>NC_056745.1:709408861-709736361 GCF_019279795.1 Protopterus annectens | reverse complement strand
GTGCCTCTGTGAAGAGATTTTGCTGGTGGGGTCACTCATTGGTGCTGGTTAACTCTGATGCCAGGCTGACTCCAGCAGGCAAGGTAATAGTTTTTTAAGAGTTTTTAGTTTGTCTCTGGGGAATCTGTGTTTGGGTATGTATGTTTATTTCACGTTGCATAGCATGTGATGTTTTGTTTTTGTTGGAGAGAGAGAGTGGTATTTATGCCAGTTGACTGAGTAGTGTTCGTGTAAGTTTATTTGCAGTTATCAAGGATGTTATTTACACTTCCTATTAGGTGACTGGAAAACATAAAAATGAGGTCAGGGCCTTTAGTGCCCTCTGTGTGGCGCACTCTGCTAGCACAGACATCATCTCTACACACTAAAATGCTTTGCAGGAAGTCTTGGCAGGCTTAATAATGGTAGCCATTATGCTGCTATGAGGAATTCAAGGAAACAGGACTGCAAAGAATGTACAAAATGTACGAGAATAGAGAGTAAGATGGAGACGGGACTTCTCAGGCTATACTGTGTATGTATGTGTGTGTGTGTGTGTGTGTGTGTGTGTGTGTATGTATATATATATATATATATATATATATATATATATATATATATATATTTTTTTTTTTTTTTTTGAGAATAATGGATAAGACTGCATGGGAAGTATGACAGTTGGACATAATTCTTCAGGAAATATTTTTTCTAGTTGGTTGGCCTGATCTAGAAAACTATTTTTTGAGCCATGACCCATACTGAATGAAGTGGGCACAAACAGTACATTAATAATTCTGTCCTTACATCTATCCTTTCTGTTCTCTAAGATCTTGTTTAATGTGGGTTTTTTGGATTACTGGAACATACTAGCAGTCATGGCCTATTTGCTTAAATACAACATGAATTTAGGTCCATCTTTTGTACAGGAACTACAGGCCTACTCTATTTAATTTTATTAACTGGATGAGAATATTGGTCCTTTTCAGCATAAATGAAATGTTAAGAGTAGCCAATTAACTAGCATGCTTTTTTGGAGGTGGGATGACTCCAGAGTTACCCAGATAAAACTCCTGCAGACATGGGGAAAATGTGCAGATCCCCTTAAAGATGAAGTTTGAACGCCAAACCTTGGATCTATGAGGCAGAGATTTAAACTATGCTGATGCATCATAATGAGATCAAGATAAGGTAGGGGGAGCTGCTTGCTGATGTCAAAATATTGAGCTTGGTCTTTTGTTTACTTCTGTTATCCAAATGTAAATTCATGTCCTTATCCTACAAAGTCCTGAACGGCAAGGAATGTGGCTAGATGAATGCTTTTTTCAGCAAAAGTACATTTTTTTTCTCAAACAGAACTGCCTGAAAGGTTCCTCATTGTTTGGCCACTTTCTGTCTGATTACCTTAAGGCTGTACTATATGGAGATGAAGGAACGATAACAGGGAAAGGCATGACCATCTTGTATACCCCTGCTAAAATCACAGGGAAGTGGCTGTCCGCTGGAAATGGTTGCAGTGCAATGCAGTGTCCATGAATGTAGCTCAAACAAAGTCATTTTCATTTTTCTTATTTATTAACCATGTAGGCCCACTAGGCACCAATGCCTCTTCTGTGGTGTGACCTTGGATTAATGCTGTTGTTAATGGGCCCTGCAGAGCTAGCCAGTTAACAGGCAGAAACAGATAACCAGTAATAGGACTACAGGGTAAAATTTAACAGCTCATAGTTTAAAACCTCATTTCTGTTCTGGCAGACTGATGTTATGTGGCACTAAACAAAGCTGAATCTCCTGCTTTTGTAAGATCATTTTAATAATGTTAAACATGAAAGGCATACACAGCTTAAACGTCAGAAATGAAGCACCTAATCCTGGATACCACACTGGATATTGAACACAAAAGTTTTCTTTTCTCATTGTTGGTTATTCTTAATTTTACGTTTATAATCTGATGATACTGAATTCAGCATTGGCTTAGTTAAATAACACCAGTCCTCCACACATAAAGTCATTATTAGGATTAAAGAGAGGAATCAGGAGTAGTCAATATCAGCTGTGGTAGCCTTAGTACTAAAATTATCTTAGTTGAAGGCTGGTTACCTCAGCCTCAGTACTGAAATTATCTTAGTTGAAGGTTGGTTATTTCAGCGTGTGTCATTACAAGAAACATAGCTAAAACACGACAAAGCTCTCTCAAGCCTTACGGATTAACAGACCTGGGTGAAGAAAAATAAGATGAGCATTGCTACTAACTGAAAAAAAATAAGTAGCAAACCAAGAACACAGAGTCAGAAGAAGTCTTCCCCAGCTGGCTAAGCATGCGCTATAAAAATCTTTCTCTGTTTATCTTTGTAGACCCCCAGGTACCCACCCTGCCACAAATTTCCTCCTGCATTAACCAAGCACTATGGATGAATAAACATAATTCTATCCCTCTGAAAGTCTTAAATGTAAATTATTCTGATAATGTACAAATAAACCTGTTCAAGTTTTCTCACTGCACAACTTCACTCCATTAATATTCTGTCCCATGTGACCAGTCTCATCCACTGACATTAAAGCACTTCTTGACCGTATTGTTACAGATGTACCATAGTGATCCCAATCCAACATACTCCTGTAGAACATTACAAATAATCTATATATATCTTCTGGTTTTAATTCAAGGACCTTTATTGCCACCTAATAAACCCCTTCAAATAATACTCATAAATTTAAGGTTTTTGATGCAATAATGTTTTTTTTCTCCTTAAAACTCTACTTTTCCATAAAGAACTAAATGAACACATGGAAATCAATAGCCCCGTTTTCACAAGAAGTCAAATGATTCTTAGATACAGAGATCATTCATGGTACCATTATTGGGCTCCTCAAGTGTCCACTCATCAGACTTCCTTAAATTTTAGGGGTGGAGCTGTAATGGCAATTAAAAGTTTCTAAATTGACATACTGTTACTTCACAGAAAAATGCCATATTCAGCAATCCTAAATCTTTTGTGGTCAGAATTTAAACAGCTACTAGGTTACACTTTATAAGTGAATCACAGACTCTCTTTCATATAAATTCAGTCTCACTCTCACTTAGAGAGCATGCAGATGAAGTGAAAGAATTCTTCACAGCCCCAGTTACAGACCCTTTATCACTCCACTGAAAGTTTATTTAGTGCCCCACCATTTGTGTATATTCCATCCTGTCCAAATGCAGATCTAAAACTGTTTCCATTTCCATATGTTTCCAACTTAATGAAATGAAAGGTACAGGACAGCATACAGAAATGTAATTATTTATTTGCATTTGTTTGCTGGGAAAGTCTCACTAGGCATGTAACCCCTTTTCAGAGGAGGCCTGGACAGAGAAACGCTCCAGTCATTACACATATCAATAAATTACTTAAGCATGTTTTTGCCTATCCCTATGTTCAGGATCTTTCACCACTAAAAGAAATACACAGCACTATCCCCACTGCATAGTCAGTCATGTGTCATACTCAAACCACTTTTGGCCCAAAACAGAGCTCAGTTCCCTTGCAGAAGTTCTGGAATAGCTATTATACAAGTACGTCATATGGGGACATCATGTTTTATGTAATGTTCAGCACTGTTTTAAACCAGAATTAAATACCACCACTTCATTACTTCAAGCTACAGATCAAATTTCCCTAAATGTGGTTAAAGAATTCCATGATGGAACTCGCTTTGTAGATCTAAAGTGAGTATTCAACATGGCTGATCAATTTCTGTTGCTTATCTTACTTTCCTATTTGGAAGAACCATTCATCTGGCTCATTAACTGTTTCTTAAATAAGACAGCTGTGGTGGAATTGAAGGGATAAAGTCCATACTAGGGTCCAGATGACAAGACTTCGATTAACAGCTTGGGTACCTGGCAAAGAAGGCTGAGTATGTCCATCCCGAAGGGAAGATGGGTTGGAGGCAGCCATTTTCCACTTAGAACCCCTTGAAGGAGGGTCTGAGATGGCAGTATGTGGCCTGGAACCAGGCATTAGACGCACCAAGCCATTACTGAGAAGTAACTTTCATAGTGGGTGTGCGAGTTCAACAAAGTTACAAGAATGTCTGCTGAGAGGGGTTACCCCAATGACCTCGTGGAGCAAGTAAGTCAGGAGGTTTGGCTTGGTAGACCAACTAAGTTTGCACCAATTATTTTGCATGGACTTGAGGGTATTAGAGAGTGTAAAGACACCACTCCCCTCAACCTACAAACTAACATGGTCATACAATACACACTTGATATTGAACAAATAGAGAAAATTATTAGAAGAAACAGGTGTATTTTTGAATGTGACAATGTTACTAAGGCACTGTTTGACAAAAGTGTTAGTTCCACTTATAGAAACAAATCTAATATGAAAATGTTACTTGAAAAGTCTGGTAGTAAGACAAAAAGACTACCAATTACTAAAACGTGTGGGTCTTGTCACTTTTGTCCTTATATTAACACCAATTACACTGGTTTCTTAAGGGGAATGTTGAGACAAACTGATGTTACTAAAGTTTGTACATGCAAGACATCTAGAGTTGTATACATGGTTTCCTGCAAGGCATGTTCAGCCTTCTATATAGGCAAAACCAAAAATGCCTTTTCTAAGCATATTTATCAGTACTTGTATAGTATTCAGAAAAGTGATTGTAAAAGTGCACTTGCAAGACACTTCTTGACCTGTGAGGGATTTACAAAATTTACCTTTTTTTGTATTAGAACAAGTGCAGAGATCTATTTATTGTGATAACTTGAAAAACAGGCTTCTGCACAGAGAAATGTGTTGACAACTGAAACTTGATGCTTCAAACTTTCCACGACTTAATAACAGTGTTTCTGTTATTACTGAATTAAGAGGGAGAGCTTTTGTTGTTTAAGCTTTAATTACACTTCTTTTAGGTATTAATTGAAGTATATTTTTTTATTGGCTGATGCTGGTAGGGGTGGGGATGTTCACTCTCTATTTTAACTTGCTTTTTACTTTGGTTCTCCACAGTTCTGAAGAAGTCTGGATAAGACGAAAGCGCTTAACTGTGGATTAATGTTCACATTAAATAGTACTTTGGCTCTGGCTGTCTAACCGGTGATTTTTTGGTTGTTATTGGATTATCTACTGGTCCTGGTTTTGGTCTGAATTTTACTTTGGTTGTATGCTTTCTTAATGTTACATACTTCTCCTTACTGCGCCTTGTTTCTGATAATATTTTTCAACTAGCTCCATACCCCTGTCGTCCTTAGTTACAGTATGACTACCTTATTAATGTTACTTGATCACCATCTCACCACACCTTGTTTGTAATAGTATCATTTTTCAGCTAACATACTGCCACTAACCTGCTTGTTTTCTGCGTTCTGTGTACATTGGCACTCTGTCACTACTTAATCAAAATTGTTGTAATTTGTTTAAGTATGACTTTTCCTATGACTTGTATGGATTACATGGACTGCAAAATACATGCCCTTAGTGTTGTACCATTCTTTGTAATAGCCATTTTTTGTATTCTAGTTAATGTATGTAGTAAGTTCCATGTACATAATCGAATTCTTTGTACTGTTCCACTCAGTCTATAAATTTAAACATATACATATTGCTCTTGCAGGTGACCTAGATCATTAATAAAAAAGTCCATTTGACTTGCCTACTTACCTACTAGATAAGTAAAATATTTCCTTGTTTCAATATTATCCATTTATCCCATTTGCACAGTGGAATGCTTTTGTTAAATGTTAAGGTGTGCATACTATTTGCAAGTCAAGTCTGTAGGCTCCTTTTACTGACCTCCCATTTTCACAATTTTGTGTTTAATAGTTCTGCAAGAAAGAGAATGTGAAAATCATGTGTAATTTTACTGCTTCAACCATAATCAGTGTAACAGTCAGTTAACTCACTTTGCCAGTTTGCATTTGGTACTCATTATTGAGTAGAATGACTTAATAAATAATATGGAGATAGCAAAACAAAAGGCTTCACCCCTTTACTCAGTTATCCAATAAAACTGTAGATAAGTCCACTTCAGAGAAGGTAGTTTACCACTTAACATTTTTTATTGTGGTTTTTTCAAACATCTCTGTTTGGTAGCATTACACTGTGGCATGTAATTGTCATTGAATCAAAAGATTACCGTTTAGCAGACTGTGCTGTGTAGCCAGGCAATATATTAGATGTCTTACATAAACTCCACTTAAGACACCTGCCCTCCACTTGTGTGACTGCTCATTAGAAAGGAAGAGTCCTAAGACCACAGATCGGGGGAGCAAAGCTGCAGCTGAAATTTCTTTGTAAAATTCTCATGATAGTAGACAGAATTTTCATGTACAGCTCCCAAAGCTTATACTGTATTCTCCTCTTGGATCTGACCTTCATTACAGTCCACAGTTCCTCCAGAGAAGAAGCTGTTTTCCCACACCCCTCCCACTTCCATTCCCCAAAAGGAGAGCACCTAAACCACCTTTCGATGCTAGCACAAATAATTTCGGAATATTGAAGTACCCTTTTGCCCTGGGTTATGTTCAGTGCACACAAAGACGATGTTTATTTTATCTGTGATGTAAAATGTAATTATGATTATGTAAAACTACAGAAATGTATAGATAAGGAGGGAGGCTTATTCATTTTTCTGTTCCCATAACATCAGAAGCTGACCCTTATTGCAACCCAAGTGACTGGGGTTCAGTTAGTGGCTGCAATACTGAAAGCGACAGACAAAGAAGGCGATGAACAAGGGGCATGGTCCACTTGCCCACCCTAGGAGGGTGAGAGGTGTTTATGCACACTTGGGGGTGGGGCAGTCACACTCACTCTCCCTGGTAGAGACCAGAGAGATCACTATTTGTGCTGTGGGGAAAGAAGCAGGGCCATTTGGAGGAAACACCCTAGCAAAAGTGAGGGATGTCCACTGAAGATGGCCCACTGCACACCCCTCCATGGCATGTAGCCAAGAGTGCAGTTAGGACCATGGAGAAAAGTAATAATATGAATAGGCCTTGATGGCTGTCTAAATGATGGTCCCTTTCATTGACCCTTGCTCCTGTGAAGGTGAATGAATGGGCCAATTGGTTAGGAGTGGGCTGATGGTCAACAGACAGTGGGAGTAAAAAAAATGCAAAAAAAAAAACAGTTTCAGAAGCTGAACTTATTGTTTACATATTATTGTAACTGTATTTGTCTTATTAATTTTTGTTTTGTACATTGTTAGTGCCCCATGTAGCCCAAGTCATTGGTGACTTGTGATCAATTCATCTGTCCATCTCAAAAGAGGAAGTAAAATTAACAAAATAAAGATACAAGAAGTACAGGCAATACTGTAAGATACATTGTAGTCAGTTTATAGCATAATTAAATGATTCAGAAGTCAGGCAGTATGTCTTTAGTGGTCAAGTAGACTATCCCCAGAATTCAATAACGGCTACACTAAGTGTACACTCTTCTGAGTGAACAGGCAACACAGACATAACTCATAATTTCTTCCTCCTAAGTTTAGTTTTCCTATTGATATTCTTGCAGATTTAAGTATTGACAGGGATTCATAAAGGTTACCACAAAGTGTAGACTACATGTACACTTAGTGTAATCTTTCTGAGTGACTAGAAAGCACAAAAAATATGATGATAATGTTCTTGAATACATATCATGTACTTTGTGTAGGCTTTATTGAATCTGCCCCTATGAAAATGTAAGATGCAGGTTTGTGTCCATTTTGCCATATGCCGATTGTACAAATGCTGGTTTTAAGTTGGTATCCTAGTTGTTGGAAGGTCAGAGACACTGATTTATTTTATTTTATTCATTTTTATATTTGTGTACTGGGTGAGCACACTGGTCGAAGGGCTCTTTTCAGACATAACCCAGGCTAAGAAGGCACTTTTACACAAAACA
This sequence comes from Protopterus annectens, assembly GCF_019279795.1. Taxonomy (NCBI): domain Eukaryota; kingdom Metazoa; phylum Chordata; order Ceratodontiformes; family Protopteridae; genus Protopterus; species Protopterus annectens. The sequence goes on along the minus strand of NC_056745.1, from coordinate 709,728,508 downwards.
GTAGTTGAGATTGATGAATATTGGTGGTTAGGTAATTTTTTTATGAGGTTTGCATATGAATATGTTTGCATTAACAGTAGCTTAGACTGCTGAACATAAACAGCACATACAACGTTTGGGAGAAGTACTTACAGAAATATAGAGCGAAATGTAGTAACATACATACATAGAAATAAATAATAGCATATACTAGTATAATTGGTATAATTGGCATGTAGAAAATATACGTAAAAGAAGGGAAAACCTGTGTCAAAACAGACTATTTCTAAATGGTTGTCTCAAGCTGTTAGCTTTTGTTATACTCACCACAACAAAACTGTTCCAAGCAGGGTCAAAGCCCACTCTACCAGGACCTTGTCTTCATCTATGGCTTTTTGGAAATGGTTGGATTCTAGAGGTATTCTAGATGTCGCATTTTAGTCCCCTATACATTAATTTACAAGTTTAGATCAGGCTTTGCTAGGACCATTCTCCAGGGGGAACCTAGATCCTTCCCTTTCCATCTCCCAAATGTAGTAAGGTTGGTAGAATCTAATCATACAGCTAAGGATACTGCAGCAGTGATCAATATGATGGACATAGTAAAGGTGTATAAGTAAACTTACCATAACAGTAGATGCTCAAATAATCACTGCTGCAGTGGCCATTCCCTCCTTTCACCCCCCTTGTTTTTTGTGGTGTGTTGTTGTACCAGGGTGCAGACAATTATTTTTATTGCTTTCCCAGGGCTCAACCTCCCTGTCTCTGTTGGCATGAAATATCTGAAGAGCTTGGCGCCCAAACCTGTCCTTTAGGTCAGCTCAGTTTGAGCTGACTAAGCATGTGGAAGGTGCCCTGATGCTTTGGAAGTTGGTTGTCTAGTATGTCTTTGACAGGATCTAACCCATATGTCTAAGGCTACTGTGGCTGTGATCATTTGAACGTCTACCACTGTGGTAAGTTTACTTGCACTACTGCACTTTCACACACTTGTAACTAGGATGAGGTGCATGAGAGGGAGGAGTACTTATCACTGGGCTGACAATATGGGATTTCAATGCACTTTAGTCTGCCATGGGGATGAGAGGGCTAGTAACCATGCAGGATAATGGCCATAATTCCCTGCTCTCACTTCCCTCACACCTTGTCCAGATTGGGGGGGGGGGGTGGAGCAGTGGAGGAAGGTGTTACATGGTCACCAGGTAGCAGAGGAGAAAAAGCACTGGAGAAATTCATCTTTAAGTTTGTGTTAAAGCCACTGGAAAGGACAGTCCCTGTTGCTGTTTTTATTTTTTTTTGGGGGGGAGGGGACTGCTAGCTGTGTTTTTCAGGTGATTGACCAGCGTCACTATGACTCCCTTGTTTCCTATTATCCAGAAGGTGTTTTAAACTTGCCCAGCACTCCAGTATTCACTGCAAGTTTTTTTTTGTCCATTAACCTGTAAAGTAGTGGACAGAAGTAAAACCGCAATGTGCTGAACACTTATTTTGTTTTGTGAACACAGTCATGAAACCTAGGCACTTTTCAATCCTTTGATCCCAAATGTATATTACAACAGCCCACTTCTTCAGTAGCTATCCTTTTTCAGATTCAGGCCAGGATAGCATTTTTCCCGAACAAAATAAGTTTTTACATTTAGTGTATGGTACCACATTTTGAAATGAGCCACAAATATTTTTGCTGATTTACTCTATAAAATAGGGCCATAAAATGAGCGTGCACACGTACTGACGAATGTTTACATTGTGAGCATATATTTAAGTTTGCCATAGTAAGTCAATACTTTGACATCTGTCAGTAAGCTGGCCCAAGCAATTCAAAATGCCATGGTTATTTCTTTGTCAATCGAGTAATACATATTCATTTGCATTATTTTACAGAAATTGGCTAATGCAAGTAGTTGTACTTCCTAGGCAGCCCACAGTGGAACATCACACACATCTACTCTCATGCCCCATTCCAAAACACAGCAGTTAGAAAAAATTAATGTGCATATGCACATTACAGTATTGAATGCTGTTCTACTAGTTGTTTATCCATAGCAAAGATATAATGTAAAATTGCATTTGTTACTGTAACAGCATCCTATACTTTCACTGATCTGTAGTGGCTATAGTGGTCTAAGACATGTTCTTATGCTGGGAACAGCATTACATCCAACTGACTGACTTTTGTACAGGATTCCCCTGCAGTTAGTCATCTTTCTTCATCCTATCAGTTTCATTTGAAAGGAGATACAATGGCAAAAAGTTAATATTTTGACAAACAAACTGCTTCTCACATAGCTGACTGTAACATTAACATGCATGCACGGTTTGCATCATCATGACTCGTGTTGTGTGGACTGGAATTCTTGTTGCATTGACAGACTACCAGCTCAGTGTGGTTCAGTCAGTTGGGTTACTGGTCATATCATTAACTGCATCTGTAGTGGAGTTATGCAAGAAGATATTATAACAGATTTCTGAGTGAATCTAATTTCATCAGAGAAAAACTGGTTTCCCACCCTTGGTTTCCTGTAGAGGCTTTTCTTGCTTTCCATCTGTGCAGTTATTTCAGTGCTGCATGTCGTGTTCAGACATGGATATATTCCCTTTAAAGCTTTTTTCAGGAAAGTATTTATAGACATTGTCCATTAAAAATGGTTGTAAGTGAGAATAGGGCAGTCTCTATCTGTGCTTATCAACATAAGCATAGAGTTTTTTTTAGTAGAGTGTTACTGAAGTAACTAACATGGTATCCGTTGCGTGACAGATAAGTTCCAAATGAGTAACCTGACAAAGATTTTGTTGCAGCCTTATTGATTTGACAAGCTGTTAATTAAACATTGGCAGTGCATTGTACTGCAAGCTGGAGGTAACATTTGGCGTCCCAAGTAAGTGAATTCAGTAGCTACATTGAAAAAGACAGATTAGTGTGGCTATTGAGCATTTCAGAATGTAAAACTGATATTTTATCACCAAAAAAGCAATGAAACAAATATTCCTTTCTGTGTGTATGTGTGTATGCACGTGTTTGTGAGCAAGCAAGCACTAGTCTCCTTCCAAAGACACACACTTCTACACTAAATAAACAAAAGTTTGATTGGGGTGACCTATTCACAGTAACTCTAGGACTAAGGGCAAAGGCTTCAGCAGCACTCCAGACTTTATTTTGTTTTATTTTATTTTGAATTTGTTAACGAGGGTAGAACACTGATCCCATCCCAGGGTAAGCACAATACATACATGACATATACATAGTGAATGACAGAATGCAATATATACATATATTATGTACAAAGTGAGTATCTAAACTGGCTTGAGAGTATAAAGGCAATATGCAAATGTTATTATATACAGAATGCCAAAGCAAATATATATACATTATATGTTTGTCTTCTGAAAACTGTTTCTCCCCTTGCATTTCCAAGTTCATGTATTGCTTTTTATTGACTTTTTTTTTTCTTTTGGGCATGGCTTAGGAGTTTTTATTCCTTTTGAGGGGTTTCCTTACTCTACACCTTCCCCCCCCCCCCCAAAAAAAAGTGGACAACTTATTATGACTCATCATTTTCCCATATCAAGCAAGAGTTCTGTGGTTGTTCTAATTCTTGCTTCTTTTTGAGGAGTATTTTCCCCTTTTACTGTGTTTGTATAGTCATTGTTGACTTGTTCTCTCTTCTCAGGAGCTCCCTTCCTGTTATTGCATTGCTGTTTTGTTGAAGTTTTTCTGTTCTTCTGTCAGTGTTTAGATTGTTCTTGGCCCTGTTACACTGGAACAAGGGTATCATAAATGCTCCGGTGAGGACAAGATCCCATCAAAGACAGCAAGTTTATGTGCCTGGTTTGCTTGGGTGAAGTTTTTTTATCACCGGAATGCCAGCAAACAGAAAAATGGCAAAAAGCAGATGGAAGTAACAGACCGACATTTAGAAACCGCATTCGGACTGGCGGTAAAGAAGTTCTGAGGATGGTATGCCTTAACATCACCTTTATGCCCTACGCTACGCAAGGAGTGTGTAGGTGACATTCAGCATACCTTAAAGCAATGGTAGACTTTGCTAAACTGGCCAGATGGTGGGCTTCATGGCAGAGAATCCCATTTGTAATGAATACTGCAGCGGTAAATATAAGGACATCAAGGATTTCATAGGTGCTCTGGCAAGGACAAGATCCCATCAAAGACAGAAAGTTTACGTGCCTGGTTTGCTTGGGTGAATCTGAGATTCGTTAAGATTTTGTCTGCCACCAACTGGCATTGGAAAAAGCTCTAGTTTCATTTGTTCAAATAAGGTGTTACTGCTCCTTCTTAAATTTTGATAACAATGGATGTTCAAGTCAACCCTGAGTTCCATGTTTCTTCTTGGCCAGAGTGATTCAGATGCTTCAGCACTGTCTTCACTCACTCTGTCTGGGACTGAGAGAAATCAGAAGTCAAACACCAATGCCTCTTTTCTGATTCTGAAGCATCTGCTATACTACAGACCTTCAATTAATAAGGTAAAGTTCCACGTTGTGGACTCCCTGTCTACGATTCTCCTGTTCTCACAGTAATGTTTGTTAATTGGTTGAATTTCACCTCTGTCCATTCTTAAGCCCCATTCATTCACTGTCCAGTAGTGAAGTAAGGGGCTTTTTTTCGAATTTTTGCTTCCAAAGGTCATGACACCAAGGTGAGCTTCTACTCCATTGGTTATCAATTTGGACTATGACAAATTGTTGGAGTCATTATTTTTTATTGCAGCAGGCTGAAGGTAGTGTTTCAGCATCAGACTACAGACCTTTAGATGCTTCCTCCTTAGTGTGTCAGTCTTTCTTTTCCTGTATTCTGTGATGCTGAGCCCAGTAGTTGTGAAATCAGTGTCATTGTTTAACCTATACTGTGTATGACCCATTTGGCTCTCCCTTTAGTGTCAGGTGCATCTTTGTGGAATGGGACTCTCTTCATGGTCTTCAAAGTAATCCTTTTCTGGGATGACCATGTTGGTCAGTCCCCTTGCCTTGGCTCAGATTGGGGAGCCAGTATTGCTGTGACTATCTTCTGTGCCATTGGTGATGTGGATGCTGATCTTTCCCATCCCAGCTAAAGATATTCTAGGGTTTCAGCCTCAACAATACCTTCTTTTCAGCCTTCACCTGATTAGTTTGCCCCAGCCACACATCCTGCCATATTTCAGACTTCACCCCGGGGCTCAGCCTCTTCTGCTGCTGTGCTTATCTGCCATCCTCCTGATAAGGAAAGAATGAACAAGGCATCTTGGAGAGTCCTTTCCTTCACCTTAGAGTGTAGATATTCTTCCCCTTCCTCTGGCTGTTCTTCTAGGTCACCAATGAAGAGGTGGTGTTACGACTACATTGATTTTAGTATTTTTCCTACCAACAATTTAAAATTGGTGGCTTTTTAGCTGCCCACCCCTACTGTAAATTAGACTTTGGAAGCACCTCAGTGCTAATTCTACTGGGCACTGTTAACTCAAACTGGTAAGGCACTACCATTAGACTTTTAAGGCTTAAGTTAGCCTCTGTGTCATGCCATCCTTTAATGTTAGTTCACATTTCAGTTTTCGGAGTGTTAATCTGAATGGTGTATCATTCTTTTCTCCATTTTTCCTTTTTTTTAACCAAAATTAACTGCATTTTTAACTTTGTCTGGGACCTTAGTCTCATAGCATCCATCACAATAGTGAAAAAAAATTAGAATTGCTACAGGATCTGAGCATCATTTATTATATTTATGCTGTATTTTCACTGTTTGCATTTTACTTGGTCCTGGGACCTTAGTCTTGTAAAATCACTCACAATCGTGAATGAATTGTGAATTGCTGCAGGGTTCGTACCTTATTTACACTTACACTGCATTTTTACTGTTTACTGATTGGATTCCTGTCTAGCTCTTCTCCTATAACTTCTACTGAGCTGTGCAAAGGTAGTTTGCATGCCTGGTATAGACAGAAGCACCTACAGTTGTAATTTTTCCATATAGAACTTCCTCTGTTGTTTTCTCTAGTGTTTAGCTGAGTGTAAATATAGCCAGCTTTAAGCATCAGCAAACCATGTGTTCGCTGGAGACCCCCCTGTTCCTGGGGGCCCCAACCACAGCAAGTTATTTTATCTTGATATTTTACAACATGTCTGTATAACAAAAGCTAGTACAGCAGTCTTGTGTACTTAATAAACAAGATGGCTAATAATTCTTATTTATATCTCCTTTAAAATTCACAAAATTTTTAGTTATAGTAATAGTGTTTTATCAAGTAACAGGGTTCACAGTTCCATTTCATATTTTACCACCGACATACTGCCCCTGGCTTAGTTAAAACCTGCTGGTGGACATTCTGTCCACTAGCACTAACAACATAGCCAGCTTTAGGCACCTGCAATACCTGTAATCTTCCTTGGTTGTGTGGGATCCCCACAAAAGCTGCTGCTGGTTGGGGAAAATGAGGAGGAAAACTTTTCCTGATTATGTTCTTTAACCTGAACAGGGCTGCAGTATGACCCTCTTAGGATAAAGCTGATAATGAACATGAGCAAGTTAAGCACTAGAGAGATCAGCAGCCCAGAGGGGACTGATCTCACTGCATTCCTTGGATTTTAAGAAGAACTGATGATTCCAATATTCAGGAATGCTTTTCTCTTTCAGAGAATTTTATAAATGCTGGCAGAACAAGCTACTACAATTCTCAACTTCTTTGCTCAAGAATTCTGGGCAAAGCTGAAAATAATAGCCGAATAAAGGCTCAAAATCAGAAACACATTTTAAATATTACTCTAATTCACTTACAAAGTTGATAGAATAACAGCTTTTGCATCAACATGTACTGTTTGGGCAATAATTGTATTTTTATTTATTTATTTATTTATTTAAATTTGTTGACAGGGAGTGTCCGACTGGACGTGGGTCCATTTTCAGCGGAGGCCCGGGGAGAAAAGCTCCACAGTAAAATAAACAGACAGTAGTTACATTGGATTACATAGCGATTAACAATTTAACATAGAAATTACTTACAACATATTTACAGATGAAGAACATAGTACATCAGTAGACAACTAGAATCTTTATCTGTGAAGTACATAACAGGCATTAACAAATGTAACAATGAGAAGTTCCTGCTGTATAATAAGTACTAGGCTTATGAGCATCTGAGCTTGCTATCATCAAGGTAGTTAGTGGAGGTGAAAGAAAGGTAGTAGTTGGATGGGGTGGATGATATTAGAGTGGGAGTTGCAAGGGCATAACCAGCATGTTTTTAGGTGCGCTTTTAATAAAGTTTTGAAGTTGGTGCATGATGGTACAGAGGTAATTGTGGGTGGGAGTGAGTACCATAATTTAGCTATGGTGCAAGAGAATAGTGCTTCACCAGCAGAGTTATTGGCTTTAGTGATCTGCAAGTGATTTTTTTTATAAGAAGTATAAAACTCTGATGTCTGGATTTATTCACTGTCTGTAATCCTGAATGATTTACCAGCAAATCAAACTTTTTACGAAGTGCACAGCAAAATTATGAGCAAAATCAGGGAAGGTCTGTGAAATCAGAGACACTTAAAGGTATGCATTACTCCTCAATGAGGTAAATAAAAATGACGTACCCCTGCTGTTTGACAACTACTCAACGACAGTCACTGACCTGGTGTGGCAGTACTAGTGTCACACAGTGTATTTTTGTTTGCTGAAGTGAGTACAAAACTAGTAGTGCTGCAGCGTGTGCATGCTTGTGTGTAAATAAGTTCACAGATTTTTATCTGTGCACACCCAATAATGCTAAGACACATACATTATTCTTCTGGGTATTAGTAAAAATGCAGCAAACAAGTAATTATGTTTCAAAAGTAAGGCATAAAATATATTGCAGAACATTCAGAGACTTAGATCTTCTAGGAGTCTGTTAACATCAGCAGGCTGTAATATGACACTTTTAGAATAAAGCTGATAAGGCCTGAACTCTCAACTGCAGCTATTCTAAAACCAGCTCTGCTCAGATGTGTGTGTACAGAAAGCTGCTGTAGGTTATTGAGGGGGGTTGTGTGGTTACTACTTCTTTAATTTTCATCACAGTAAAACTTCAGAGATGTGCACAGGAGGTCAGTGTAGCTTGTGTATGGGCTGATGCCAGTGTGGTCATTGTTTCTTTTACTTTTCTCACAGATTTTAGAGGTGTACAAAGAATATTACTAGAGTTTTTGTAGAGGCAGTATACTATCTAGGAGCAACAAAGTAGAATGTATTACTGTAGTCGGTATTTTTTCACTTCCTTCACAATCGTACCTCAGGCATGTTATGAGTGATAGGCAGCAGACACTTGAAATACATGACTGTGGCAATTAGAATCTCTGCTGCATATGCAGTGACTGCCTTTTTTGAGAGGTTTGAGAGACAGTATTCCCAGATAACACCTGTGTATCCTCACCACAACTGGCTTGTTAGTTTTTTGTGAACTACTGTTTTGTCAGCTTTGAATTTTAAGCTTTGGGTACAGCTTATGTCTTCCTTGAAAGAAAAAAAATAAGACTGAAACTTTTCTTACTCATGATTTTTGTTTAGGCCATCACTGAATTCAAAGGTTGGAAAAATGCTCTAAAATGCATTCTAGAGTATCTATAAACCTATGGCATCTTGGGCCCTGGCTTATTTGAGTTATTTCCTAAATGTTTATTACTATGCTGTCTTGGTCAGGGAAGGTGTGTTGATAGGATGCAAGGAAAACTAAGGATGTTCTTCATTTTTCACTGTTGCAGTCATTACATTTGGGTAATCATGCTGGCAGGTTGCCCTCAGTCGGCCAGAATTCCAAAGTCCTGGGTCCTGTGTCGGCTGCTGTCGCCCCTTCCCTGACGTCAGGTCGTCAGGGGTATAAAAGATGCGGCTGACGCCATTTTCTTCGGTCTTTCTTGCCATGCAGTGCCCGAAGCAGAAGCAGTTCGCAAGTGCCTGTTGGCCAACTCCTGAGATTTTCGTGTTCGAGTTTCAGATCCGAAGTCTTCAATAAAGCTAAGCACCCCATTGGGGAAACTTTTTCTTGCTCCAGACCGATGTCAGAAAAAGTAAATAATTGTATTTCTTGTGGAAAGCAAATACCTCATAAGGATTTTCATTCTTACTGTATTCCTTGCCTAGGCCCTGATCACAACGTTTCTGGGTGTCGGTTTTGTGCTAGATTTAACCAACGCACTATTAAGTGTCTGTATGATTTTGCTTTAAACTATTTTGGATGCCGGTTTAATTATCCAGAAATGTCATCGGATAGCCATCCGACTACCGGAGTTCTCAAAAAATGCAAAGAAAAGGAGAGAGATAGACAACCAAGGCCCAAAACCGATGACGAAGCTTCTCCTAAGCCAGTCGCCAGTTCGCCGGTTCTCAGTGAGGTGCTTTCGCAGCCCCTGACACCCGCTACTGTAGAGTCGTAGGCTGCTACCGACTCCCACATAGAGTCGGCCATGCCGCTGGAAACTCAAGGTATTGAAGCCTCAGATACTATTCCTTCAGATGGGTCCAGAGCCACTGAGCAGGCACTGGCTTCTGAGGGTGTATTCAGACCTAAACATCTTTACATTAAACCAACTTCAGCTTCAAAGGCAAAGACTAAGGCACCTTCTAAAGCAAAGAAACAAACTCAAGAGCCACATGGTCAGGCCTCTATGCCCAAAAAACAGATGCTCAAAATGGCCAAAGACTTGATTACCTTGATCAGGGGTTCCCATCCCCCTCCTGATAAGAGGCCTAGGCAAGAGACTGACTATGAATCTTCAGATCAGGTTTCCATTTCTTCTGATTCCTCTTCTGATCAGGAATATACTCTTCCTCCCTATGAGGATTCTGATGCTGAAGAATCTATACCTTCAGCTTCTCCTCCAGAGGACTATTCTTTTGGGGAAACCTTGCATACCATGAGGGAGCATTTCCACTGGGAGAGCCAAGATTTTTCAGAATCTAAAAAGAGGCTCCGGGATTTCCTTTTACTGCTCCAACACAGGCCACTAGCCATTCCACCTGTGTTAGACATTGTAGATGTGTTTTCAGAGTCTAGTCTTACCCCTGACTCCTTACCTCCAGCTCCTGTTAAGACTGACAGATATTACAGGGTTCCTGACTCTCATTATTCCTTTTTAAAAACCCTGCTGCAGACCCAGAAACTATATCACAGGGTCCCAAAGGAGTTAAGGTTCCACTGCAAAAAATCCTACCCCCTCTGACAGAGATTCTAGGGCACTGGATAGATGAGGAAAAAAGGTTTACACATCTGCTACCTTGGCTATAAGGGCCTTAAACTGTCAGTTTCATATGCTCAAATATCAGCAAGATGTCATGGCATTGCTTAAACAGAAAATGTTAAACTCTGAATGTGCAGAAAACAAGGAAATGCAGGATTTATTGCATGCAGCTTAACAAGTTGGAAAGCATACTTTTCAATGTGTTTTTTATTCTTTGGAGGCCTCGTGCAGGGCCGCAGTTACGGGTTTTGTAATTAGGAGGCATGCTTGGTTAAAGGAACAAAATCTGCCTGATCACGTCAAAGTTAAATTATTAGATGAACCTTTACAGCACGATACTTTGTTTGGTGTTAAGGCAGAAGAGGTGTTAAAGAAAATGGAGGACAAAGCGAAATCTATGCAAACTGTCAAAGATTTTTTACAAGTACAGCCACCTAGGTTTAGTAGACACTGGCCAACAAAGAATTGGTCCTTTCCTGTGTCAGACAGACCTCAAAGGGGCAGATCCAGATGTCCTAGAGGCAGATCCCAGGCGCAAGGTTCATACAGGTCAAAGCAATGGGGTGCTTCTACCTCCATAGTTGGAGAAGACAAGTCACAATCATACAGGAAACCATCCCAATGACTTCCCCCTGCCTGCACCAAGCACTTATCTCCTGGCAGCATCCTTAGGGGGAAAATTAGCACTTTTTTTCTCAAAATTGGCACATCATAACCCAGGACAAGTGGGTTCTAAATATCGTTTCACAAGGCTACAAGTTCCATTTCCATACCCTGCCAAAGGCAAACGGCTGGCCAGATCTGCCAAAAAATCAATGGGCAGAGGCACAAAAACAAGTCTCATCCCTCATGGACATGGGGGCCATTCAACAAGTACCAGAGCAAGAGCAGAGGCAAGGATTTTACTCAAGACTGTTCTTGATACCCAGAAAGGACAAGGCCTGAAGGCCAATACTGGACCTATCTATTCTGAACACATTCCTGGATATACCAAAATTCAAGATGTTGACTTTGCAGCAGCTTCTGCCCATGGTGGGCAAGAACGCTTGGCTTGTGACTTTAGACCTAAAAGAGGCATAGCTGCATGTTCCAATCAGACAAATATGCAGAAGATACCTCAGATTCAAGGCTGGCTCAATGCATTACCAATTCTCTGCACTGCCCTTTGGCTTATCTACTGTGCCCAGGGTCTTTACAAAGTGCCTGGCTGCAGTAATTGCATTCTGCAGACAAAGAGGAATACAAATATATCCTTACTTGGGCGACTGTCTAATTTAAGCAGAGAACAAGGACATTCTTCTACAGCATTTGGCATTTGTGAAAAGACTTCTAACATGCCTAGGGTACACAGTCAACGAAAAGAAATCAAAACTAGTACCCTCTCAAGAGGTAATATTCCTGGGTGCAAACTTAAATGCAACTGCCCAGATGGCTTATCTCACGCCAGACAAACAAAGGCAACTGACTACCTGTTTCAAAATGTTGGCAACAAAGGCCCAGTTATCTGCAAGAAAAATTCTGCTGGCTTTGGGCTTCATGGCATCCTGCATCCTACTAATTCCATATGCAAGACTGCATATGAGGAAACTTGAATGGTACCGAAAAAGTGTTTGGACTCAACATTGCCACAGCCTGGAAACTATGATTACTCTCATTCCCTGCCTGCAACAGGAGTTTTGATGGTGGGCAAAGGCTTGTCACCAAAACAAGGGACAGCCATTCACATTACCCCTAGCCAGGCAGACACTAACAACGGATGCATCAGATTATGCCTGGGGGGCCCACATGGCAGGAAGATGCATTCAGGGCACATGGACCTCAAACCAAATGTATCTACATATCAAGCAAAAAGCGATGCTAGCTGTTCAGAATGCCCTGACAGCCTTCAAGGACCTACTTCATCCGGGACAACTACTGATAAAGACAGACAATGCCATGGTCATGTGGTATATAAACAAGCAGGGGGGCACACATTCTTACCCTTTTTGCAGACTAGCCATGACTTTGTGTGACACAGCATTGACTTAGCAAGTACATCTGCAGGTACATTTCCTGCCAGGAAGAAAAAATACTCTGGCAGATGAACTACGCAGAAACCTCATGGATCCCCATGAGTGGCAGCTGGATCCACAAGTCTTCAGCATGATAACAAGGAAATGGGGATGCCCGGACATAGATCTATTTGCCTCCCCTCACAACTACCAACTAAAAAGATTCTGCACAAGGATTTATCACAAACAAGCATGGAAAGTGGATGCCCTATCTTTCAGCTGGAAAGACCTATCAGTATATGCCTTTCCCCCACTGCCTCTCCTCCCCAAGGTACTCCTAAAGGTCAGAGAGGAGAAGCCAAAGATGATACTGATTGCCCCAGACTGGCCCCACCAGTACTGGTATCCAATACTAAGGAACTTGTCTCAATGCCCAGCTTGGATCCTACCTCAAATACCTCATCTACTGTCCCAGCAAAACAATCAGATCCTGCACAGCCAAGTCAGGACTTCAAACCTGGCAGCATGGCGGATAATGTAGTCATACAAAACACACCTCTCAGTAAAGCTGTGATGGATGTCATTTTGGAAGCCAGAAGGCCTAATACTAGAAAATCTTATGCTGGAAAATGGAAGAGATTCTGTGCTTGGAACCAGGCACAATGAACTGATACAGCTGTGCCAAATATTCCTCAGATTTTGAAATACTTTCACTTACAGATACTGATACCAGCTTGCCAGTAACCCTTCATCTCCTATTGATCAGACTCGTAATCTCACATATGCTGAGGCTGTTATATTCAGTATACCTAAACCTCAAAGGCCTCCTAGGCACTCTACAAAGGCAACACCCCACACCACACATAAAAACACATCTCACAATGTCTCAGCCTCTAAACCCTTAAGGCAAACTGCCACACAACCCAGTATATTGGTAATTGAAGAATGTGTTGTGAAGACACACTGATGCCCCACTCACAAGGCTCAGCAAGGAGGCAGTCACAGTCAGTTGTCTATCTGGGGAAGGACCTGGCAGATCATACATGCACTCAGGGCAATGAACCAGAAGTACCAGTATGACTCTGTAATAGTCATAGGTGACTTGATAGAGTGGCACACTGATGTCCCACTCACTAGGTTGAATAAGGAGAAAGTAACAGTCCGCTGCCTGTCAGGTGCTAGGATCTGCCACATAACGCACTCACTCAGGTCCCTCAACAACAAGTACAAATATGACTCTATCATTGTACATGTGGGTTTGAATGACCTGAGACGTACCTCCTTGGGCTACATGAAAAGAGACGGGAAGGAGCTCTCGGATTATGTAGCCCAGGCAGGTATGACCCTAGCCCTGAGCAGCATCCTACCAGCACCCAGAATGACACCACAGTACAAGCAGTAAATGATTGATTTCAACAATTGGCTAAGTTTCTGGTGTCATTCTAAGGGGGTCCAGTATCTGTCTGCCTGGAATGACATGATTGACAGACCTCGATGCTTTGCCAGAGATGGCCTACATCTGTCACCCCTGGGCTTTTGGATACTGACCAAGGCTGTTACCACCCCTATAGTGCCTTTTTAGGTGGTATTCCAAAGACCAAATTACCACGATAACAGCTGCAAACAAATGCAATCTGAGGGTCATGCTGCTCAATGCTAGAAGTCTAAGTCTCAAAATGCATTCGCTCGAAGCACTCCTTAAAATGGAGGACATTGACATTTGTGCTGTAACAGAGACCTGGTTCAAGGCAGCAGAAAGCACCCCTGCACTACCAGGCTATAACTCATTTCACACCTTTTGGCCCCAGACCTTGGAATGAAGCTCCAAAGGCAGTGGTGTTTCCATATTCATAAAGGATGCGCACACCTCCAGACTGGTAGCCCAACATATAGCATCAGAGATACTACAGGTGCATCTAACATTGGGTAAGACAGCAATTCAGGTCGTAGCTTGCTATAGATCCCCACCCATGTCCCAAGACTCGCACTCCACGTTCCTAAGCACCCTGGAGAATATTAGAGTCCAACCTAACACTCTCTTACTAGGCGACTTCAACTACCCCTCCATTAACTGGGTAAACTACTCATGTACCAATACACTTGCCTAATGTTTCCTGGATTCATTAATTCCAGTGCCCTGGACCACCTTGTTCTTATCCCCAATATAGGTAGCAACATCCTTGACGTGGTCATTACTAACATGGGCAATCGTTGCTCTACACCAATAGTCAGCTCCTCCCTGGTTAGATCCGACCACAAACTAATCACCATGGAAATCTACATCCCTCCCACCCCCAGCCCCCCCACAAAGGTAACCACCGTGAAATACTTCTCCAAAGCTAACTTTGGACTCCTAAAAACAGAGGTGGCTAACTTCACGGCACCCATGCAAATGGAGAATAGTTGCATGACCACAGAATCATACACCAATGAACTGTACGAACACATACACAGATGCATGGATCTCACCATAACCAATAGAACCAAGATGCTGTCCTCCAAAAAAGGAAGCCAGTCTGGTGGTCCCCTGCTATAAACAAACTCTACAACAAAAGGAGGAAACTGATGCAGAATAAGGTGAAGTCCCAAGACTGGAAAAACTCCCTTATCAGCCTCAACAAAAAGTTGAGATACCTCATCAAATCCTCTAAAGCTAGCTATGAAAACAGAATTGCAGCAGATAGTAAAGGCAACCACAAGGCCTTCTATAGTTATGTAAAGAATCTCTGCGGCAATACACAGATTAGCTATTGCAAATCTATTTAAAAATGGACTTCACATCTCTACCCTACCATCTTATGCAACCCAGGATAGCAACACAGAAGTCCTCATAACTAAGCTCCAAATTAACGCTAACAAATCTTTATACATTATCTGTATTTACATACCACCTGGCAATAATATAACTACATTAGAGGCTTTTCTTAGCTGGGTGTCTTCTACTTACCCTCAAGAAACAATAATACTAGGCGACTTTAACATTGACTGGAAAAGTGTTAGTGCTGAAAATCCTACCTTTCATATCAACCTCCATGGCTTTAACCAAACCATAACCTCTACAACAAGAATTAACAAACCTAATAAAAAAGAGAGTACCTTAGACTGGATACTCATAAACAAAGTAAAACAAACTTACAAATAGGAACCCTGCCAGATGATGTAAGTGATCATTCTTTGACCTACATCACAAGAGAAAAGAAAGACTTTCCAAACCCCCCCCCCACCTTTAGGATAGCACGCTCCACCAAACACTTTAACGCAGAATTATTTCAAACTGAGCTCAGAGCATGCAACTGGAATCCTTTAAAATCCCTTTCACTTGAAGAGGCTGTAAAGTATTTTAACACTACTTTCTTATCTATTCTTGATCAGCATGCTCCAACACGTTCCATCAGAATGAAGTCCAACCCAGCCCCTTGGCTCTCAAATGAAACTAGAAATCAAATTCTACTTAGGAACAAAGTTTGGGCCAAATGGAGATCTAACAGAAATAGCTCTGATCATCACCATTTTAGGCAGCTTAGAAATAGTACAAAAAAGGCAATACTTACAGACAAAAAAAACTACTACTGTAAACTTCAACAAACTCATCAAAGTAATCCTCAAAAGTTCTGGTCTTGCATAAAGAAGCTCCTTTCCCCAGGTAACTCTCGAACACCCACCCCACTTGATGTGGATCCAAACACTCCACATCAAACTGCCAGTACCTTTAACTCTTTCTTCACTGAGACTATACAATCTCTAGCTAGGCAACTTATCTCTGAAAACTCCAACCTTCCCATCAACTTACCACACTCTTACTCTAACTTCAAACTACAACCCATCTCTACTTCTCTCATCTATAAATTTATTCATAAACTCAAGCCATGTACTCCATCCGCTGACAAACTTCCATCCCAATATCTCCAAAAAGCAGCCAAAGTAATTGCCTACCCTATATCTATACTTAAAAATAGGACAATCCAAGAAGGACCCGTCCCAGATATTTGGAAAATCTCCCATATTATCCCCTTACATAAAGGTGGGAACTCTAATGAGTACTCTAACTATCGGCCAATTGCTCTCTTATCACCCTTAGCGAAAATTTTGGAGAAATGCATTCACCAACAACTTTTACATCATCTCTCTATACATAACTTAATAGCAAGCTGTCAGCATGGCTTTAGGCCATCACATAGTACCACTACTGCCCTCCTATCCTTCACAGATACCATCAATAGAAACCGCAACAAAATCATACTGTCATCTGCACTCTTTATCGACCTCTCTAAAGCTTTCGACATGGTTAACCATACCCTCCTAATCAGTATTCTTGACTCTCTCCTTTGATTCTCTGGCTATTAAATGGTTTAGATCATACCTCAGCAATAGGCAACAGGCAGTTCTCTGGGAAAATCAAATTTCTTCCTTTTTACCTGTCACTATCGGGGTCCCTCAGGGCTCCATTCTTGGTCCACTTTTCTTTTTATTCATTAATGATCTCCATGTAGCAATTCCTCAAGCCACCTGTATTCAATATGCAGACTACTCCACACTAATATGCTCAGCAACCTCTCCATCTGAACTATATTCTCTTACTCAAAATGTTTTCAACACTGTAGAAACATGGTTTACCAAACGTTGCCTCCTTCTTAATGCCAAAAAAAAAAACTCCTTCTCTTTACACCCACTACTAGGTCCACCCCCTTAGACTTCTCAGTCTCTTCAAATAATGGCACTGTCATTTACCCTGACTTTACCACCAAACTATTAGGAATAACCATTGACAATAACCTCACATTTGATCACCATATAAACAACACCATTAAAATAGTCAACAGAAAAATAGGATCATTATATAGAATAAAACCATTTTTAAACACAACAGCCAGAGCCAAGATCGCTCACTCCCATCTTATCTCAACCCTTCTGTATGCCTCACCTATATTTACCAACCTCAAGAAAACTAACCTCAACAAATTAGCAACTTCCTACAATAATATTGCCAGGTTCGCTACTGGCAATCCCTTCAGAACTCACCACTGTTCTAATCTTAGGCAACTAGACTGGCTGGAATTCCAAAACCATCTGATAATCCCCCAACTCACAATGGCCCACAAAATATTTTACCAACCCAATAATACCCCTATACTCTCAAAACTCTTAATCCCATATAATAATCTGAACTCCTTACGTTCTTCTAACAAACTCCTTGCTAGCCTAGCAAAGTCTAATAATACAGCTGGTGACTCTCTGTTTACAAATACAGCAGGAAAAAACTGGAACCTGTTACCCAATGAACTAACACTAATTACATCCTTGCCACTCTTTAAACAAAAACTCAAAAAACACCTCCAAATGCACTGGCTATGCCCTTGTAGTAATCCTGACTAACAACCATCTTCACCCCTGTTTCTTCCTCTTCTAACCAAAGTTCCAAACATTTAAATACTTAATCTTGTATTATGACTGACACTATTTAAACTCTAATCAACTTATTGCTTATATCCTTGAATCTGTTGTGAACTATTGTACATAACTCTTACAGTATTATAACTGTTATAGCTTTCTTAAGCAATATTATGTTCACTGTTACTTTTCTTAATGTGTTCTGATCTCTGAAATGTAAAAACTTCCTGTTCTATTTTGTTATTATAACCTTTTTAGCTTTCTTAAGCAATATTATGTTCACCGTTACTTTTCTTAATGTGTTCTTATCTCTGAAATGTAAAAACTTCCTGTTTTATTTGGTTTATTAATCCTGTATTTACCATGTAACAATATTTTTATACTTTTTATATTTTTGTATATCTGTGTGGAGCTTTTCTCCCCGGGCCTCTACTGAAAATGATATATATCCAGCTAGACTAGCCCGGTCAACAAAAGTAAAATAAATAAAATAAAATAAATAGTGGTACCTCCTATACCGAGCCAACAGATATTGTCAGTATACTGGCCAACAGATTCAGTGCCAACTCCCCCCCCCCCCCCAAAGGACCAATCACAATACCAGTAGATTGCCAGGCACCCAGTATTACTGCTGCACAGGTTAAAACAACACTGTCCAAGGACAAGAATACAGCTTCTATGGGACCTGACAATATCCCTGGTTGTGTTCTACATGAACTACAGAGTGAACTGGCACTTCACCTCAGGCTTTGTCCCTACCAAATGGTGCACTGCTACAGTCATCCCTCTCCACAAAGGAGGAGCAACTACAGACCCTGGGAACTATCGCCCCATTAGCCTGATGAGTCTGAAATGCAAAGCTATGGAACGCATCATCATGGACCTAATAAACAAGGATATAGGGAATCTCCAAACTCTGGATCCAACACGGTCTGATTTTGTGAAGGGTAGATCATGCCTGCTCAACTTGGTCGACTTCTTTGAGTCAGCCACCAGAGCTGTGGATGAAGGCAAGGTGGTTCATACAGCCTACCTTGATCTGGCCAAGGCTTTTGATGCCATTCCCCACTCAGGAATCATAGAAAAACTCACTAAGCTCAGCATCAACCCCTATATCACTAGGTGGGTTGCAAACTGGCTCACAGATAGAACCCACAGTGTGAAAGTAGCTGATTCCAAGTCACACTGGTGACTAGTCACGAGTGGAGTCACAGGGTTTAGTCCTGGGTCCTCTCCTGTTTGTTATCTACTTCTCTGAAGTCCAGGCCAACACAAATGGAATTTGTCTGACAAAATTCACAGACGATTGCAAGTTGGGAGCTATTATTAACTCCCCAAGTGATGTTGACATACTACAGAGACCGACGACTGGTGTCAGAACCATGGCCTTATGCTCAGTGCCAAAAAATGTCATCATCCCCTTTGGGAAAAACCCAGTTCCCTTGAATTAACACATTGATGGTAGTCCACTGAACACAGAAGGCGTTATAAAAGATTTGAGAACACAGGTTGACAGCAACCTCTGTTGATCACCACATTGCTACTGTGGTCAGAAAGTCCTTCATTGCGGCGCATCTCATTACTAAGGGTTTTGCATCCAGGAAGAAAGAGGTCATTGTCTCCCTCTACTCTTCCCTCATTAGGCCAGTAATTGAGTACAATACCCCATTTGTCATGTTACCTCACTAGACACCTGCAACAACTGGAGAGGCCACAAAAGTACCTTACAAAGAGGATCCTAGGGCTTAAACAGTTGTCCTATATGGACAGACTCAAAAAACTCCAACTATTCTCTGTCTAATATCGCCTACTTAGAGGCAATCTCTGCTTGACTTACAAAGCCATGTCTGAACCAGCTCTGTTAGAAATGCTACATCTAAAGAAATCCCAATCCCTCCGCACCACACGCTCCAGAGACCTCAACTTTATTACCACAATTAACAGAACATGCTGGAGGGACAGGTTTATAACCCAAAGACTGCCCATGATATGGAACAGACTTCTCATACATGCCAAGCAGAGCACCTCGCTGACCCCCTTCAAGAGAAATCTTGATGAGTGGATGGGAAACAGAAAAGCTCACCTCGGGGATAACTCCAGTGGCTGTACTCGACAGAGGCACTGGGAACTCAGGTCAGGTGGCATTATCTATGGCTAGGCTTTTAAAGGCCCCAGGGCCATTAGCCTAGTACACAACTATGAACCTGTGTTGGCATTAATGACCTGAATACCTCCTTGAACTATGTAAACGGAGACATGATAGAGCTTTCAGACTGCATGTCTCAGGCAGGTATGATCCTAGCACTGAGCTGCATTCCACCTTTTCCAAGGATAATACCACAATTTGAAGAGAAGGTGATTGACTTTAACAACTGGTTTAATTACTGGTATAATTCTAAAGGGGTCCAGTATTTGTTGGCTTGGAAGGACATGTTGCTTTGCCAGGGATGGTCTGCACCTGTCCCCATTAGGCTTTTGGATATTGGCCAAAACATTACCCACCCTTGTAGTGCCATTTTTAGGCAATGCAAACCTGATAAATCCTCCAATATAATAAAGTATGCTTAAGATAAAATAAAGGTGTTACTCTTCAATGCTAGGAGTCTCAGCAAGAAGTTCCACTCCCTGGAAGTGCTCCTCACCCTGGAGAGTGTTGACATCTATGCAGTTACTGAGACATGATGTAAAGCTGTGGGATGAACACCAAAAGTGTAAGGCCACACATTTAGACCAGCTACTGTGCAAGGAGGGCAAGAGGTGGAGGTGTATCAGTCTACATAAAAATTAAGCACACCTCAAGATTAGTCAAATAGGATGACACACTAAAGCTACTCCATGTACAGCTAGCCTTGGGTAAAGTCCCTTACCATATTCTTGCTAGCTTTAGGTCCCTATCTATGACCCAGGCTAACCATATCATGTACTTGCATTTGGTAGAGTCACTCACCATTCAGACAACACCATTTTCATGGGTGATTTTAAGTATCCCACCATAAACTGGGAGACATTCACAACCACTTACATGCACTGTTCCCGGATTTTGTGTGCACACATATTAGGGGGTGCAAATATCCTGGACCTGGCACTCACAAATATGAGGGAAGGTATTGTCCTCACTAGTCAGATCAGATCACAAAGTGGTCACCCTTCTAATAAACATAAATCCCAAACCCAAAGTAAATCCCAGAACCTTTAAGAACTTTTCCAAGGCTAACTATATCCTATTAAGTGATAGCTAGCTAAATTTTAAGTCCCATTATACTGTGGCCTGTGCGGAAGTGTGTCCAATATTAGAGAAGGCTATGCCAAAAATGTAAAAAGAAAATCTCCCTCATCAGTCCCAAAAATGAAGTCTGGAGACTAATCAAGTTCACTGAAGGTAAATTCAAGGCAAAAACAACCTCCCAGGCTAAGGATTAACCATACAGCACTTTTCATTTATGAACACAACCTTAACAGGAATACCCAACAGTGTGCTGAACAAACAGTAAATGGAGCTCCCTATAGCAAACCAGAAGATAAATTTGCTGACTGATAAATTTAGCTCCCTACACTTCCTATCAGCTTCAGTTATCTTTCAGGAAATACACTCTACTTTTTCTCCCTCAGCTATCACTAAAGAACAGGTCCCCACTGCACCCTCCATAGCTAAAAATACTGCAGCTAAAAACACTGCATCAGTGGGTCCCAGTAATATCCCAGGATGCCTCCTAAATAGCTTGAAATATGACCTGTCAAGTCCACTTGATTCTCTATTCAACCACAGCCTCCAGACAGGCTTCATCCCTAGGGCATGGAGGACTGCAACAGTCATTGCTCTACACAAAGTGAGATCATTAACAGACCCAGGGAATACAAATCCATATGTTTGACTAGTCTTGTATGCAAGCCCATGGAAAGAGTTATCATAGAACTCATAAACCAAGATATAGAAAGTCTTCAAACACGGAACCCATTCCAGTTCAGTTTCATCAAGGGCGGGTTATGTCTACTAAACCCGGTGGCCTTCGTAAAGAAGGTTATTAGAACCATAGACAAGGGCAAAATGGTGCATACTGCCTACATTCACCTGTCATCCTATGGATAGCTTAATGGCTCACAGATAGGACACTTGAAGGTGTGGTGGTGGAATCCATCTCCAGGAAGAGGCCTATTACTAATGGTATCCCACAGGACTTGGTACTGGGACCTCTCCCATTCAGAATATACTTTTCTGAAATCAAGGCAAATGTAGAGGGCCTTTGGCTGACATTTGCTGATGACTGCAAGTTGGGTGCAGTCATTAAATCCCCCAAAGATGAAGAAATCATTCAGAAGGGTCTGACACAAATAATTGGTGCCAGAGCTGTGACCTAAAACTCAATGAAAAAAGTGCACAATTATACCCATTGAAAAGATGACCACCTCTGCGTATTACAGCACTGATAACACTCCCCTAAGAGTAGACTCAGTGGTAAGGGACTTAGGAACTCAGATTGTCAGTAACCTGAACTTTGATTATGATGTGTCCATGGTGTTGAGAAAAGCCTTCTGTGTGGTGCAACTTATAAGCAATGGCATGGCATCCAGATCTAAGGAGGTCGTAGTCCCACCATACTCAGCCCTCATTATATCAATAATAGAGTATAATGCATCCATCAGCATGTACCTCACCAGGCATTTGCAACATTTGGAGCAGCCACAGAGTTTCCACTCTAAAAGAATACAGGGTGTAAAAATATGTCTCATGCAGACTGCCTCAAAGCCTTGTCCCTGTACCCAGTGTCCTACAGATTGCTGAGGGGCGATCTATGCTTAACTTCCAAGGTATTCTGCAGTCCAGCTCTGATGGATCTGTTGCATATTTGCTAAACAAACAGCACTAGAATTACCTGATCTAAGGATCCAAACCTCATCTGTGATATAAACAAAGCATGTTGGAGGAACAGGTATGTGTCTCAGTGATTACCCCTTCTCTGGAATAGACTCCCCATTCATGTGAAGCAGAGCTCTTTCCTAAGCCAGTTCAAAGGCAGTTTGGACCAGTGGATGAAAAATTGCAAATTCGCCCCTGACTTGTTGCCTGTGTCCCTTATGGATAAGGGTGTTTTGTAGATGATCTAAGGCACAGGTGTGTACCAAATCCATTCTAGTCCTTGGGCATTGGTAATTTGGAAGATTGGGGTATGAATAGCTAGGCTTAAAAAGGCTGTAGGATCGTTGACCTAGTAACGTCCTGTAATCCTATAAAGAAAGCATTGGAAATGGAGATGGATCACTAACTCTTTGTCCTCTCCCAAAAGGACTGCTCAGAAAATAATACAGTCTACCAAGAAGAATTCTTGGGTGAGTCATCTAGCTTTCGGCATTGTTTAAATGGCTATTAAAGCTGTCACCCGAGACAATGTGGTTCCCATTCTAGAAAAACTGACAGGGTTTTTCACCCACCCAGTGAGTTTATCATTTTGTCAGTGATAACCTGGACCAGATACTTGAGAGATCTGAAGTGGTTGTTAAGATTTGTACCACTTGAGTCCTGAATTTCATCTACCCAGTAAGGAGTCTCAGTGATCCACCATCTGGGAAAGTGGATTTATTCTCATCCTTTTCTTTTGGGGACTTTCTTATCTGGGCCACATGTAGGAAGTGTTTCTGTGATATTGCTATTGAGGTGATTTTGACTTTATTGTGGCAAGCTGATGGAACTTATAACCAGAAACTGTTGTCCTTATTGCCCATGCTGTTGGCCATGGATAGTCTCTTCATGCAGATGAATTTTAATGTGGCATATGAAAGGCATTATTGTTTGCCATCATGCCTGTCTGTTTCTTTCTGACATTGCCAAGGACCTGGACATGACCTTCCAGTATGCTCCCTTCCATACTTCTGAAATTGTTGATCTGAAGGTTCAAACCCACACAGAGAAAACTGGCAAACTGTGGAAAACATTGACAGTGGTCAGTGTCAAGTTTTCTTCCCTGCGACCAAATAAAGAGCTGGCACCAAATGTGGTTTTAATGTAAATGGAGTTAACAATGCTCTGGTAGGTGGTACAACTCCTGTTACTCTTCCAGAGAAGTGACAGCAGCCATGGTTGAGGTTCTTTGTGATCCCTTGGCAGCTGAGGATCCATAACAGCCCTGGGACTGTTTGATTGTCCTGTCCTGGAGGCAGTCAAGGGGTTGTCATCTGTTTCTCCATTATGATTGTCAGTCACCAATGATCACTGGATGCATATAATCATTGTCAAGGGTTACAAAATTCTCTTTCTGACATCTCACTGTATCAGAGCAAGACTGCAAAATTGGAGAGGCATCATTTTTTGTGCAAAAGACCCACCAGACCAGAGAGGGCAAGGTTTTTATGTCAAATTGTTTTTAGTGTGAAAAAAAATCAGAAAACTTAGACACATTGTAGAGCTATGTGGCCTAAACTCCTTTGGGTAAAAAAGATGACTTCTTCTTGGACTTGGTTGTATCCTTCCCTTTCTTGCCAGAGGAGATTGGATGTACTTCTGCACATCAGAATTTGGAAGCAGCCTTGGAGGTTCCTGCAATTGTTGGTGCCAGTTATTTCTAGTTCTAGACACTGTTTGGTTGCACCTCAGCAATCCAGGTGTTCGCCAAGTGTATGTCTATTGTTACAGCGTACTTGCATTTGCAAGGAACTGAAGAGTTTCCTTACCTGCACAGCTGGCTTATCACTGTGCCTTCTTGAGATCAGCTTCTCTGTGGCAAGATAGTCCCTAACATCTCTGTTCCAGTCCCTGGGCATAAAGCTAAATGTTGCCATATTCCATTTGGAAGTTACCATCCCAGTGGGCAGTGTTTACAGCTTCCGTGTTGGACACTGGTCGTGGACTGCATGATTAGGCTCCCTATGCACAGAATCCAAGTTTTGATTTTCAAAATAGCTGCTCTTCTAGACTTTTCTACCATAAGATCTCTTCAGTGTTTCAAGGTTTTGGACCTCATAGCATTTCCAATTCCTCTGTTTTATCAATTCCATTAGCTCCTAACAACATGAGAGTTCTTCAGCAGATCATCGGGGTCTAATGGTTATAGTTAGCAAAGTAGTTGGAAAACGAGGTCTGTCTGTCCAAAGTACACAGATGACACCTGCCATGATGATTGGTCCCCAGCAGGCTTTCCTTGGGGAGTTCCTTCCATGTTCCACAGCTTGGGTGCATTTTGGATGTTTCCTCCCTGGGATGGGATAAGGACAATTGCAATAGGCAGACAGTCCAGGGAATGTCATCACCATAGGAGCTCTGCATCCACATCAACATACTGTGGTTCTCCTTTTCTTGCAGTCTTTCCAGGAACTCCAGGGTGTCCTGTCCATTCTGATAACATGCCTGTAATGTGGTAATCTCAACAAGCAAAAGGGAACCTGTTCTTCGACATTTTGCTCAGAGGATGTGAGAGTTTCAGAATGAGCTGCGACTACTGGACACTTTATAGTGACAGTCCACATCCCCAAGGAGTCCAGTTTGTCATTGGACAGGCTAATGAACAGAGGTCTGTTTATTGTGTATGATTGTTTCCTCAGCTCTTTGATAGCAAGGAAAGTATTTTGCATGTGGGAAAAACCCTGTTGCAACTTATTCACATTCCCAGCTAGCACCAATGCAGAGACTTTTCTCCCCATCCCATCGCTAAGGGAGTCTTGAGTAATACACTGGCTCACCTTTGGCCATGGGACTCTCTGTGCTTTTCTGTTGATGACAAATTCATCCACAGGATGAGGCTGTTCAAGGCCAAGGTTATGCTTATAACCTAGCTGTGATTGTGGTGGGTCTGATTCCCTCTTCTGCTGCCTCATCTACTGGAGAAACCATTGATTTTCACACTAAAACTTTGTTTCCCAACTAATGGACAAGGCTAATGTATATATTTGTCCTTTGCAACTTGCAGGTTGGTTTCTCTGGTTCCAGTAGTTGCCCATTATCCTTCCTTTTTAAGAATGTTTTAATCTGTTATCTTTTGTTCCCAGAAGCCCAGTACAAAGAAAACATAGAGAAGAAATGGGTTTACCTTTGTGTTGGGCTGATTGAAAGGATTATATCCCTTTTTGCTCCAGTTCTGGACATGTCTGGCTACCTTGCTGGCATTTTTTATTCAAATTAATATTTTCCTTTTGAAATCCTTTTCTATTTTTCATCAGGGCTACATAGGTGGTTCTTTGGCTTTGTTGAAAGTGCCTAAGACCTTCTTGAAAAGCACCATTCAATTGAGGTCTGTACTACATTTGCCATTTCCTTCTTAGGACCTTTATTTTGTTTTGAAGATGGTGTATCTGGTTTCTTTCCAACAAGCAACTTCAGTGGAGCTTAGTTTGTTCCCTGGAAACTGGTGACTATTACATCCTCCAGTAGAATTTCAGAGCTTCATACCCTGTCTCCTAAATGTCTTTACCTCTTTTTTAAGGGGAGGATGTCTGTCTTTTTACTAACCTTTAATTTATGCCAAAGATGTCCTCCAAATTCTGCCTTAATCAGTCTAGTCATTTGTCTGTCTGTTCCTAAGTGTGACAAAAATACACGGCTTACAATGCTGGTAGATGTAGGTAAAATGAGAAACAAACTTTAATAAAAGCACAAAGCTTTCAGATGCTAATCCTTCTTCAGTGTGTTACAAAAGTAAGATCACCTCATAACATATAAAGAAAATCAAGAAATCCTATGACACAGCCCAACAAATCGTAACATAACCTC
The DNA here is from genome assembly GCF_019279795.1 of Protopterus annectens. Taxonomy (NCBI): domain Eukaryota; kingdom Metazoa; phylum Chordata; order Ceratodontiformes; family Protopteridae; genus Protopterus; species Protopterus annectens. The sequence continues at coordinate 709,702,261 of NC_056745.1, read as the reverse complement.
AATTATGTAAATATAAAGAATTTTTTTTCAAAAAATACATAGAATAAAAACAAGAATAGCGAATATATTCACTTATTTAAATATAATTGCTTGCATTGTAATATTGGTTTAATATTAACCTTCTTATTAATACCAGGTAATTGATCAACCTGCATACGAATTATCCACTCATACTCCTTTAGTTCTAATGCATTATTAATGTTGCCACCCCTTAAACTTTTATGCTATATCTCTACCACTCTAAAGTTAAAAGTATGACTAGTCCTGTATTCAACAAGATGTTTCACTAATGCATTAGTCATTACCCCCTTTTGTATCTCAGACCTCTGTTCAATAATTCTTTCTTTGAGCTTTCTAGTTGATTTACATGTATAAAAGCTTGCGCAACTTAAACAGGTAGCTAGGTAGACAATAGGGAGTATATTACAAGTAGCAGCATATTTAAAAATGTCCTTTTTACCAGTTGTAGGATGCATGAAAATATCCAGACTACAAATAGCATCACAACTACAGCAATTATGGCATGGAGAGGTTCCTGTTTTATTGAAGTTAATTTGTTTCTTATTCATAGCTAAATCCTTGTAACATAAATGACTTTTCAGATTTGGACAATTTTTATATGCAAACAATGGCTTATCCCCTATAAGAGGCTTAAGTTCAGGAAGAGTTTTTAAGATACTCCAGTTATTCACTGTAACCTGTTTCACAGCCTCACTACATCTACTGTATGTTGTTAATTAATGTAAGGTTTTGTCATCCCTGTTAATGTCAACACATTCTCTAAATGTGTTAGAAACAGTGAAATAAAGTTTAGCTTTAGCCTCCCTTTGTTTCATCACTTCTTCTTTAATATTATTTAAAACATTTAAGTTATAGCCCCTTTCCATAAACTCATTTGTTATCTCCGCCATTTGAACAGATCATTTTAAATCATTAGTATTAAGTCTACTTGCATGCATATATTGGCTCTTTACAAATCCTTTAAAGGTATGGCTGGCATGCATACTCGTTATATGTAAGTATCTATTTGCATGGACAGCCTTCTTAAATATGCTTGTGTTAATCACAGAATCATCATATTCCAGTCTAACATCTAAAGAGTTTATTACTGTTTCCGGGAAATTCATCTCTAATTTCAAAAATGAGTTAACGAAATGTCTTGTTGAATATGGGACTAGTCATACTTTTAACTTCAGAGTGGTAGAGATATTGCATAAAGGTTTAAGGGGCAGCAACATTAATAATGCATCAGAACTAAAGGAGTATGAGTGGATAATTTGTATGCAGGCTGATCAATTATCTGGTATTAATAAGAAGGTTACTATTAAGCCAATATTGAAATGCAAGCAATTATATTTAAATAAGTGAATATATTTGTTCTTTTTATTCTATGTATTTGTATTTTTTTGAAAAAAATTCTTTATATTTACATAATGATTCGTTGAGCTGTCATGTGATTTCGTGATTTTCTTTATATGTTATGTGATGATCTTACTTTTGTATCACACTGAAGAAGGATTTGTATCCAAAATACCTGTGGTATTATTAAAGTTTGTTTCTGGTTTTACTTACATCTACCAGTGTTGTAAGCTGCATATTTATTTCTTGTTAAGTTACTCATTTTTTATCTGTGGCCTGGGTTTACCATGGTTTTTTATCCTTATTTTGTTGAGTTTTGTTCATACGTGTGCCAGCCATAGTGAATATGTTTTATATTACCCCAGTGTCACAGGCACTTGTGTTAATATTTATGCTGGACCAGGTGAATCAGGAAGCACTGTTAACATTTTGTTTATTTTAATGTCAGGTCTTTTAGTGAGAAAGATTCCAAAATCACTCTTTTAAAGTGGCTTTCTCTCTGCATTGATTTTGTTGTACGTTTCTTGGCAAGAGTTTAATTATTTAAATTTAATTATACTGAATAATTTCATTTAGCTTGCACTGCTGTGCATATCTGATCGACAATAAAGTTTACTTTGACGTTGACTTTAAGAATTTCCTTGTTTGCCTACTGCTCACTCTTCCAGGTCTGCAGCTTCCTCATTAACATTCCTTAGGAATGCCTCACTTGCAGTACCTGTGCAGCTTGGACACCTTTAGGAGGCATTGCAAATTGATTTATTCCTCTTTGTTCAAAGCTTCCCTTGGAGTCACTGATTTGTTGAGGTACTTAAGAATCTCTCATCTGGAAGAGCTTTGGGTGCCGACCTAGAAGTTACTGAGAGCTGGACCCACTGCAGTCAAATGAAAAACTGATCTACTTACCATAATAATAGAGCTGTAGGATTGGCATCACCCTTAGTAATGATCCATCCTTCCGCCCCTTGCCTTGGTGGTGGTGTCTTTGTTCTTTGGATCTGTTCAGCTGCAGCATGGCTGCCTCAGGTCTGGAAAAGGCAGCTGCTGCTGTACTGCATTATGGGATAGCTTGGATGGGAGTGTAGCAGCCTTGGAAAGTTTAGAGTTCCTGTATTTGGAATGCCTGTGGCCTTAATCCTAGAGATTACTGAGGATGTCCTTACCCCTACAGCTGTGTTACTAATGGAAGTACATAACATTTGTTTATTTACTTCACAAAGCATACATCCTGGTTATTAAAAGCAAACTATTCACGTTTTTTCATGCCATGGTTATCTGTGTGGATTAATGCATGCATTTGAGATCACCTTATTCGGTGACATAACATACATCTTAGAGTTTAAATTTATTCCTGTGACATATATCTCTGCAGAAAGAGAGAAAACGCCAAGTGTTGTACATTACCATTATTTGAAAAAGGTAATATCTCTTGTTGCAATATGCTGTGACAAGAGCTTGGTAAGATGGCTCTGATTTGGTACACACTGTAGAATGACATTATTTAAAAAAAAAAAAAAGACTTTTGCATTTCTTTTTGAAACAATGCCAGTGTGCAGTAGTGACAAAAATTGACAGGACTGTGGGGAATTCGTATTAGTCATTTGAATTGTACCCTTACCATCAAATAAGATCCCTACCATGGGGAAATATGAATTACCCATTTCCTGCCATGGAGTATTACTTAAGTAACTGCACCACACTGGATTTGTTTTATGAAACAGGCAGTTAGACGATCACAGTGTTTGACAGATTTTGTTTCGAGAACTGTTACTGTCACCATGATTTTGCATTTTCTTTATTAGTCATATAGTTGTTAATTCTGAAGTAGCTGTCTTTTTTCATCTGTTTGTTAAAATGTAAAAAACAGAAATCTTGATGGTACTTATTTTTTTCATAAACTCCAATTTAGAAATTATCATTGCTTTACGTTTGTGTAGAAATTATTGTTGCTTTACTTTTGTATGAAACAGAGAGTGAAAAAGAGAGAGAGGTTAAAAGAAGTCCACCTTGGGGATGGATGAATTACTCATATGCTGATAAAACAATTAAGTCAGTTCTTTCTGGCCTTCAGAATGATAAGAGGTGATGTATCATTGTAGCATTCATGGATCCATTCTTGTTTGAATATAAAGAATTAGCATAAAGGGAGCCCAACAGATTTGGAAGTGAAGAGAAGCTAGACTACACAAAGGCAAAAACTGCCTTTTATTGGATAGCTGTGTTATGGAGCAAGCTGTATGTCAGGATAAGAAATACCAAGACTTTTAAACTACTTAAAATCAGCCTTGACTTGCATGTGGTCAATTTGTAGACTTAATAGAAATCTGCTGAACTCCTTGTCTGCATTCTTGCCAGTAGAACCTTATTTTTTTTTTAATTAATTGACTTAGATTTCACCAAGACGGTGAGATGTGCGTATATCTTCACCTCAGGCTACTCCTCTAACATAGAAGTTGAAGTCTTGATTTTAAAGCAGGTAACTGGCGCTCAGGCAGTGGATCTGGATGGCTACGGGAGGTAGGATTGAGTAGATAATGGTATGTTGTCCAACCTGAGAAGTGAAATAGTGATGTCTACTCCAGAAGTACTATTGTTGGAACAGGTAAACTGACTCAGGGGTAAGTATTTCTTTTCAGGGCCAACATGAGAGTACTGTCTGATTAGGTGACTTAAGGTCATAGAGTCGGCAAATAAGGGCTGAAGGAATCAAACCCATGAGAAAAGGATAAAGTTCATTAGCTGCTCTTAGTCTTAATCCTGTGTAGTAGGCTGCCAAGGTATCCTTTGATGGAAATCGGCAAGCTTCAAACACATAAACTGTTGACTCATCTTGTACAAAGGCAGCACAGTTTAAATTGACACTGACTGCAGCAGTGCTAGTGGAGCTAGCCTTTGCATGCATGACATGAACATACTGCGTGGAAAGTAGCAGCAAAACAAGAAAATGTGTTCCCAGCTATAGATGACAGCCAACTGGTGCACATACCTCTCAACCTACAGGCAGATTACAGAAGCTATTGAAAAGTATCTACAGCCAGCCAAAAATCTGCAGACCTAATTGGCATAACATCTGAATACCGAAGAGGTTATAACTATTTCTGTTTCCCTTAGGATTGTGAGGTTCAGATCAGAAACAATAAGTTTAAAAAAAACTGTGTGTGACAAAAATAGCACAAAAATATCATCAAAGACACTATAAATCTGTAGACTGTAATAAATTATTCAAATAAATCTCTCTCTCAAAGTCATTTACTGTTGCATCTCGAAGAGGCCTGCAAGATGTAGGGCCCTTTTTTTAAATTATTGGCACTACTAGTATGTTGGAGATGCAGTCTAGTTTCTGTGTACCCAACAACTTCCAAATTATGTAAAAGGATAAATCAAGCTTGAAAATAGATATATACCTCTAAAACTTAGGTACATCACATGAAGGGTTAAATAAAGCCTGAAAATAAGTACTTCTCTCCAAAATAGCTAAAGTTGAGAACTCTGCTTGTGCATGACTTTTGTGCCTCTACTCTGGTATTAACTGTGGTCACTGAAAGAATAATTTCTCTTGGAAAAGAAGACCCCCTCTCCCGCCCAGTGGTGATGTGCAATACTATGCCAGATTAAGATAAAAACAAATCCTGCATATTTTTTAAGTGAGAATCTCGGTAGATAAATGAAGACATTACCTTATTTCCAATGTATCCCTTTTTTTTTTTTTTTTTTTTACACAAAAAGCCTAAATGCTAACATATTCATTTGACTGAAAGGTCAGTTTTTGTGAAGTATTGTCACTTCTGATATCATATTTTACCTTTCTTAAATGTAATAATCATGTAAATTGTAACATGACTCAATTCCTTTTGAAGAGTCAAGAGGCTTAAGAATACTGATCCATGAAAAGATTACTAATTTCTGATCTGGTATTGTTAAATAAAAGTATTTTTTCTTTCCTTTTGCTGCAGTCCTTTTCCATCAAGGTCCACCCCCCCCCCACCAGGTGAGAGCCCTACATCCCATTTGATGTCCTTCCGTATCACTATTACAGTATTCTTTACCTAATGGATCTCCTGCCACTGATAGCCCAACATCCGGCCAGTATACAAAAGCCTTTAGCCCTTATAGGTGTCGTACATCACGTTTATTCTCCCCCGTGCAAGACGTAGGTCATAAAGGTGACATACAGATGCACACACCCAGAACTACTTTGCTGCTAGTCCAAATGCTATTGTTGAACATCATTTTGAACACCCTTCTGCTGTGCTGGTTACCAAGCTGTGTTTTTCTGATAACTGGCTTATTAGGGGTTTCTTCTCGCTCTTCTATTTTTTGTTGTTATTGTGTTCATGTCATCCAGAAAGGGAAAATGTCAGTGTGGGAGGCAGAGTCCCCATAAAGATTACCACAACCAGTGTTGCTTTTGTTTGGGTGCTTCCCACAATCATATACAGTGCTGTATCTGCTAGGCTTTTTTTTGCCTAATACCCTACGTAGTTGTCTCTTCCCTTGTCCATATACCTGGAGAACCAGCATCTTAAAATGTTGGCTCAGAGTGCTGTGGCAGAATCCTCCTGTTGCGAGGGTCAACCATCTGCCAAGAAGAAGGCCTGAGAAGTTAGGTATGATCCGGCTGCTGTCCAGCCTCCCTAGACATCTGTCTTGAGGCTGCTAAAAGCTTGAAGGACTGTATGCTGTTTGCTTCAGAATTCCTCTGCAGCAACTCAGTCAGAGTTCAGCATGGATCCAGCTTCTCGCATGTCCTTGGAGGCTTTTCATATGTCTGTACCTGACATTGAGGAGGAACATCTGCTAATTATATCTAAAGAAGTGAGAGTGATTCCTCAAATGTTAATAAGGAAGGAGATTCCTACAACCATTACTTAGTCACACCAGGGTCTGACCCTCTGAGGGTGCTTCGAGGAAGTCCCAGATATAAAGAAACAAAAACAAAACATGTTTCCCTGTTGTTAAGGATCCCCAGTGTGAATGGCAGGCTTTCCCTCTGGTTTTATTTAATGCTTTGATGGCCTTGAAGGGATCTCTGTTCCTGCTTCTACCTGGTCTTTCACTCTGCTTAAGAAGCCTAGGCTATTAGATTCCTCAGTTGAGGATCTAGACTTGGGAAGATTCCTTGACTCATTCTTCCCAAATCCTTTCCTCTTTGACTGCAGTTCAGAGGAGTACTCTATAAGTTCACATTCCCTTTTGGAAGAGTTCTCCTTTGGGAATACAATTCCTGTATGATGGATTATTTTAAGTGGGAATGTTCTCAAGTCTGTGAGATTTAGAAAATATATTATGGGCACCTACAGGTGGAGTCTCAAAAAACAACTGCTGTTCCTCCTGTTCTGGCTTGCCTTCTGGATACCTTCTCAGCAGCATCTGTAGGCCTTGACTGTCGGCATTCTGCACCTAAGAAGCCTGATAGATTCTATAAAGCACCTGTAGAGTGCAAATTTCTTTATAAATACCTTTCTGCTGACATTTCTGTAGTGTCAGTCTCCTCTGACAAGCCATCCAAGTTGTTGCCATCCACCAGGCTGTTTCCTTCTGATAAAGATAGTAGGGCTACGGAAAACTGAGCAAGAAGGTTTTTACTGCTGCTGTTTTATCCTTTAGGACCATCAACTAAAAAACTCATGACCTGGTTGGCTTTCTTTTCTCAGGTTTCTAAGGTGTTTTCTGATCTTCCTGATTCTGAGGGAAGGCTTTGGCCCTATCCCTACTCTGCTGTACTTCTTAGGTTGCCTGCCACTCAGTCAAATGCAGCTGATGCTTCCTTCAGGGCTGTTGCCTTTGATTCAGTTATGAGGCATTATTCTGGTCTTTGTCTTCAGGCTTTGCCTGATGACAACAAGGCTAAATTTCTTTGGATAATAAACATTTTTGGATCTGCTGCTTCTGAGATTTTCAAGTCTCTCCAGGACAAAGGCAAAGCCTTGGATGAGTTGAAACATACTTTTTTTTCTCCTATTCTTAAGTTTCAGAAGAATTATCCCTTCAAATCTGCCTTTGTTCATTGGCACTTTCGCTCTCCTAAAGCAAGAAGGGTACTAGGTATGCTCCTTCTGCTAAGTGTACTCAACTCCTGCCACCCATAAACCTGCTTTCCAGACCAAGTATGGTTCTGTTTGACAGTTTGCTACCTCCTTCACTCACAGGTTTTCTTGTCCCTCCATCTTTCCCTGTCTCTTCCAAATTGGCTATGACTCGTATTAGACTCTTATATTCTGTCCATTATCCAGCAGGGATATTTTATGGCTTGGAAGTTTCTTCCTGTCTTTTCGGGCATTCCTCAACCTCCTCAGGAACAACTGTCATTTCCCCGTGGTACTTCACTCTTTTTTTGGCTTCAGGCACCATTCAGACCATGCCTCCTGCCCAGGTGAGAAAGAGATTTTTAATCCAGAATGTTTCTGGTCCCACGAAAGGGGGCACATGAAGACTAATTCTGGATCATTCCAGGCTGATCACCTTTCCTAAAATTCTTTCCTTTTGGATGTCCCTGTATCACATAAAATCTTTTCTGCTCTCCTCCTAACTTGCCACCGAATAGCATTATTTTCCAGATGCCATTCCTTCATTTTTATGCTTTGTAGTACCAATAGGGAATTCAAAGGTTTGCTATCTATATACCTGCTCAAATCAAACTAAGATACAAAAAAATCTCCCTGATTGTATATATGCCACTGTATAGAAATTTTCTGTCATTCGTGGATTGTGCGTTGTCATATAAAGACATGGCGCTCTAATTGTATATATGTCTCAGTACATAAATTTTTTTGTCATTTGTTGTATTTGTACTGTATGTTATGGAGCTTTTCTCCCCGGGCCTCTGCTGTAAATGGACCTTGCTCCAGTCGGACTTTCCCAGTAAACAAATGTAAAATAAAAAAATAAAATAAAATAAATGTTATCTCTGCAGAAATTATTTTCACTTCTACATCAGGCCTTTCTGGATCTCAAGGATGCATACCTTCACATCCCCATCAGTCCCTTCTTCAGGAAGTTTTTATGTTTCTCTGTCTTTTTCTTGCATTTTCAGTTCACTGCTTTGCCCTTTGGCCTCTTTACTGCCCCAAGGGTATTCACTAAATGCCTTCCTCCTGTCATTGTTTTTTTGCAGGATTTGAGGAATTCAGGTCTTTCCTTATCTAGAAGATCTGCTTATTCAAGCTCCATCCCCAAATACTCTCCTTCAGGGTCTCAGGTTTACTACCTCCCTGTTATAGATCTGGGTTCACAAAAAACTTCCAGAAATAAGTTCTGATGCCTTCCCAGGATCATATTTTCCTTGCCTGCAGACATGAGACAGTTCCCATGCATGCTAGCATCTCTGCCTGCTCCCAAAGCTCCGTCTCTAATTGCCTTTTTCCAGTCCCTTCTTCCTCTGGCAGCTGTCACAGCCAGGGAATTTTGCAGGGTTCTCAAGTTCAAGGCTTCCATCATTCCCATACTCCCTGTCACCAGGCTCCATATGGGGAAGCTCCAGTGGTACATCAAGTCATTGAAACTTCAACATTGCCACCCCCTCCCCGAATTCCCTGTACCTTTCCTTCCCTGTCTCAAGCTAGAGCTTCAGTGGTGGATTCATTAATTTTCACTCAGTCTGGGGCTTCCTTTTCAAGCTCCAGTTCCAACTCAGGAGCTCTTTACAGATGTCTCAGATAGAGGGTGAGGTGCTTCCTGTGGCCTTCTCAAGGTTCAGTCTCTGGTCTCCTCATCAGAGGTCAGAACATATTAGTATAAAGGGAGATGAAGGCTCTGCTGCTGGCTGTTCTGCCTTTTATTCCTTATTTTATCCCAGGCCCCTCAAATTTTCACAGACAATACCACAGTGATGTGGTATGTCAACAAGCAAGGGGGCAAAGGGTCCTGTCGTCTTTGCAGACTTGCTCTTCATGTCTGAAATGTAGCTCTCCAGTATCAAGTAACTCTTCAGGCAGTTTACATTCCCTCAGAGCACAATCTAGTGACAGACTGCTTGAGCATGTCCAGCACACAACCTCACAAATGGATGCTTCACAGAGATAAGTTCCTGGACAGTGTCCATCAGTGGGATACTCTTCAAATGGATCTTTTTGCCTCCACTCTGAAAAGAAAACTTCTTTTATTCAGTGCCAGAGTCCCAAATCTTCTGGCTGAGAAAGTGGATGCACTGTCTTTTCCTTGGAAGGGAATGTTTCTGTATGCCCCCCCCCCTTACCAAGGGTCTTGCACAAGATCTTGCTAGTGACTCCCTTTTAGCCCAGACAGCATTGGTTCCCCTTTTGTTCTCATTTGGTCAGGGGCAATCACCACAAGTTACTTCACCCGGTGGATCTTCTCACAATAGACAAGGGATCTCTCATCCATCCTCACTTGTTCACTCTTCAGCCGACAATGTGGGCGATAGGGTTTTGATCCCTTTTAGGCACCTCTTTCCTAAGAACATGCTTCAGGCCTGCAGGAGGCCAGGAAAACCACTACCAGGAAATTATACATCTGAACAGAAGCGATTTTCTGTCTGGGTTGGCATATTTTTCAGTTAAAGCTCACCTCTCAGCAACTTCTGCTTGTCTGCCATTGACTCCTCCTCTGGCCTCTGCATTTGAAGTCGAACAATTTCTTAAAGGAGTCATTCATATCAGACTTTCCAGGAAGTCTGTTATGCCTTCCTGGGACCTCAGTTTTGTACTTGGAAAAATTGACTCAGACTCCTTTTGAGATGGCTTCTTCACCTTCCTTACAACATTGCATATAGAAGATTGTTCTTCTTTGGGTCTCGCTTTAGCCAAGAGAGTGGCTGAACTTCAGGCTCTCATGGCTATTCTTTCTTTAGTTTTCCACAGAGACAATGGTGCCTGTTCATACTAATCCTTCTTTTATGCCCAGGTGATCAATGAGTTGTCCTTCAGTGAGTCTGTTTATCTTCCTTCCTTTTTTCCTTCTCTGCAGCCTGCCAGTGAGAAGGTTCACACCTTGGATTTGTCTAGACAGCTCAGATATTGCTCTAAGCAAACCATCTCCTCCTGGATTTCTAAAGCCATTTCTTTTTGTTATTATTTTCATGGAAAATGTCTTTCCTCATCAGTAAAGGTGCATTCTAAGGCAGTTGCTCCTCTGGTGCTTTTTTCAAGGGTGTGGATACCAGTTCCATCCTTGAGACTGCTACTTGGTTCTATGTTCATTCTGTCACTAAACATTACAAGTTGGATATTATTTCCAGGGCCAGGGCAAGATTTGCCTCTTCTGTGCTTTGTGCCCCCCAGGCTTCCTCTTGAGCTGTTGCACTCTCCCTTAGGTAAAGAATATTGCAACAATGATGTGGAAGGACATAGTAGAGTTGTGTAAAATATTACCATAACAGTAGATGTCCTTCTCTTCACTCTTGTAGTATACACTCCTTCTCTCCCACCTCTTCCATTCTAGCACTTGCCCTGTACTTTTCTTGCTCTCCTGGCCGAGGGTTTTTTCATATTCCTTTTCCTCCCTCTGGATGCACATGTTCTTCTTGTCCCTAAGGGCATTCTGTTCCTACTGGGGCTTTTTCAGTTCCGGGTGTGTGCATCTGTACGTCACCTTTATGCCCTGTGCTTTGGGTGGGGAGCATGCATGTGACGCACACTGCCTATAACAACTAAAGGCTTTGATATACTTGGTAAAAGTTGGGCTATCCTTAGCAGGAGATCCCTTGGGTAAAGAATACTGCAACAGTGAAGACAACAACATCTACTGTTATGGTAAGATTTTGCACAACTGTATTTTCAGAGCAGTGCAATCATCCTTACAGACAACTGGGATTTTAACTTAAGCACTCCCTGTTTGTGCTCCTTGGCAACAAAGGGGTTCGCATGCAGTTAACATTTGCAGTGCACTGCTATACTTCCACATGATATGGTCAGTTGGCCATGGTCCTCATGAGACTGACCACTTCTATGGGATGTGCAATTTTTTCTGGGGGTTCTGCCATGGAGAATGTTTCCGAGAGCCCACACATATTGCCCTACATGTGAAAAGAGGTAGACAGGCTAAGCCTTGTCATTCATCTCATACCCCGTGACAGCTCTACAGGATACCCAAGTACTAACTAAACTTGGTTTGCTTGATTATCCCTCTACTCCAGCAGGCATGGGATGGTTCTGAAAAGATGTTTTGGTTTATGGCTGTGCACTATTGGTCAGGTTTTTGAGAAAAACAAAGTGTATCAGTGGTACAACTGAAAATAACTTGTTTTCACAAGAAAAATGCAGCAGAGTTTGAAAAATATATTTTATTCCTGTGTGAGCACAGAACAGAGTATGATTTAGATTCAGAAATCCCTAAACATAGCTTCAAAGCAAAATGTTTCACTGCAGTCTTGGAAGGCACTAGTCATTCTGTTCCAGCAGCTTGCTGTTTGCAGTGTGTGCAACAGGTTGGAGATCTTCATGATTTACAACAGTGTCTGTGTACTGCTGAGCTGTAGATATGACTTAGTGTTGCACAAGGGAACTACTAATGTCACACTTCTAAGTTCTAGAACACTCCTATAAATGTTTGCAGAGTCACCAACTTTGATTTGTGTGTGCAGCTAAGCAATTCTCAGCATTTTAAAACATATTTTTTATTCTTCATGGAAAGTGACCCAGTCATATGTCAAGTCTCACTCGTATACACACCCCTTTTCCTAATGCCACTGCAGTATCAATTTGCTGGGGGCAATGGCTTACTGAACAAACCACAACAGGAACACAGTAGTCACAGAAACACTAGGCTTTAATGAAGCTTTCGGGCTCTCAACCCTTCATCAGCATATGACATTATACATTTCAAACCATTTAAATAGAGGAAACAGTTAAAATCACATGATCAAACCAGCCAATAAAACATACTAAAAAAGAAAAAAGGAAGCATAAAAAGTCAAGTACATCAATTTCTGTTAAGAATATGTTTGTGGGGGTCCCTTTTAAAACCATCATGACAATATACTTGAAACTATCTTGTTATAACACAAAATTAATTAATGTATTATAAATTGCTCATTTTACTTCACTAATACTGGTTTAATAGTAGTAGTACTATTTAAACCAGGTGGAGTGTCAGCTTGTAATCTTATTATCCATTCTAACTCTCTCATATCTAGAAGGTTGTTAATATCACCCCCCCCTCACACCCACTTGCACTACATCTATACATCTAAATTTAAAAGTGTGTGTGCTGAATTCATATATATGCTTATATAAAGCATTTGTCTGTATTTGTCTATTTATCTCTGATCTATGTTCGATTATAGGGTCTTTGAGCCTGCGTATAGTCTTTCCTACGTAAAATACCTGGCATTGCATACAAAGTGGCAAGATAAACTAATTTCATAGTGTTACAGTTAGCACTACAATAAAAGTGAAATTTTTTATGTGTGACAGGATGTTTAAAGGTACTGTCTTTATCTAGAATGTCAACACAACAGCTACAATTGTAACATTTATAAGTCCCTATCTTACTATGTATAGTATTATGTTGTTCCACAAAATCTTTATAGCACAACATATTCTTTAAGCACTGATTATTCCTTAAAGCTAGGTTTGGAACCCACTATTGAAATAAATTCAGGCATTGCCATCAAAATTGGCCAATTTTTCTTGATTATTTTACATATTTGATTAGAGTAGCCAGAGTATGTGGTAATATACCTTAAAGTATTGTCTTTCTTTTTAGTAACTATCGGTAGGCTATAACTAACATCTGTCTCATGATCTGTGAAAATAGGTTTATAGTCAGTTTTTCTGCCCTCTGTTGTCATTTCAATACTCTTGTCAATAATATTTTCTGCATATCCACTTCTCAAAAACTCTGTTTTCATATTTGCTACTTCATTAATGTATATTTGTTCATCTGTTGTTAATCTACTTATTCTGATAAACTGTGATTTCATTATACTTTTAAACACATGTGAAGGATGCATGCTAGTACTATCCAAGTATCTTATTGTGTGCACATCTTTCTTATGTACCATAGTTTGTATCATATTGTTCTTTTTATACAACTTTACATCCAGAAATATCATCTCATCTGATGAGAAACACATTTTGAATTTAAAAAAGTTGGTAGTATTATTAATGTATGTTATAAAAAAGTGAAGTTCTTCTATCGTGCCGTCCCATACAAAAAAACAATCATCTACAAATCTAGCATAACTTTTTACATGTACATTCAGTGCATTTTTATTACTTAAAATATATTCCTTCTCCCAGTAAAAGAGTACTAAATTCGCAAAAGTATTTGCCACAGAAGTACCCATGGCTACTCCAGTTAATTGTTTGTATGGAATACCATCAAAAATGAAAATATTATTAGTTAGTACCAAATGAAGAAAGCATATATTCTCCACCTCACGAGGTTGTTTAGTCGTGTTAGACAATAAGAACCTTCTAATTGCCTCTATGCCATAATCAATGGGAATAACCGTAAATAACGATTCCACATCCAATGTTACAAAAGTGTAGTCATAAGACACATTTTTATACCATATATTGAGCTTCTTCAAGAAGTGTGAGCTGTCTTTTACTATACTTCCACACTTGGGTAATAACTCAGATAGTACAGTCTGTAAATATTTAGATATAGTTTCAGTTATCCACCCTTTACCTGAGACTATAGGTCTCAGTGGTGGTTGCTCCAAAGATTTATGTATCTTTGGAATCCCATATATTTGTGGGATCTTTGGGCATGGGGTGGAGAAGTAATTAAATATATCTATTGAAATATCATTATTCAGCTGCATGTCATAAATAGCCATATTCACTTGTGTTATACAATTTTTCACATCAAGAAAAGTAATCTTTTTAAAAGTATCAGTGTCAGATAAGAATGCAGTAAATTCATTCATATAGTAGGTTCTATCCATTAAGACTATTGCCCCACCCTTGTCTGCTTGCTTTATAATTATATCTTTCTCATTTTTTAAATATTTAAGGGCTTGATATTCTTTAAAAGAAAGATTATAGTTCCTTTTTACTGTAACCCATTTAGAAAACAGGGTTCTTAGTTCAACAATATTTATAAATGCCAGAATAATCGGAGATAACTGAGGAATAAATAAACTTGATTTTTTACACACAACAGTATTTTCAACAGAGTTCTTAAATATAAATTTTAACATCAAACTTCTAGCAAACAGTTTTAGATCTATAATAGCCCTTACAACATTATCCATAGCAAAGGGAATGAATTTCAAACCTTTGCTTAATACTGCGAGCTGCTCATTTGAAAAAATCCTTTGCGTTAAATTTAAAGTACCTTGTTTTATTATTGCAGTCTCTCTTATCTGCGTGGCATTTTGTTGCTTTTCTTTGGACTGCTGTACTTCCTCTTTGCCCCTTGGGTTTGAGGCGATTCCCCTGTCGCGGATACCAAACTGTTTTCTGTGTGTATTTTTTTTTCACAGGAACCCTTTCTGGTTGTTGAAGTCGAAAGGGTAAAAAAGCAGAAATTTCAGTCTGCCTCTTTCCTTTGACATCGCGCAATTGCTCTGATGGTATTGGTGTCTTAGGTAAGTCCAAAATTACGTTTTCTGTTGCTGAAGTTAAAAGAACTTCTACGTTGGTTTCCACTGGTCGTTGGCTTGCTTCTTTCTCATTAGCTTTCTCAGCTCCACATTGAGAAGGCGTTGCGTGTGTTACGCTTGACGTACGCACTCGCTGATTGGTCGAGATGTAGTTAGATGTGCCAGGGAGCGTAAATTCATCTAAACGGTCTAACAGCTTAGTGGTATTCATAGGATAAGAATTGCGCTGAGGTTGTTGTTTATGGTTAGCAGATTTAAATGGATATTTAAAGTCAGTTTTCGGCCAGGAAAAAATATGGCCGTTTTTGTAATCTTCAATATCTCGCTGTAATTTGCGTTTCTTTTTCATCTCCAGCCTATTGTCCAATAGCTGCATTTTTTCTATAAAAGCTTGATAAACATTGTGTGAAGCATCATTTTTAAGTATTAACAGAACATCTTTATCACATTGCTCTATTTCCTGCAATAAGGTTTCCTCAGTCTCTTCAAAGTAATTATTCATAAGCTTCATATAGCTTGCACTCAATTCTAAGTTAAGCTGTTGCCACTTAACTAAGAGTTCCTCATAGGTATTACCATACGAGGGCATTTTGAGTACACGCAGTCCTCTAGGCACTATGCCTAGTTCAAGGTAGGCTAAGAAGCTAAGCCTCTGCCATTGCAGCTGTTTATAGCTACTAACCTTCTTTTCCAGTGTGTTAATCAACGTAGTTAATTTCGTTGTATCTTCAGCTACCAAAGTCTTTGGAGAGTTAGCATTAGATAACTGATTATGCAGTAATGGATTATTCACCTTTGTTAAGAGTCTCTTAATAGATAGAGCCATTTTCCAAGGAAAGAGGATGAAAAATAGGAGAGTAGAACAGCTGGTTTGAATTCCTCTTGTCAGCGTTATCTGTAGCACTGATAGTAAATATAATTAATCGAACTGAACACGTAGATAGAACAAAATCTCAACAGGAACACAGTAGTCACAGAAACACTAGGCTTTAATGAAGCTTTCGGGCTCTCAACCCTTCATCAGCATATGACATTCCTCTATTTAAATGGTTTGAAATGTATAAACAGTTAAAATCACATGATCAAACCAGCCAATAAAACATACTAAAAAAGAAAAAAGGAAGCATAAAAAGTCAAGTACATCAATTTCTGTTAAGAATATGTTTGTGGGGGTCCCTTTTAAAACCATCATGACAATATACTTGAAACTATCTTGTTATAACACAAAATTAATTAATGTATTATAAATTGCTCATTTGGCGCAGATCATGAGACAGATGTTAGTTATAGCCTACCGATAGTTACTAAAAAGAAAGACAATACTTTAAGGTATATTACCACATACTCTGGCTACTCTAATCAAATATGTAAAATAATCAAGAAAAATTGGCCAATTTTGATGGCAATGCCTGAATTTATTTCAATAGTGGGTTCCAAATCTAGCTTTGCGTATAGGAATAATCAGTGCTTAAAGAATATGTTGTGCTATAAAGATTTTGTGGAACAACATAATACTATACATAGTAAGATAGGGACTTATAAATGTTACAATTGTAGCTGTTGTGTTGACATTCTAGATACAGACAGTACCTTTAAACATCCTGTCACACATAAAAAATTTCACTTTTATTGTAGTGCTAACTGTAACACTATGAAATTAGTTTATCTTGCCACTTGTATGCAATGCCAGGTATTTTACGTAGGAAAGACTATACGCAGGCTCAAAGACCGTATAATCGAACATAGATCAGAGATAAATAGACAAATACAGACAAATGCTTTATATAAGCATATATATGAATTCAGCACACACACTTTTAAATTTAGATGTATAGATGTAGTGCAAGTGGGTGTGAGGGGGGTGATATTAACAGCCTTCTAGATATGAGAGAGTTAGAATGGATAATAAGATTACAAGCTGACACTCCACCTGGCTTAAATAGTACTACTACTATTAAACCAGTATTAGTGAAGCGCCAAATGAGCAATTTATAATACATTAATTAATTTTGTGTTATAACAAGATAGTTTCAAGTATATTGTCATGATGGTTTTAAAAGGGACCCCCACAAACATATTCTTAACAGAAATTGATGTACTTGACTTTTTATGCTTCCTTTTTTCTTTTTTAGTATGTTTTATTGGCTGGTTTGATCATGTGATTTTAACTGTTTCCTCTATTTAAATGGTTTGAAATGTATAATGTCATATGCTGATGAAGGGTTGAGAGCCCGAAAGCTTCATTAAAGCCTAGTGTTTCTGTGACTACTGTGTTCCTGTTGAGATTTTGTTCTATCTACGTGTTCAGTTACTGAACAAACCAGCCAGGACACAGTTTAGTGCAGCACCCTGAACTGGCTGTTATTGAGGACTCCCATTGGGGTCCTGTTTGTAAATCACATTTTAAGATTTAGCTAAACCATGCAATGTGGCAGAACACAGTATTAAATCCCTGGTTGTACTTTTCTATCTGTTTTTGTGATGTTCCCAACCAATATCATTATTGAGAAAATACACAGTGAAAAACAGTGATATAGAGAAGGTGAGTATACCAAATTCTACTCAGTTTCCTGAAAATGGAAAGAAAAGGTAATCGGTGGGTATTACTTAAATGCTCTCACTACTGCTAATTTATCCAAACTGAATGTCTATGGGAAACTGTCACATCTAGACCATTTATGACTGGGTGGGTACTGGGTTTTGAAGTGGATTGCTTGTATTTTGGATGATTTTTTATAGAATATACTAAAAATAGACAACATCTTCTCCCAGACTGCAACAGAACTTGTATAAAAACACAGATGTGGACAAAAATAGGAAGTGGAAGGAATTTTAAAACTGTAATAAAAGTTGTCTGTATCTAAATGTTATCTGTTTTTGACATACATAGTTACAATGTTCAAAACTCAGAAAGCAGAATGATGCAAGCTGTGAAAAACAATCGCTTAAGTGGGTAATGTTAAAAACATGTTAACTGTTCATGAAGTAAAAATGTTGATGGGTATTGCTTTTGTGTAATTTCAGTGGAAGTGATGATGTGATGATAGTGAATGCTTATGTCTTGGATAGTACACAGTTTTGTAACCTGAGATGCGATACTGAGTTAGGAAGTGACTATGCTTTCTGTTTGTTTACATTGGACATGTTTCTTTAGGATTGAGGTTCTTTTAAGGATTGTTGAAAGCACTTTTAAAAAGTGCAGCATCTGTCTACCACAAGCCCTTTCTGTTCTGCATTAGTCTACAAGGCACTAACAGGATTAATCTTGTTCTGAGTTTGATTCCTTCAGTCTCCCCTTGCAAACTATGCGACTGAGCAAATCACATAACCATGCAATGTGTCTGAATCACTAGTGCACTTACCTGGTTACAAATGCATGTCAGTTAAAAAAAAAAAAAGAAAGAAAACATTTGAGAGGTAAAATAGGCAGTAATTTCTGATTTGCCCTACAGTATAAATACTTCAGAAAATATACATTTCATTTAAAACCAAAGGTATGCTGTTTTCTTCAATATGCCTACTCAGTCATTGTTACGCCTCCATATATTTTATGCGGAATGTGTATTGCTATCATGACTGAGGTAATTTGACTCTGTTCAAATGAAACAGTTACCTTGGACCAGAACGTTTAACTCCACAGTGCATGACAGAGTATACGAGGCAGTGCCACCTTAGAAATGTCCTGCAGAACCAGAAAAGGCCTCACCCTACAGGCAATTACTTCTTTTGTATGAAAAGTACCGCTATTTTTTCCACTGGGGGGTGCTATTCACTTCAAACACATTTACTATCCCAGTGTCACAGCATTCCTTCCTTCAAAAATGTTACCCCTTTGGGTTATGGTTAAGAACTGGACTTCTTCTCTGTGGCCATTTTTGCTTTTGGAGTACTGGGGAGTTTGCTCATTACAGATCATTTCCCAGCAGGGGTCCTTTAACATAGTCTTTCTTTGAGTGGAAATGATGCCTCCAGGAATACCTTACCTCTGTCCGTCTTTTGAATATTCAACAGTTGGTGGTGCCTTAGCTTCTTCTTGGAGATGTACTTGCACAATATGTTACTGGCATCCTAGATCCTAGAGCGAGAGCAAGAGTAGTCTGTCAGTAAAATGCAACTCCCACTACCACCACTATCTCCTGACCGGACTTTGTTCCTGAGCCTGGGTTGCTTTTTCCTAGCATGTCCCCTCTGTAGCAGGAGATTGGTGAGCTCACTGTACACCTGCATTGTACACCTATACAACTTTGTATCTTGCCACCTACTGGGACATCACTGAAGTTCTGGCTTGTCACTTCCTGTGTAGTCACATGTTGCTGTGCTCTGCTTCATAAGGGATACATCACTCCTGCTTGTATGACATCATGTTGAGTACCTCATGCTTTTCTGAGGGAAGTAGCATAGATGCCTTAATAAATATGCAACATCCCAGACCACAAGCAACCTCTATACTTAGCAGATTAATTCCAATCAGAAGTCTGTCCTTACCAGTTATAATCCCAGTATGGTCAACAATTGGAAATCTGTTCATGCAGCTTTAACATTCTTTTTTTGTTCAGTTTGTATCTAGGACAGCCATTCAAAAACAGACTAATCAAAGACTCTGCACAGAAGGCACCCTAGCTGAGGATCTAACTGGAGAACCTCTTGCTGTGAGGGAGCAATGCTAACCGCTGCACCACCGTGGCTGCCCATTTCGACTATGACCACTGTACTGGTCATTTTGACATTCCTAATGACAGGCTATCTGTAGCCACAGTACAGACTTTTAATTGTAGTAAAATCAGTGTCAGCAAATTTAAACAAATTATTGAACATATAAACTGAATAGTTACACCAGATACTGTTGATTCTGTTTGTTGAGCCAAACTGTTAGATTTTTGTAATTCTATACTAAGAAAAATGAAGTACAAAGGAAATAGTTCTCCCCTTCACAGATGGAATGTTAACTTACAGTGGTTGATGAGGAGCAACACTTACATGTCTCAAGTGCAGAGAAAATTCAATAGTCCTTTTAATATAAGAAAATGTAATTCCTCGATTAAAAATATAAAAGGCAACTATATGAGCCAAAGCAGAATATAAGGAGTCACTAGGAACCAGGCCTGATGATAAAAAGAGTTTCTAGAAATGTGTGAACGCAATAGAAAAGACCATACTGGCAAGTCATTCTCCTTGTACATAATCCGAAAATGCTTAATTGTACTGATGTCATGGTTGGCATGTTTAATAGTTTATAAATGTGGTATCTGTATCTGCAGCAGACTGACAGCTGACACAGAGCACAATGGGTGGTACTTATGCAATTATTTATAAAAAGATGGATAGCTCCTCAGTAATCAAAAGTAAAGAAATTGGCATGTGTGGGACTGGACAAACAATCTGGCTAGTTTGTCCACACAATTGAAACTACATTTATTGATCCTTTAGTAAGTCTTTTGAATTATTGTTAAGTAATGTTTTTTATCCCAGAGAGTGGAAATTATCCAGTATGGCACCAGTGCATACTGCATGAAGGTCGACTTAATCTGACAGTACTAACACCTTCTTTGAAAGACTCTGGAAGCAGTGGTAGTAAACTTTTTTTCCAGGAATCAGTCTGATCTTTGGTACTCCATTTCATTATTTCAGCCAGTGAGAGTGGGTAAGTGGATTGCTTTTTTTAAGTTTTCTTAGTGTGTTTAGTTACCTTGTATTTGCCTGTGGTTTATAGACGGACTATCTTGTCTGCTGTTTAGGTGCATTTAATATAGTGCCTCTTCACCCTTCACAGTTTTTGCTTTCCCTTGTCCTGTTGAATGACCTGTGAATTCCTATGCATCATGCATTCTGTCATTCCCATTCCCTGTATCCACAGCCCCCTTATTGAAGAAGTACTTTTCCTAGTCTAAGGAAGAGTTGGTCCCTGCAGGCTGCTGAGTGTACCATCTTTTTCCCTTTCTGGCCTTTTTATTCAAGGTGACCTTTTATCTTTCCCTTAATGTAATTTTCTGTGCCCACATCATGTCCCCCTGTCTTTTCCTACTTCAGCTCCTTTACTGTCTAGCCACATGCTTTTTGTATGCATCCCATTCATTCATCCAGCTGGATGTCCTTCATGGATGCATCTGCAGTCATAACAACTGGGTTGTCCTGTCGTCAGGCAGCCCTTCAGTCGGCCGGATTCCAAAGTCCGGGTCCGGCTTCGGCTGATGTCGCACTTCACCGGCGTCATCTCTGTTGGTCTGGTATAAAGGCGTCAGCCGACGCCATTTCCTCAGTCTTTCTTGCCGCGTGGCGCCAAGCAGAAGCTGTTCGCAAGTGCCGGTCGGTCGGATCCAGAGATTACTTCTACGAATACTACAAGACTTCTAAAGCTAAGTACCCGTTGGGAACCTTTCTTGCCTCAGCCGATGTCAGAAAAAGTTAATAATTGTTTAACCTGTGGGAAACAAATACCTCATAAAGATTTCCACTCTCATTGCCTGCCTTGTTTAGGCCCAGCCCACGACGTAGCAGCCTGTTCGCCTGTGCTTCCTTCAACCGACGAACGCTTAGGCGCCGGTCGGAGTTTGCAGAACAGTTTTTCGGTTCTGATTTTGCGTACATTATGCCGTCGGATCCTCCGACTTCCCAATCTGCCAAAAAACGCAAAGATAAAGACCGACACTCGCGGTCCGCGGTTTCGGCCGAAACCACGGTTAAGCGAGTGTCTCGGTTTCGGCCGAAACCGAGAAAACTGCTCAAAGTACAGCTGAATCTATCTCTACAACTGAGGCCCCTGCTGCCACTCTTGAATCGGCCTCAGAAATTTTATCCACTACGGTGGTTGCCACTGATTTATCAGACACCATTCCCTTGGATGTCTCTACCCCAGCACGTGGTGCAGCTAGGCCTCCAGCAGCCATGTCCATTAAGGCCTTCGCCAGGGCTAAAGCAGCCAAGACTACTAAAACAGTGCCTGCTTTTTGTATGCATCCCATTCATTCATCCAGCAGGTTTCCTTTGAACTCCTTTCGGCAGATTAATTTTCCTGCTTATGTTCAGATCTGCATATTGCTCAAGGTATGGGCTGACCATTGCCCATCAGGCTTGGAGTATTATCTCTTTGGTTTGAGATTTGCAGTCTTGGAGATAAATCCCAGTATTTTGTTTGTTACTGCCACTGCCATCTCACTCTGCTACTTGGATACACCCTAGTTGTGATTAAAGTCCAAATTCATTTGCCGTTACTTCTGCGACTCCAGATGATACTTCACACCATGTGTGTTGTGGCCAGTTAACTTAATCTACATTTTTGTTGATGTCTTTTGTAGACTAGCAAAAAATGGAATCTAGTTCAGCTAACAGCTGGCCTTAAACCTATATTGTTTGTTGTCATGGAGATTGTTGTTATCTAGGAGAGCAGCCAGCCTTTCTTTCTGAAGTTCATGACTTTCACTAACACTGCTATTATACTAGTAGTCTTAAGCTCCCCAGATGTCTTTTACCTTTCCCTTGTACAAGGGTCTCTGTCTTGCTGCCTTATAGTCTTCAGGTACTTTTACAGTGGTTAGTAATTTGTTGAAGATCTCTGTCTGATCTCTGTCATGGAATCTCCCACCACACTGGACAAATTCTGGAGGACACTACAAAGCAGTCTGTCTGGTCCGTGTATGTTATATTCCATTAAAGCAGCTGGATCCTCCTCATCTGACAGTGTCTTAGTATCCATCCATTTTTCCCACCCCATTCTTCCCTACTTCCCACTTCATGTGGAGTGCCTCTCTTCCTTTCCTTCATGAAAAATAATGTGAAGTATACATTTTGTACTTCTGCTTTTTGACTGTCTCCTGTCCTTGCTTACTGTTCCCAGGTCTGCCCTTCCTTTCTTCTTTTCTGCTGTATACCCCCCCCAAAAAAAAAGATTGTGCTACCATTTTGACCACTCTGCCTTCTTCTGATTCATTGCCCTCTATTTGCTTTCTTGTACTGTTCTGATGGAGTTCTTATGAATGAAAGCGCTTAACCAATAAATAATTCTCTGTTTTGGAAGGGGTTCATTGTTTTTTGTGGTTCTGAGTTTGTCTTATTGGTGGAGTTTGACTTCTTGTACTGTATCTTCCCCACTTTTCAGATCCTTTCCTTCTATGTCTTTTATATTGTATTATTCGCTCTGATTGCTAACCTCACATTTTTATATAGTTGTACTCACTTTCCCATTTTTTTTTTGCTTTTTAGCTTATTTCTTATACTCTTGCCAATATCCCTGAATACTCCATTGTTGACCTATTCTTCTATTTTACTTCCTCAGTTTGCCTTCAGACCACTAAGTCAGTTTTTTAAACAACTTTATTAAATTGTAACTTAAGACATAGGCAAACATATTAACAAAAAAGAAAACAATATTAACATTGTTTCCACTTGCATACGAAATACATCACATTTTTTTTATCTCATCTGTCCAACATTACATAAATTGCTGAATTTCTGCCTTCCCTTAAACCTTACTTCTCCTTCTCCTAAACATTATTCTGCTTGTATTGTTCCCACAATTTCCATTTATTTTGTTTAATTTGCTACTTCCCTTTTCTAAAGATTGCTCTTCTAGTTCTTTCGTCTCTTTTATAATGTTCAGTACTTCAAATACAGTTTGTGTAGAATTTGATTTTCATTTTATAAGTGTGTTTTTTTTGGCAGCCAATTGAATTAAGCTTAATAAGGCCTTACTATGTCTAGGCAGTTCAGATCTTGAGTTCCAACTCAAAAAATCCTTTAGATTCATAGGTAAGTACTGGCTAGTGGGCAATTTTAAGCCTAGGCAATTTCCCTTTTTGTGCTGGAATTAACCTATCCTGTTTGGTTAGAGATTGGCCTTACCTATCCTGCGATCGATAATTATATATTACCATTAATGAAAATAACTGAGATTATACCATAGATAATTTGAGGGAATGCTTGCATGGGATAAAACATTTCATTAATAATAGCATTAATAGTACAGGGGGCAGTCCTAGGGTAAATTTACTGTTTCCCATCCATAGATCCAAGATGTACTTGAATATGGAGAAGGAAGAACTTTGTTTAATGTGTATGGAGAGTCTGTTCCGAAGCAGCAGTATCCTCTGCGAGATGTACCTATCCCTCCAACCCTTCTCTTGATGTTGCAGAAGAGATTTAAATCTCAAGACCAAGTATTTCTGATGCCAGCAGACTTGCTAATGTACAGTAAATCCATCAGTATTGGGTTGGAGGATGCCTTGTATGCCAGACACAAGTCACCTCTTAGCAGTCTGTAGGATACCAAGTGTAAACATGTGTTTTAGGCCTTGTATCCTTTTAGTTAGGTATCTCTGTGGGCATTGCAGTTGCATGCATCTGGACAAATGTATGTCAAAGGGGGAATTATATTCAATAACTGGCTTAATGAGGGCTGGATAATGGGGGGGGGGGGGCAATGACATCCTTATATCTAGACACAATCCCTATGTTTATAAGCTGTGCAATAAAGAAGTACAATGGACACATGTTGGTTAAAAATTAGGTTACTGTCCACATACGTTCCCAAATCTCAAACAACTGGGTCAGCTATTAGGGGGCATATTGTCAATGTGGTAGTTCCCTGGGTAGATGACTTCCCAAAGGGTACAGTAATGCATGTTTTAGTATTTAGTTTCAATCCATGATTTTGGCACAACCTATTTATTTGGATGGCTTAGTAATTTGGGGATTCAATGACTGCTCCTAGTTTGCCATCATTTGCAAACTTAGTCAACCAAAGCCCTTTGGTATTGTTTTTTTACTTTGGAAAAGTAGATGCCAAACAGGAGGGAGGTCCCAGGACAGAACCCTGGGAGATGCTAATGGATACTGGTCTCTTTGTAGAAGTAACTCTCCCTGGTTTGAAGTCTGCATCCTATCTGTGAGCCAGTTGGCAATCCAGTGGTTGACATAGGGGTTTAGTCCCAGTTTATTTATCTCCTCTACTATGCTTGAGGGGTATTGTGTCAAAAGCATTGTCCAGGTCAGTGTAGGTAGTATGTACCATTTTGCTTTCATTAATTGCTTTGGTAACCTTTGCAGAAAAATTCACCAGGTTGAGTAAGCATGACCTGCCTTTGACGAATCCAAACAGAGATGGGTCCAGTGTTTGGAGATTCTCTGTGTTCTGTTTAATTAGTTCCATGTTTAAGTCTTTCCTTGGCTTTGCATATGAGGCTGGTCAAACTTATGGGTCTGTAATTGCCTGAGTCTGTAGAAGGTCCTTCCTTATGTAGAGGAATGACTGTAACTGTTCTCCATTCACTTGGTACAAAACTAGTGTGGAGACTGAGATTGAACAGTGTTGTTAGGGGTGTGGCTAAATCATGCTTCATGCTATTTAAGATGCATCTAGATATATTTTCAGTACAGTATGCAGTATTTTTTTGCTTTTGTAGTTCTTTTAGAACTTGGTCTTGTGTGGTAGCTGGAGGAGAACCAATTTCAGGTATATCTTGAGGGACAGACAGAGGGGTGGGTTAAAAGTTAGAGCTAAATTTAACAGCAGGTAGGTTTGTATGTCTTCAGCCTCATTGTAGGTAATATCTTCCGCAATTAGCTCAGTGAATTCCTACATTGTGCTTTAAAGGATTACTAAAAAAATGCCTTGTTGTTGTCTTTGGTAGCTAAAATTAGCCTCAAACTTAGCTTTGGTGGATTTTATTAAGTATTTGAGTTATTTGTTTATTTAAGTGACACGAGCTCTAATAGTCAGAGAATTACCTTCCTTATTTTTGCCAGAATTGTTTTATCTTTTGTAATAAAGCTTCTTGATGTTATGGTTCCACCATGTGGGTTTGTTTCTGGGGTTTGCCCTGCACTTTTTCCTACGGGGTACATCTGCATCTCTGCAGCTGTTTACATGCTGGTATGGTGTGGTGGTGTACTTTTCTATGTATTCAGTGGAGTTAACTGGGTGTGGTGGGGATGTGAAGCTTGTCAGTGTATCACTAGTCTTAGGAGTATGTAGTTTGTCTTAAAGAAATTTCTAAAGGTACCTTAGGTGGAAGGAATCTCTGGTTTCAGTTTTACTTCAAAGGAGACTGCTTTATGGTCATATACACAAGGGATGGTAGAAGAACACCAGTATGAAGACCACCACGATAATGCAGCAAAAACAACTTCTTTATTAGGTACAAGCAAAGAAAAAGATGAGCGCTTTCACGTACGGACTGTACGCTTCTTCAGATCTATTTAATTGTAACAGAACTACTTCCTTATATAGCACAAATAAATGATAGATAATGTCAATTATCCCCTTAGTATATCAATTTACTAAATTGATTGCAAAAAGCTGTTGTGGCTGTTAAAGTGTCAGTGCAATAATAAAGAAATATAAGTAACTGTTTCAACATATAAATCGACTAAAAGTGAACATAAGAATTCTTCTCACATTACATAAAAAACTTTAACATTTAAATAGTTTTTATATAAATAAGTAAATTAACAGAAAATATTCCATATATAGCTATATTCACTGAATAGAGAAACCAATAATAAAAATATATATCAGTGTGCAAAAACGCATTTTAAAACCTATACCTAAAGCAATTAATTACATATTATAGTGAAAATAGAAATTAAAAGAAAAAGTATAAACATATATATATATGAAAATATATATATGTAAAAAAACTTAATATCCATGTACATATCTGCATATTTAGTGAGTAATTGTCTGATTTAACATAAAATAACATTAAAATTAAAAAATATTAAAAAATAATAATAAAACATTTTTTATATATATATGTATGTATCTAACGTCTACCATAGAAGCAAAAACAAAGACAAAAAACTAAAACAAAAATACAAAATATACACTACCCATGTAAAGCTTTCATGTAAGCACTCATAAAAGAGAGGGGCCAAAGTGTAGCTCTCTATCTATTCAGAATAAATATATTTGTCAGGGTTGGCTTAGCACTTCTATCTATTTTAACAGATTATATGGTGGAATTGTACATATTAACTTGAAGGAGGCTCAATATAAATATTTGTTTAATGCAAAAAATGAAGTCATAAAATATGAATATTTTAAAAAACTCTAAAAAATGTATCTATATAATATGTAAGGGAGATATATATATATTATAAAAACATATATATGTATGATAATGTTTATATATACCTAAAGTCTAAAGATCTAAGTAATCAATATTAGAATAAACGTGTATATAAAAAATAAAGCATATAGAAATGCATTTATTGGATATTTATAATGTTGACAATAGTATATACAAATGTATTCATTCAATATATGCACTTGATAAAAATATTTAAAAATGTTTAAAAATGGGAATCATGGTTAGTATATTGAAAAATAGTAATTAAGCTTCAAAAGTAATGCAGACATAGATATGTAGATGGTAATAAATCATGTCTTATTCATAAGGATACTCAGTGTGGTCTGGTATATATTTTATCCAGAATATTCAGGTGTTTGATTATTTTAAGCTTCTCTTTTTAAGTACTGATCTGATACTGATGTACTGATTCAGACCTGGACTATAATGTGCTTTAAACCGGAGAATCCATTGTAATTCTATGCTTTCTAATTCATTAAATGTGTCACCTTTCCTATTATTTGAATGCACAAGTTGTAATGTTCTAAATTTGAAACTATGACCAGAATTATTTGTTATATGTTTAGCAAGGGCATTTTTCTGGTCATTTTTCCTAATGTCGTATATATGATTATATATACGTTCGTTCAAGGGTCTTGTTGTCATTCCTGTATAGAATGCATCACAATCCTGGCAGTTTGCTAGGTATATCAGGTTGGAGCTAGTGCAAGTCGACCTAAAATTAGGTTTAAAATTAATGTCTAGCCTAGGATGTGTATAGTTTATATCACTAGAAACATAACTGCACATATTGCATGTATTACATGGATAGGTCCCTAGCTTGTTGTGACTACTCCATCTTTCTATGTTGTCAAGTTGTATCATATCACATGCCTTACTAAAATTACGATTATTCTTTTCAACACACAGTATTCTTTTTAGGTTCTTGCTGTTGGTATATAGGAACCTTGGGTTTGAGTATGTAGTTTGTCTTAAAGAAATTTCTAAAGGTACCTTAGGTGGAAGGAATCTCTGGTTTCAGTTTTACTTCAAAGGAGACTGCTTTATGGTCATATACACAAGGGATGGTGCAAGATGCTCCCATATTAAGGACAAGATCCAAGATGTTGTTTCCCCTAGCAGGTATTCTGACTAATTTTTCCAGGGCATTTGTATCGACAACATTTAGGAATCACTTTGCTTATTCACTGGTGATGGTGTAGGTTTCCCAGTCTATAGTTGGACAGCTTAGATCACCTAAGAAAATTATATTGTGTTTAATACTGAATGAGTCTATTTCCTGTAGATAGGCGTTGTGGCTTTCCTCTGCATAAAGGGAGTTCTGGAACTAGCTAATATACAGTACAGGACCTTTCTGATGGTTATTTGGACATGAAGAAGCTCTAGTGCATCATGCTGCTTTACTAGCCTTGCTTAGACACCTCCACCTTTTTTCACCTCCTGTGTATTAGCTGGTCTAAACATGTGGAAGGCATTATAGTCCTGCACAACCGGAGTGCTCTCAACTATTTAAAGTATGTCTTAGTCAATACACAGACGTCAATGTCCTCCAGGGTGAGAAGGCCTTGTAGGGAGTGGAGTTCCTTGTTTAAGCTCCTAATTTCTTTACTCTGTAGGGATATTTTAAATTCTACCAACTCATTACACTGCCAAAACATATGTTCACAGATATTTCTTTTTTTCCCAGTCACACGTCCAACATTTGCTGTCTAGCTGAACAAAAATTATTTGAAAGTCAGCTTGGGGTATAAAAATAGCTATGCAAACACTTCCAAATAAAGATCTCAAACCTTCTGGACTTTGTTGCATACTTGGCAGTCCTACAAATGTCCTCTGATTGTTCTTTTGTAAATTGCTTTTCCAGTCTCTCTTCCCAATTTTTTCTAATCTTCTCTGATTGACTCGTACAGTTATAATGCAATGTTTTATATACCCTATTAATTATCCCTTTTTAACAGCAGCTTCTGCTATAGATTCAGCTAAAAACTATGCCAGAGCAGGTCTTTCATTTAAGATTTCCATATCCCTTTCTCTCTGTTTATACTCTGATGTCACTCCCTGGCAGTCTCTAGGCACCAGTCCAAACATCATCTTGGCCTCATCCCACTCTCTTTCCCTGTGTAGTTGTTTGCTCCCAGTACATTGGTCCCTTTGCCAGTTTTCTCCAGTAAATTCCAGCCCCCTCTTGCCTGTTTTCTTTGCCTCTATTTGCAGTCATCCCTATTAGTAAAATCTCCTTCCTCCATTCTCATGTTGGCTTATTTCTTAGAATACTTTCTGCTACTTTATGAATATAATATGCTACATGGTTGTTGTTATTCTCCTTAAGAATCTGCATCCAAAATCCCACTCTCTCTCTCTTTCTATGCCTTGAACTTTCCCACTGCTTCATCATCATCCCTTTCCATTTTGAATTATAACCTTCTCTATTAGCCATAACTGTGTAAAGTATCCCTTCAAATCAGGTAAACCACCTTGTTCTATTGGAAGGATCAACTTAACCATTTAACTCTTGCCCTCTTCCCCTCCTAAATAAGCTCCTTTAAATATTTTTTAATTATTGTCCACAACTTCTCTGGTTGGTAAAAATATGCCTGCTCCGTATGTAAGACTAAGAAAACTAAAAACATTTTCACTGCTTGTGTCTTACTATCCATATTCCTAAACAAGAGCTTCCAGTTTCTCAGTTTTTATATTCTTTTGTTTAGTCTCTTCCCATATATCCTTGGCTGCCGTAACAGAAGCCTTTTTAATCCATATTCCTAAATACCTCATCTTATTGTGTCCCCATAATTATGGGTATTGCTGAACCATTTTGTGTACGAGTACATATCTTGCGGCTATAGGTTTTTATATCTTTGTTAATTTTGTAACCCAAAAAGACTTAAAACTGTTTCAAATGTTCCACATCACTGAGATGTCCTTTTCTGAATTCATCAGGTGCAAAATAATGTCATTTGTAAGTAAAGCCAACTTTTCTTATTTGCCATGCTAATTATATCCTTGCATTTCTGAGTCACTTAATTCTTTCTCAATGTTCTAAATGTAAAGAAAATAAAGGGCATCCATCAACCATAAATCAGAGAAGAGCCCTTCCACTTTAATTATTGCCTCTGATCCTTCATATATCCTCCTAATTAATCTTATACTTGTATCAGGCAATGCAAATGCTTCCATTATTCTTTTCATAAAATCCAAGCTTACTTTGTCAATGCTTTTTGTGCATCAGGACTCGCCAGTAGCATGTGCATTTTCTTACATCATGCTTCCCCCTGGATCATCATCGTTGTCCTTCCATTTTACTGTTATCATAGTCTTAACATGTGGGATCTATTGCCAAGGTCGGCCTGATGTCCAACCAGTATACCAAAGCCGTTAAGTTGTTATCAGTACACTGTACATCACACATATGCTCCCCGTGCAAGGTGTAGGTCAAAAAGGTGACATTCGGACGTATAATCTTCAGAACTTCTTTGCCACTAGTCTGAATGCCATCTTTGATCATTGGTCTGACCCGAGTCGTTGCTGGTTACCTAGCCATTCAGATAAGTGTCCCATTGGGGTTTTTTGACTTATCCTTTTTTGCTTTTAGCATTTGTGTTGTTGCGAGGTTTCATGTCATCCAAAAATGGTAAATGCCGGTGCGGGAGACAGATTCCCCATAAAGATTGTCACTAGTAGAGCTTGTTTTGTGTAGGAGCTTGTAATGACCATATGTCTTGTACTATTTGTCAGGCTTTTACTCCAAAGACCTTACGTAGTCATCTTTCCTGTCTTGCCATTTGTCTTGAAAACCAGTGTCTAAAGCTTTTAGTGAAGGACGCTATGGAGAGTACTTTCCTGCTTGAGGGTCAGCTGTCTTCGAAGAAGATGGCCTGAAAAGTTAGGTCAGATTCTTTGGCTGTGCCTCCTCCACCAGATGTCTCTCTTAAGGCTGGTGAAAGCCTGCAGGATCATCCAGTTTCTGGGCTGGATTCCTCTGCTGTGACCAGTTTGGAGGCCAGCATGGATCCAGCTTCTTGCACTTCCTCAGAGGTCTTGCAGACATCCTCTTCGGACAAAAAGGCAAAAATAAGCTAACCACAGTGCTAAAGGAGACTCGCAAGCAAAACAACCAATTTGAGAAAAATAATTGTGAGTCAACCAGCACTGTCCAGGCAAGATAAACTTCTGTTGAACACCAAGAATGTATAAAAAAACTGTTTTATTGAAGAAGGGAAGCGCTTTCGCGGGGTTACCTCTTCATAAGAGCAAATACAAAAGTATGTTAAAACACAGAGAGATTTAAAACATAGCACAACCAATCAACTAAAACTAATTAAAAAAGACCAATTAAAATGATGTAACCAATGTCACTGCCTACTCAGTAGGGTTGGTTTAAGTGAGACACCATTATTAAGTCCTGGGTATTCATATGCATACATAGAAACAATCCATTTTAGCTCACACACCTCAACAATGTTATTAAAATCACCTCTTCTAATATGGAAATGCAAAAGTTGGAAAACTCTGAATTTAAAAGGATTGTGTCCTGGAAACAGTAAGGCATGATTAACTAAAGCATTTAATGTTGCAACGTTACGTATGTTGCCTAGTTGCTCAAGTACCCTCTCTCTAAGTTGTTGTGTGGTTTTGCCGACATAGAAACTACCACAGGAGCAGCAGGTAGCCAAATATACCAAACATAAGAAACTACTGAGGGATCATATGGACTTTACTAGGGGGCATATCTTTGTATGGCCGAAGAACAAGTTTCATCGCTCTAGTGATAAGCCCCCATCTCAGATCGCACACCATGAGACTGCCTCTACATCCTGTGTGACAGAAGTAATTACTAACAAAAACTCAAAAAACTTTATTTTGTCTACTTCAGCCATGTCTGTGACTGCTTCATTAAGTTTGAACAGAGAGGAACACACGGAAGTGTTGAATACAGCGGCACTTGCCATGCCCCCGTCTACTGATGCCAGATCTGCTTCTATTGAGCTACCAAACTAGTCGGAAGCTACACTTTCCAATGTGGCAACTTCTAGTGTGAATAATGCTGCCAAAGATGATCGTCTTATACTGGGGGCTCATAGTAAGGTTAGAGAACATTTTAACTTCAAGGGATGTGATTTTTCCTCAAACCCTTTTATGGCCCTTCCTCTACCCACCAAGTTGGACATGCTGAACAAGAGAGGGCGATCATTGTCAAGGGACAGGAGAAAGAAGAAGGCCTCCAGGGACGTCCGTTTACTGAGAAGAAAAACCTTCATACCTCGTCCAAACAAGGACTAGTTTACAATTTATCTAATTTTTCATTAACTTCTATACAACTAGTGGTCCTCAGTAGAGGCCTGAGCTTTGTTCCCAACAGTAAGTCTAACATTACTGATGTTATTGTTGATATTAGACTGCTTGCTCGTAAAATCATGCTTGAAAAGTTATTTGGAACATGGAACATGCCTGTTTCTGGTAATAACCTACGTAAACGGAGTACTTTCTGCCCACCCCTCACTGCATCCGTGGAATCCTTTTTGAACTCATGTGAAAGGGAAATTTTTGAATCTTTTGACAATGTCAAACAGCATTTTTGTAATTTAAGCCCTGAGGAAACCATTGCTTTACAACAATTGCAGGCTGAAGAATCTATTAGTATCAGACTGGCGGACAAGGGAGGGGTCATTGTGGTACTTAATAGAACTGATTAACTAATAGGCATGTCAGCTATGTTAGATGACTGTCCTACTTATGGTAAGATTTCTAGAAGAGAGGTGGACAAATGCATTAGTAATGTTAAGAATGACCTTTATGACCTTCTCATGTGTGGTTTAATAGACCAAGACATATGAGTTTTTGACTATTGAATATTATTTATTTATTTATTTCTAGTTTGATGACCGGGGATGTCCACTGAGCTCAGGGACCCCCTTTTCAGTGGAGGCCTGGGGAGAAAAGCTCCATCCTTTAATCAATAGCCTTCTGTTCCTGTTATCCACGGATTGCCTAAGATCCATAAGGAGAATCTTAATCCCCCACTGTGTCCTATTGTCTCAGGACATGGTTGGGTAACTGAACCTTTATCTAAATTTGTTGAAATGCAGCTCAAATCAGTACTTGCTGAATCTCCTGCAATTTTGAAAGATACTGAACATTTTTTTATCTAGTTTATATAGCTCTGTAGCTAATGCTTCCCTTTCTTTGGCTGATGTTTTGCTTGTAACTATGGATGTTAAAACACTCTTTACTGTTATCACCAATCAGGCAGGGGTGGATGCTGTGAGACTCTTTGTTTCTCACCATGGTCATTTCATGCATGGCATGGTGACTGTTGTTTGTACTTTATTAGATTTAATTCTAAGTAATAATGTGTTTTTGTTTGAGAACCAGCACTACCTCCAACTACTAGGTGTGGCTACGGGCACCCCCTGTGCCAATAGCTATGCTAATTTGGTTATGGCGCAGTGGGAGAATGAGAACGTACATAGCAGTAATATGTTTAGCCATCATGTAAAATACTATGCCAGGTTTGTGGATGACATTTTTTCCTATGGGAAGGTGATGTGGGGCAACTTTCAGACTTTGTTAGGTATCTTGAAAGTACCTCAGATTTCCCCAGGTTTACTGTTAATTATTCTTCTGTTTCTATTGATTTTTTGGATGTCACCATTTCTAAGAATTCTGATGGTACTTTAGGGACACAACTATATAGGAAACCTTGTTGGAGAAATGGGCTTCTGCATTGTTCCAGCATGCATCCCCCACATATTTTTTCTAACATACTTAATGGTCAGTGCTTAAGGGCTTCTAGGCTATGTACTAATGACCTTGTGTTCTAGGAAATTGTACATAGATTGAACAATAGCTTCTCTGAGAGGTTACTCTCAGACTCACATAGTTAATGCTAGGAATACCACTCTGCAGCAACAACAAGGCAGAGGGACCCTGTATTTTTACTTTAGTAGAAGGACTGTGAACAGTAATCGATGGTCCAGAGAAGCCCAACACCCTAGGGTATTTCTAAGATATTCTAGTGATATACAGCATTACTGCAATATTATAAGAAATAATTGACCTGTTCTTTTAGCTGATCATAAGGTGAGACAAATAGTGAGCGAGTACCCCTCCTTCACCTATAGAAATAATATGTCTATCAAAAGACACCTATGTTATGGACCAAGGCCTCCACCCCATATACCTACAGGGAAGGTTGGTATGCTTCCTTGCCACAGTTGCAAGGCATGCTCTTCCATATCTACTGAACTTTATTTCACACCTCCCATTACAGGGCGCATTTTTACACCCAGATTTGTGGCGACATGCAAGAGCAGCAATTTGGTATATTTGGCTACCTGCTGCTCCTGTGATAGTTTCTATGTGGGCAAAACCACACTACAACTTAGAGAGAGGGTACTTGAGCACCTAGGCAACATACGTAACCATGTAACATCAAATGCTTTAGCTAATCATGCCTTATTGCTTCCAGGGCACAATTCTTTTAAGTTCAGAGTTTTACAACTTTTGCATTTCCATATTAGAAGAAGTGATTTTAATAATGTTGTTGAGATGTGTGAGCTAAAATGGATGGTTTCTTTGCATGCATATGAATACCCAGGACTTAATAGTGGTGTCTCCCTTAAACAAGCCCTACTGAGTAGGCAGTGATATGGGTTACATCACTTTGTTTGACTGGTCTTTTTTAATTAGTTTTAGTTGATTGGTTATGCTATGTTTTAAATCTGTCTGTGTTTTAACATACTTTTGTATTTGGTCTGATGAAGCGGTAACCCCATGAAAGCACTAACTTTCTTCAACAAAACAATTTTTTATACATTCTTGGTGTTCAATAGAAGTTTCCTGCCTGGACCATGTTGGTTGACTCACAATTATTTTTCTCAGTCCGCTTCGGACACTTGGGGGAACTGCAGCTGATTTTCATCAAAGGGCCTTGGGGAGGGTGTTCCTCGTATACTGGTTAGGGAGGAAGTCCAGACTATGATTATTGAGTGCAGGCCAGCGTTGGAGCCTTCTACTTTTCATAAGATGGACGTCCCTTTAAAAAAGAAGCAGAAGACAAAACATTTCTTCTGCTCCCAAGGACCCTCAAAGTGAATGGCAGGATTTTACATGGGTTTTGTTCAATGCTCTCATGGCCTTGAAGCATCTGGGGGGCCTTTGTCCCAGCTCCTCTTTGGTCTTCTTCCTCCCTCAAAAGGTGTAGGGATCAGGATTCCTCTGAAGAAGAAGAAGATTCTAATGAGGAATCCCTGACCTATTCGACTCTGATTCCTTCCCCTTTGAATTATGGTTCTGAGGATGAGGAGTCTGCTAGTCCTGAATCTCCTTTTGAGGAGATTTCCTTTGGGGATGCCATTGCCAAGATGATGGAATTCTTTAAATGAGATTGTTTCCAAGTTTCTGAAGTGCAGAATAGATATTATGAGCACCTTCAAATGTGATCTGTTAGGCCCTCTGCTATCCTCCTGTTTTGGCTGCTTTATTGGATGCCTTTTCTTCTGCATCTCGGGCCTCATACTCTCAGCCCCCTGCTCCTAAAAAACAGGTTTTATAAAGTGCTTGATGACTGCATATTTCTTTATAAATGTCCATCTGCTGAACCTTTGGTGGTTTCTGTGGAATCTGACAAGCCTTCTAAATTACTGCCTTCTACCAAACTTCGATAAGGACAGCAGGACTATGGAAAGGCTGAGTAAAAAGGTTTGTACTTCAGTCACCCTAGCCTATCAGGCGATTAATTATCAGATTCATATGACCAGATATGTTTGGGCTCACCTTTCTCAGGCTTGTCAAGTTATTTCTGATCTTATTTATTAAGAGGGTAAGACTTCTGCCTTGTCTCTGTTAGGAGCCTCTTTCCAGGTAGGTCTCACCATTCCATTAAATGTAGTTATAATGCAGCAGATGCTTCTTCTAGAGTTGCTGCTTCTGGCACTGTGTTGAGATATTCCTGACTATGGCTTCAGTCTCTGCCTGATGATATTGATAGATGCTCATCTGGACAACAAATGTTTGGTGCTGCTGCAGCTGATTTGTTCAGATCCTTGCAGGAAAAAGGCAATGAGTTACAGGACCTGAAACATAATTTTGTTTCCCCTGTGCCATAGTTCCAGAGAAACTATCCTAATAAACCAGCTTTGTTAGGAGGCAGTCGCATCCTCTTCCTAAAGGCAAGAAGAGTGGTAGGAGGGTTCCCCCATCTAAGTCTACTTAGACCTCTACTGCTCAGAAGCCTTCCTTTTCTGGTAAACTAGATGCTGTCTGACTACTCTATTCTTCCAAGCCAATTCCTCTGTCACATCATCTTTCTCTGTCTCTTCGTGTCTGGTTAAGCATAACCCAGGATTCCTGGGTTCTTTCCATTATTTGCCAGGGGTATTTTCTGGTTTGAAAGTCCCTTCCCCCCTTCATGAGCATTTCTCAGCCAACTCAAGACCAGTTGAGCTCTTTTCCAGAGGTGCTTCAGGGTCTTTTGATTCAGGGAACTATTCAACAGGGTTCCAGCTGCTCAAAGGGGGAGGGGTTTTATTCCAGAATGTTTTTGGTCCCCAGGTAATAGGGCACTTGGAGACCCATTCTGGGTCTTTCTCACCTGAATGCTTTTCTGAAGGTTCCTTCCTTTCGAATGTTATCCCATCAGAATTTGTGCTCTCTTCTGTTTCCTCAGGCTTTTATGGTTTCTCTGGAACTCAAGGATGCTTACCTCCATATCCCTATTCATCTCCTTTTCAGGAAGGTTTTAAGTTTCTCACTTCCTGGCATTTTCAGTTCTCTGTTTTGCCCTTTGGCATCTCTACTGCCCCAAGAATATTCACCAAAATGCCTAGCTCCTGTGATTGCTTTTTGCATGCTCAAAGGCATTCAGGTGTTTCATTATTTAGATGACCTACTTATTCAAGCCTCCGCTCCAGAGATTCTTTTACAACACTTTTAGTGGGTCATCACTTTGTTGCAAAGCCTAGGGTTCACTGTAGATTTTCAAAAGTCCTTCCTGTCGCTATCAGTGGATCATTTTTTTGGGGATGTGGGATCCAGACTTGTTCCTATGCTAGCATTCCTGATTCCTCCCAGGGCTTTGAATCTGATTCCTTTTTTCAGTCCCTACTTCCCCTGGCTTTGATTTCAGCCAGGGAATTTCTAAGGGCTGTGAGATTCATGGCATCCACCATCCCTATGCTTCCCTTTGCCAGATTGCACATGAGAAAGCTTCAGTGGTATCTAAAGTCAATTTGGCTTCAGCATGCTCATCCAAGAGTTTCCAATCCCTCTTCTTCCATCTCTCAAGTTGGAATTTCATTGGTGGATTCACCAACTGACTTTGAATAAAAGCTTTCCCTTTCAACCCCAGCTTCCCTCTCAGGAGCTGTTCATAGAACCTCAGATGGAGGTTGGGGATCTTCCTTTGGCTTTTAGTCTTCTCAGTAGAAGAAGGAGCACATCAATACCAAGGAAGTGAACGCTCTTCTGTTGGCCTTCACTGCTTTCCATCCTTTGTTTTCTCCAAGGTCCCTAAAGATCTTTACAGGCTCCTATCTGCTTTGTAGGTTGACACTTCAGGTTTTGGAGTTAGCAATCCTGTACCAAGTCACACTTCAGGTAGTGTACATTCCTTCAAGCCAGAATTTTGTGGCAGACTTCCTGATCAGGGCCATAACATTATCTCATGAGTGGATGCTTCACAGAGATGTGTTTTAGGACATTATCAACCAGTGGGGTATTCTTCAAGTAGATCTCTTTGCCTCCTCTCTGAACAGGCAGCTTCCTCAATTTTGTGCCAGGACTCCATGTCCTCTGTCATGGAAGGTGGACGCCCTGTCTTTTTCATAGAAGGGGATGTTTCTTTATGCCTTCCCTCCCCTTTGTCTTATTCCAAAAGTCCTGTGCAAGATAAAACAAGGTTACTACCAAATCTTGCTTGTGACTCCCTTTTTGCCCAGACAGCATTGTTTCCCTCTTCTGCTCTTAGCCAAGGGCAGTCATCACAATTTACCTCACAGGGTGTATCTTCTCACACAGCACAAGGGATCTCTTATCCAGCCTGACCTGTCCACTCTTCAGCTGACACTGTGGGTGATAGGATTTTGATTCCATACAGGCACCTTTTTTCTGAGAACATGCTTTGGATTCTGCAAGAGACCAGGAAACCCACTACTAGGAAATCCAACTTGCACAAATGGAAGAGGTTTTCTATTTGCTGTTTTTCTCATAACCTGGACACACTTATTGTGGATGTTCCTTTGGTCCTTTCTTATTTGTGTGAATGTCTGAATGTTGGCTTATTCTTCTATTAAACCCCCATCAGCTATATCTTGCTTGTCTGTCTTTAACTCCTCCTTTGGCCTCTAGGTTCAAGGCCAAACAGATGTTCTTCATTCCACATTGCTGCAGTCCTAACCATTGGGTAGTCCGCTGTCCAGTCGGCCCGAATACCAAAGTATATGGCTGACGTCGGTCAAGGCGCATTAGACTGACGTCAGGACGTCAGGGTACTATCGCATGACCTCATATCCTCAGTCTTTTGCATGGTCCGATGCAGAAGCAGTTTTGCGAGTGCAGGTTGGCGTTCTGAAATTTTCTGAAGTCGGAGTTTCAGACCGAATCAAAGTTGGCTAAGTACCCCGTTGGGGAACATTTTGGTTTTTTCTTGCCTCAGTATTTAACCGGATGTCAGAAAAAGTGAATAACTGTATTTCTTGTGGGAAACAGATACCTCATAGGGATTACCATACTTTGTGTATACCTTGTTTAGGGCCTGAGCACGACGTTGTTGGATGTCGCTCTTGTGCTAGATTTAACAAACGCACTATTAAGAGAAGGTTAGACTGTGCCAGGTTAGTGTTTGGGAAGCGTTGTAATTATAAAATGCCGTCGGATGCTCCAAAAAGCGCAAGGACAAAGCAGCAAAGCCTAGAGTTGAAGAACCGGCAGTCCCGGACGTCGGTCCTTTAGAAGGCTCAGTGGAGCCGGAGGTTTTGCCAGGAGTTTCTTTGGAGTCTCAGGCAGAGACTTTACTGTTACAGGATGTGCCCTCTCAGGAGGTAGGCCAGGCTGAGGGGGCTTCTCAGGTAGCTGTACTTCCCTCTCTTCCTAGGGTGGTTAGAGCCTCTCCTTCTGTTTCCAAGACTTCTTTGAGAGGTAGGCCAGGTTTAGCTTCAGTGGGGTTTCTCCTAGCACTTCAGGTTCTGTGCCTAAGAAACATATGCTTAAAATGGCAGAGGATTTGATTACTATGATTAGGGGTTCTATGCCCCCTCCTGATAAAAGGCCTAGGGTGGAGCCTGAGTTTGAGAGTTTTGAGCAGTGTTCAGAGGCTTCTGAGTCTTCGACTGAAGACTTGCAGGAGTATCCTCCTTATTCTGATTCTGATGTGGATGATTCCACTCCTTCAGCTTCTCCTCCTGAGGATTTTTCATTTTCAGAGACTCTGCATTCCATGAGGGTGCATTTTAAATGGGAAGGCCAAGATTTCTCTGATTCCAGGAAGAGGCTTAGGGAATTCTTGTTTTACCCCAGCATAGGCCCTTAGCTATACCTCCTGTTTTGAATGTGGTGGAAGATGTTTTTGCAGAGGCTTCCCTGAACCCTGATTCTTTGCCTCCTGCCCCTGTTAAACCTGATAGGTACTATAGGGTGCCTGAAGCTCATAAGTATCTTTTAAGAGTCCTAGGGCAGACCCGGAAACTGTTTCTCAGGGGCCTAAAGGTGTTAAGGCCTCTGTTGTTAAAAATCCTGTTCCTCCTGATAAAGAGGCAAGGGCTTTGGATAGATGGGGAAAGAAAGTGTATACTTCTTCCACTTTAGCCATGAGGGCGTTGAATTGCCAGTTTCACATGCTAAAATATCAAAATTATCTCCTTTCACAATTGAAATCTAAGGTGGATGCTCTGGCGGAAGGTATTGAGTGTAAAGAGTTGCAGGATTTAGTTCATGTGTCTGAACAAGTGGGTAAGCATTCCTTGCAATGTGGTTTTGATGCTGTGCAGGCCTCCTCGAGGGTGGCTGCCACTGGTTCTGTTCCACGCCTGGTTGAGGGATCAGAATTTAGCTGAACATGTTAAGACAAGGATTTTGGATGCTCCTTTACAGTCTGATGTGTTGTTTTGTTCGCCTGTGGAAGCAGTTTTAAAGAAAATGGAGGACAAGGCTAAGTCTATGCAGACTGTTAAAGATTTTTGCAGGTGCAACCTCCGAAGTTTAGCAGAAATTGGCCTACTAAGGGATGGACATATCCTGCTTATGATTCCCAGTCTAGGGGTAGGTCTAGACGTGGTAGGGGCAGAGCTCAAGGTTCTTTTAGGCCTAGAACAGGGAGTTCTCCTGCTCAGATTTCTGGTGAGGGCAGGGGTCAGTCCTTTCGTAAACAGACCCAATGACCTGCCTTTTCAGCTGCCAGTACATTCTCGTCTGGCAGCCCTTTGGGAGGAAGACTGTCTCTTTTCAAAGAAAATTGGGATTTAATTACTCAAGACAGATGGGTTTTGGATATCATTCACCACGGTTACAGGTTTTATTTCCATACCTTGCCCCTTTCAAAGGCATGCCAGACGTTCCTCCTCCACAAAGGAAAGAGGCTCACAAGCAAATTTCTCTGTTACTCCAAATAGGGGCCATTCAGCCAGTCCCTGTACCAGAAAGGGGCCTAGGATTTTATTCTCGCCTGTTCCTAGTACCAAAGAAGGGGAACACGTGGAGACCAATTTTGGATTTATCTATCCTCAACACTTATCTGGACATTCCCAAGTTCAAAATGTTGACGTTACAACAACTTTTACCTCTGCTGGGCAAAGATCACTGGATGGTAACTTTAGATCTCAAGGAAGCTTACCTTCATGTGCCTATAAGACTAAGTTGCAGAAAGTATCTGCGTTTTCGAGCTGGAAATTCTCATTATCAGTTCTCTGCATTGCCCTTTGGCTTATCTACTGCCCAGAGTATTCACAAAGGTTCTGGCTCCAGTGATTGCTTACTTCAGGCTAAAAGGAATTCAAATCTATCCTTACTTGGACGACTGCCTGATTCTGGCTCAAGAAAAGGAAGACCTTCTACAGCATTTGGAATATGTCATAGCAGTGCTAAGATGCCTAGGGTATTCTGTGAACGAAATAAAGTCCAGTCTAGTACCCTCTCAAGACATGTGCTTTCTGGGTGTGAGACTGAATACAGCAGCCCAGATGGCCTTTTTAACCCCGGACAAACAAAAGAATCTTTCCAGTTACTTCCATCAACTATCTCTTCAGTCCGGGCTGACTGCAAGGACAGTCCTTCAAGCCTTAGGGTTCATGGCATCTTGTATTCTGGTGCTTCCCAATGCCAAACTGCATATGAGGAAGCTACAATGGTATCTCAAAATGTATGGACACAGCACTGCCAGGATTTGGACACTGTCATTCAAATAATACCTTGCATTCAAAAGAATTTTTGTGGTGGGCTCAGGAATGTCACCTAAACAAGGGACTCTCTGTGACCCCAGAGGCGAGTCAGATTTTAACGACAGATGCCTCGGACATTGCTTGGGGAGCTCATCTAAATGGAAAGTGGATACAAGACAAGTGGCCTGCCAGACTACAGCATCTACATATCAACATGAAGGAGATGTTAGCAGTCCAGTTTGCATTAATGGCTTTCAAGGAGTTACTTCTTCCAGGACAGGTGTTGATTCTAACAGACAACACAACTGTCATGTGGTACATCAACAAACAAGGGGAACACATTCTTATCCTCTATGCAGGCAAGCAATGATTTTATGGGAGACTGCGCTCAGCTTGCAACTAACTCTTCAGGCAAGGTTTCTGCCGGGAGCACAGAACTCCTTAGCAGATGTGTTAAGCAGACAAATCATGGATCCCCACGAGTGGAAACTGGATCTTCATGTATTTCAGAAATTGACAGTGTCATGGG
Organism: Protopterus annectens; assembly: GCF_019279795.1. Taxonomy (NCBI): domain Eukaryota; kingdom Metazoa; phylum Chordata; order Ceratodontiformes; family Protopteridae; genus Protopterus; species Protopterus annectens. Next base: position 709,660,408 of record NC_056745.1, on the reverse strand, counting down.
GAACTCCAGACATAGATCTGTTCGCTTCTCCACTAAACCACCAGCTGCCAAAGTTTTGCACAAAGGGTTTCATCACACAGCTTGGAAAGTGGATGCTCTTTCTTTCAGTTGGAAAAATCTTCATGTGTATGCCTTTCCACCTCTGCCTCTTCTCCCAAAGGTGCTCCTAAAGGTCAGACAAGACAAGCCAAGGATGATTTTAATAGCTCCAGATTGGCCTCGGCAACACTGGTACCCACTACTAAGGAGTCTGGTAAGGAAGACTCCATGGCCTTTACCTTTGATTCCACACCTGTTATCTCAGAAGGACGGTCGCCTGCTCAATGTCAAGCTTCACTCTCTTCATCTAACAGCCTGGCATATTCTGTTTTGAAACACAGCAGGTCTCAACTTCCTCAACAAGTTTTAAATGTGATTATGGAAGCCAGAAGACCTAGTACAAGGAAAGTGTACGCAGACAAATGGAAGAGATTTTTATTTTGGAGTGCAGCAAAGAATTTGGAGATTTCTGAGCCTAATTTGAGTGTGGCTCTTCAATATCTTACTGAGTTACTGGACAACGGTTTGTCTTTCTCTTCCATTAAAATTCATGCTGCAGCAATTTCAGCTCACTATGATTGTGACCCACCATTGTTTTCGCATCCTTTGTTCAAGCAGTTTCTTAGAGGGCAAAGAATATAAGACCCCACGTAGAGCTCCTACTCCTGCTTGGGATCTCAATTTTGTGTTGGAGAAACTTACTCTACAACCTTTTGAGCCTGCGGCTACTGCTGAATTGAAATACTTGTCATGGAAGACTGCTTTTTTGTTGGCTATTACTTCTGCAAGAAGGGTTTCTGAATTGCAGGCCCTTATGGCAGTAGAGCCCTTTTGATTTTCCATAAGGATAGGGTATCATTACGTACTAATCCTTCCTTTATGCCTAAGGTGATTTCTAGTGTGGCTTTAAACCAAACTATTCATTTGCCTACTTTCTATGCAGATCCCCAAAATATGGGGAAAAGATTTTGCACACTTTAGATGTACATAGGCAGTTGCGTTATTATTTAAGCAGGACTAAGGATTTCAGGCAGTCTCAGCAGTTGTTTGTTTCTTTTGCTTTGAGTTCTCAGGGTAAGCCTGTGTCTAAGCAAACTATTTCTAAGTGGATTGGGTTTTGCATTTCATTTTGTTATTCCCATCATGGCAAGGAGATTCCAGCTGGGATTAGGCCTCATTCCACTAGGGCTACTGCCACTTCAACAGCATTTCTAAGGGGTGGCAACTAAGGATATTTTGGAGGCAGCTACTTGGAGTTCAGTGCATACTTTCTCTAAGCATTACCACCTTCCTCTCTACTCTAAATCTAGGGCTGGTTTTGCCACAGCTATTTTGCAAGGCATGTTGACAGCTCCTGCTTCCTTATGATTTGCCAGCCTCCCTTACCTCTGCTTTGGGATTCTACCCAATGGTTAGGACTGCAGCAATGTGGAATGAAGAACATAGTACAGTTTTGTACCTACCATAAATGTAGATGTTCGAGGATCCACATTGCTGCAGTCCTCCCTCCTTCCCCTCTGTGTTTAGGGGTGGTGGTGTGGGTTAGGCTATATTCTTGTAATCTTGTATATATTGTACATATGTTTGGTGCAGGGCTTTTTGGTGTTTTTGGTGTGGCCCTTGTCTTTTTAGGATCTTCTGACATCTGGGGCAAGAAAAGACTGAGGATATGACGTCGGTCATGCGCATTAGTACCCTGACGTCCTGACGTCAGTCTAATGCGCCTTGACCGATGTCAGCCATATACTTTGGTATTCGGGCCGACTGGACAGTGGACTACCCAATGGTTAGGACTGCAGCAATGTGGATCCTCGAACATCTACATTTATGGTAGGTACAAAACTGTACTTTTCTTAAAGGCATCCTTCATATTAGATCTCCCAGAAAGCATGTTCATCTTTCCTGGGATCTTAAATTTGTTTTGGAGAAATTGACTCAGGCCACTTTTGAGCCTGCTGCTTCAGCTTCCTTACAGCATTGTTCTTGGAAGGCTGTTCTTTTGTTGGCACGTACTTCTGCCAGATGAATGCGTGAGCTGCCAGATGAATGCCTGAGCTGCAAACCCTTATGGCCGTTCCTCCTTTTTTAGTTTTTCATAAGGACAGAGTGTCTCTTTGTACCAATCCTTCTTTTATGCCTCGGGTGGTGAAATGAGTTCTCTTAATCAGTCTATTAATTTGTCCACTTTTTTTCTCTTCTCCATAATTGGCTAGTGAGAAGGTGTTGCACACTTTGGATATGCATAGACAACTCAGATTTTATTTGGACAAAACTAAAGATTTTAGAATATCTGATCAGATTTTTGTTTCTTTTCATCCTAGATCATTAAGTTTGGTGGTTAGAAGCAGATTATTTCCTCTTGGAGTTCTAAAGCCATTTTTTTGTTGTTATTCGCATGGTAAGAGCCTTCCTTCTGTGGTTAAGGCTCACTGTACTATGGCTGTGGCTTCTTCTGGGGCTTTTTTCAAGGGTTTGGATACTACTACTATCCTTGAGGAAGCTACCTGGGCTTTACTGCATACCTTTACCAAGCATTTCAAGTTGGATGTCATATCCAGGGCTAGAGCTGGTATTGCTAGGGCCATTCTTCATGGGTTCCAAGAAGACACCGTTGGTCCTTCCTCCTCCCTGTCTTCTTCCTGAGCTTTGGCACTCTTCCTCATGTTAAGAGTACTGCAGCAGTGAAATGGAAGGACATAGTACAGCTGTGTAATATCTTACCATAATAGTATATGTCATTCTCTTCACTGTTGGAGTATTTGCTCCCTCCCTTCCTCCTCCCCCTAGTCTTTTGTCTCTCTGGATATGTATGTTACCTTCTGGTATCCTAGGGATGGGTTCCTCCTGGGGCTCAGTTCTGAGGATAATAGCTCTGGACATCACCTTTATACCCTATGCTTTGTGCGGGTGACATATATGTGACGCACTGCGCATCATTAACAACCTAAAGTCTTGGGTATACTGGCTGGACATTGAGCCACCCTTGACAGGGTATCCCTCATGTTAAGAATACTGCAACAGTGAAGAGAAGGACATCTACTGTTATAGTAAGATTTTACACAACTGTACTTTCTATTAAAGTTGTCAAATATTTGCCTCCCCTCTGCAAAACCACATCGATCTATATCTATGGATTTTGGCAACACTTTTGCCATTCATTTAGCTGGTATAGACATAAACACTTTATAATCAATGTTTACATATGAAATGTGTCTATATGAAGCTGGGTCTGATGGGGCTTTACTGTCATTAGGTAATACAGCCACCACAACTTTCTTCCAATATGTTGGTGCTGCCCCTCCTTTCAAAATGTTGTTAAAATCTTACAGATCTTCATCACTTTCTTCACTCCTAATGTCCAAACTTTCACAAGAATGCCATCCCTTCTTGCAGGCTTTCCTGAAGATTGATTTATATGTTGCTGTTTTTATCTCATCTCCTCTTCTTATCTATTAGTTGCTGAGCCTCATCTGTCTCTAACCTTGGCAGAATTAACTCTTACATAAATATTTTCATTTGAGCTCTTTCTTGATTTTCACATTTCTTTGCCTTATACAAATTTTCATAAGGTTTCTGAAATATCTCTGATACCTGTACAGGATGTTTGGTTATTTTTCTTGTTATAGGCTTCCTACATTTGGTGATACCCTTTCAGTTTTCCATTGCCAAAGTCAATGGCTAAAAGATTTTCTGCTCTGGAGTTATTATCCAGATGCTCCCTTATTTTCTCTTTAGCGTGCTGCTTGTGTATCTCTCCTTGTTCTGAGAGATTCCCCCTGTTCTGCATTACTTTAAGCTTTGTCAGCCCCTCTAAGGAATTCATATTACTTTTTAACCATATCTCTTTTATTTCTACCATATTTTTAAACTCTACATTTTCATTTTATCCCATTCACTAGCTATAACTTCTTAAAATATTTCTATCTTCTCTAATAACTCCTGAATAATTTCCACTACTGATTCCTTAAATTCCTCTCCTTTTAATAGGTAGGTGGAAAAACATCAGCATCTCATTTTACTTCATTACCCTGTATTTTTATCTTAGTTTTTTTTTTTCAGTGCATGATCTGAAACCTATATTGAATGTGTGTTGAAGCTTTCAGTTAAATGCACATGTTCCTATGAAATATAATTTCTGTTTAGTTTAGCACAGTTATTGTAGCGTGAGGAATAATATGTAAATTATTTCAGAGTTCCTACTACTGAATTCACATTCTCCATACCAAATATTTTCATACATTTCTTCAGAAATCTACCATCATTTGTTATATGTTCTCTTCTAGGCTCCCCTTAATACATCCTCACGATTGCAAATCAAGTTCCAGTCTCCACTTCTAAGTAATATTTTCTGCTGAAAGTTGATTATTTTTCCAAAGTTTTCTTAAGCTCCATAATAGCAGTTTTGAGTGAAATATAAATACATATCAGTATAATCCTCCTTCCTTGCTGGGTAGCCCCTTGCTACCACATTTCTACCATTATTGTAGTTTTTCCCACTTCTGTGACTATAGGAGTCCCTTTGACAATTAGTATAATTACTCCCCATTTCCTTTGTCCCTGATATTCTGTTGAATGTCCATCTTGAAATCCTTTCTTTATCAAAAGTTTGTATGCTCATTTCTTTCCAAATGTGCCTCCTGCAACATTGTATTTCATAATGTAATTCAATACTCTCTTGTTTTTGTCAGTACCTGCAAGGCCATTTACATTCCAAGATAACATGGATAGAGAAGCCGTTATGATAAACGGCTGCTGTTCCCATTTATTGCATTTGACAGTTTTCTGAATTTGTATTTCCAGATTTTGTGTTGCATACACACGGTAGTGTTTGTTAGGCTGATCTTTTATACAGTTGTTTCTTCTCATCTCCATTTGAACTTGTCACATTTTTCAATACTTTTTGTTTTAATGAAAACCCTCAAGCGAAAAACTAAATACATTTCCAAAACATCCTATTCCTTATTAACTTAGAACAAACACAGAAAGCTATGTACTACTACAAAAAATGAAATTTAACTCAGCAGATATGAACAACTGCCGTAACAGACATTACCTAAGGTTACTCCCACCAAAGTGCATGCAACAGCCTGTATTATCACTTAACACTGATTGCTGTCTTTTCCTATCTCTGATCACCTTCCAGATGCATCCAAAAATGTGTTTGATCATTCAGGAAACAATATTCTGAAGACAACTGGATACAGCTTGAATATCACACCTGCCTCTTAACATTCCCGGATTACTGGGATACATTTGCTTCTCTTCTGCCTGTTATATAGTGAATGATCATTTTCCACAAACACTTTGCTGACTTCAGTTTTTAATACTTTTCTCTTCTTCCACAGTTTTGTAAGGATCAACTCTTTCTGCTGTTGTGACTGGATCTTTACTAATACAGATCTTGGCTGCTTTTTCATGGCCAGGTTTGGAACATACACCCAATGTGTCCTTTTAAATCTTGCTGTGGAATCCCAGTCCAGTTTATTTGAGCTTTCATAAAATTACTGCTGTCCGTTCCTTCAATTTCCTCTGTACACCAGAAAATCTCAGGTTTCCTCTGGGCTTTCTGTCTTCTAACTTTACCATTTTTTGAAACCGCTCTTCTTGAGAAGTCTCATTCTCAACCACCCTTTTCTTAATTTCATCCTCTGATTTTTGTAGTTTTATTTGTTTATCTGAGTAGCTGTTTAAAGCTTCTTCTATTTTTCCAGCCTCCTGTTATTTTTGTTGGTACACTCCTTCAGTGTTTCATTTATTTCAATCACCTCTGAGTGTGTTTGATATATTTTTCCCCTACGTCACAGGAAGCCATCTCTTGTACCAGAGTGAAGGTTGAACTGCCTTTTGCTGAACAGCTGCAGGATTCTTCTCAGACAGTGTTTTCTGTTTACTTTTCATTGATTTTCTTTCAGGTTCTCTAAATTTCTTCTTTGCTGGCATTCAGACAGTGTACTTACTAACTAGTAACTGAATTTCAGTAAAGGTGCCAATATCACTGGCTTTTATTTCTCAGTTTTTTTTCACACTGGTAGAACTGAAACTAAGCTGTTGATCACTGTACAACCATCGTGAAAGTCTGCCACAAACTCAGTTTTGTCCCTCTTCCCCTAGCTTAGCATAGTCTACTGCTGTAAAATACCAATGCATTATCTTTTTATGTTTTTATCCTTCCCAACAACTCCTGACTCTAAACCACACAGTGAAATGATAACTGTTTGCCAACGATGCCTGACTCCACTAGCTTGTATGTTGGTTTGGACTACATCCAGAATTATGTCCTTTTGTGTTACAGGTTTGCACCAATTGTCTGAAGCTGTCATCATCCAGAAAGCCATTCACCTTCTACCTATATGCCTTAAACCTCTGTTAAACCTCTACATTTCTGCTCTTTGTATAGTTAACTTTCACATTTGCATGACCATTTCTCTCCTTTCTCTCATCCTCATGTATTGATGTGCTTTGGGCCACAAAAGCTGTATTGATCCAAATGTTCTCTTCTCTTCCTGTGCCTTAACAGTTTCCCTTGGTTCTAACCATGTCTATTCCCTTGTCTGCTCTATGAGGTGATTTTCTTCTGCTTGTCAGAGCTCATGTTTGATACTTTGCGTAAATCACTTCTTTGCTGCCATCTTTCCTTTCTCTGTCATTCCTGAGGAACCTGTGTCAGCACTGAACTTTGTTCATCCGTTTTACCATAGCTGTCAAGATACATTGAGGCTATTTCACATCATTCATCCTTTCTGCAAAAAATTTGTGTAATTTAATTCACCAAGTGTTCACCTTGTAATTGTGTGGTATGTCCCATGTGTACCTTATCATAGGAGTTCATATGTCAATAGTGTCTGTCAAGTTCAGGATTTTTGTTGTTCACTAGCATGTTATTGAATTAGAGTGGAAGTATAAAACAGAGCTATTATCTTTTGATTGTTAGTGCTGTACCTATGATTAATACATGAGGTTGACATATAATGTGAAGTTAACCAATGGAAGCATTTTGTATATATTGTACATAGTGTGTGAATTTGTAATATGGTTGTGAAAAACAATAAAAAATGATTATTGAAAAAAAAAATAAAACAGAGCTATTATCTCAGTACTTCAGGGTGATACCAGTGTTATCACTTCAGTGATCTATGGTCTCACAGTTTGTCTGCTTTCCCATGTATGCATGCATGGCAGGGATGTACTTTTTAAATGTTTCTCTGTGTGAAATGCTTCATTTTATTGATTCCTAACATATAGCAACTCCTTTTTAACTTACAAAAAAGAAAGAGAAATTGAAAGAACGCTATGGAATCTTATGTGACTTTTAAAAAACTGATTTTGTAAAAGAGAAGACATTCCAATATTGTAAACTACTCTGCTGAATCCTGTGGTTATCCATATTTACAGTCATTTAGATTATTATTTTGTTATTGCTTAACAGCAACAGCAAACGTTTGCCAAAACAAATGGCATCAGTGAATGATAAAATGAAGAAGAATGTCTGTTTGACCACAGGAAATTTCCTGTTCAGGAAGAGATTTTGGGAACTTCCTGTAAAGTGTTGCATTGTGGGAAGATTGGCTGGTTTCCCTTTACCACAATTACAGTTAAAGGAACTTAAAAAATGTATACAGTTTTGAAGCCCAGTTTTTGGGACAAGATAAAACCAGCAAAACTCCTCAGTTGAAACGGACAATGAACTTGTGGTATTGAAAAATGAATAATCCTGATACAGCATTATTTACATGTATTTTGTTGTTAGACAATAACCTAGAATTTGATTGCTTTACTTCATCTTTAGAAATTCATATGAATTTACTTAAACCGATATTTTCTCAGGACATATGGTCAGTTATTTCATTACAGTATTTTGACAGTTTTTTTAATCTTTTTTTTTTATTTTATTTTTATACAGTAAACGTGACTCAAAAACTGTCATTAAGAGGCTGCTTGAACATTAATATGTGTGCCACAGATTTCAGAATACTCCAAGCTTTCTGCAGCCTAAGACTGGAAATAGTAACAGAGATGAACACTTGGTGAATTAAATTACACAAAATTTTTGCAGAAAGGATGAATGAAGAGAAAACATTCAGTCTATCAGTGTTTTCTCTTAGTGTATACAATTTTCATAATATTGATCTGATTCAAACCCATTTCATTTTAAATCACAGTGAAGCATGATTATAAACCAAAATTAATTCTACTAATCTTTCATATATTAAGGTGAATGCAAAGCATACAGTTGTGAGTTGCAGCTGGTTTCTCTGCAGTATCAGTCATGAACTCTTCTGACAGGAATATCACCTGTTTCATTGTGTTTCATGCTGCAGTTTTGCAGTTATGAACAACAGAGTTAAGATTTATTGACATAGTGTAGGAAATGAAATCATGGAGCAACACTGCACATGTCAGAGGTAGTTAGGTTGAAGTATATTTTTTATTATTTATTTTATTCTGATTGGATGAAGTTCATTGACCAGGATAGTTTATGGATCCAGATGGATCATTTTTAGCCACAGCTTACAGATGCACAGAATCGTAAAATTAGACTAGTTATCAATGAGGTACAGTAAGCATCTTCACTCTTCAATCAGTGAAGTATATTAAGCATTACTGAGGTAAAGTAAGCATGTATTATGTAGACAGCTTAGGCATACTGTTTTTAAGAATAGTAAGAACTGGACTGTGATAGGGAAGATATGGCAATAATGCAAATGGGATGGGACTACAAGTACTCACAAAGTACAGAGGATATGCAAAAATGGAGTAACATGATGTGTAGAAATCCAGGCAGAATAAACTGAATGATTCATTTTCATTACTGTTTCTGACAGCTGTGATAATTGTCCCATACTGTCATGGAGAACAATTAAGACTATTTAAGGTCTTCCTAATGTTTAAAAAGAAATAATTGGATTCACATAAAAAGATAATATAAAAGAAGAGAATGGAAAGGGGCGGTATCTGAAACAAACTATATTTTTCAAGTTTTAGCTGGGTAATGAGGTACAATTCTCATAGTGGTTAGCTTCATAAGGTGGACAGCCTTGAGAAACTCATATTTTCTTCCTTTATATATGTATATTTACTTTTGTTATTATATGCTTTGGTCCTTTTTATCCTTTTTCTTTTAGTGTTCATCGTGTATAAAATACATACACATACAATCCAACGTGGACATCTGTTTTAGCTGATAATTCACACTAATCAGTTTTGCTAAAGTATCAGGAAACATTTTTCATCCTTCCTTTATTTTTTGTTTTCACTTTGTTCTTCTCTGTCTCGTACCCCCCCCCCCCCGCTACTGAATTATGTCTTCCCAAACTCTTGTTATTCCATAGTACATTACCACAGTTATTTCTATTACCTCCTTTTCAGTGCTTGTTGTTATCATTAGCTGAAATAGCAATAGATATGAGCAGTCTGACGAATTAAACAATGCAAATACTGTACATGTGCTTCTAGCCTCCATGAGGTGTTTATTAAGAATGCTTGTGAAAGGAATGAGCACAACATGACATGCACCTACATATAGCTATGTATTTGCTTATCTCTTTTTGTTCCATTTTGCCCCCACTGCCTGTCATTAGCCTCCACCTTGACAATTTGCCCATTCTTTCCTGGGGGTGAAGATCAGTAGAGAGAAGCTGTCACTAAGGCAGCCATTAGGGGTGAGTCAGGATTTTATTCATTATGCCCTAACCCTATGCGTGGAGTGTGCTGTGGGCATCAGAGCTGAACTGATTTTCACTTTCATTTCTGCAAGAGGCAGACATCAATAGGACTACCATGTTCACCCATAAGAGACACTGCAGGGTTGTTTCCCCAGTCTCCTTCAGGGAAATCCACTCACACTCATGTACCTTTGAGCATGCCCCTCCTTCCCCTGGAAAGGCATGCCTATCCTGTCTGCCCTGTAAAGTGCCCCTCTATAAATAGCTTCAGATTACCCATCATTGTAAGGAGGTTTTGGGTTTCTTCTCATATGTGGGCACTTCACAACATCAGTCAGCAGTGTCTTGGTTATGAGTAATCGGTTGTGTGAAGGGGTTGAGTGACAGTGCCACTGTGCATGGTGATACAGATGGCAACACACGTTTCACCTCCGTTGGGGTTTTTCAAACCTTTGCATAACTAATAAATTTGTCACCCAAACTGCATTTGTGATGTTCGCTTCTTAACGCTCACATTTAGTACTAGGATGACAAGGTGATCTCACTCAGGAAAATGCCACAAGGCAATCTGTCCCGAGAGAAGGAGGTTATACCTGACACAAGGGATACAGCAGGATTTTGCCATCATCCCTGGGAAAAATAAATGGGTTTATGGAGGACAGATGGCAAATGTCAACAATGGAGAGCAGAGGGTCATAAAAATATTTAAGACTCTGTAATAGACTTTCACATTTAACAAAACATGTTATGCACTCACTCAGAAGACATTTCATTAAGTGCAACTCTTCATCTTTTAGTTTCAACTCCCTAACTCTCCATATATGTACCTTTTGTTCAGTGGCGTCTCATATCTGAAGTGTTTAAAATGGATTTTCCTTTCGACATTTGAGCTTCATTTTGGGGAGGCATGGCAGCTTTACTTGAAGACGCTACTTGAGTATCCTCTTGCAACAGTACTGGATATTGTAGTTATGGTTGTTCATGTTCATTTAGCTTTGATATTTTTCTGTTGTCAAAAGTCAGCAGTTCCTAAGCTTTCCATCTTCCCCAAGAATATGACAAGACCTCAGTTTGGCACCCTGACCAAACCAGTTCAGCTTCATGCTGTGAGCCTTCCCATGACTTTTGCTTTCTTGCTTTTCATGTAAATCTAATAGCACTCTGCAGTTTATTTTGCAAAAGTATTTCTGTATCTGCTTATTTTTCATCAGTGATTCTTTAACTTTATATTGATTTACAGGTTTCAGTAATGTAGTTGAAGCAGGTACTTTTCTTTTCAGCATTCTGCCTTTTAACATTTCAGGTGGTATGAAATTAGGTCCCTGCAGTGAAATTTTCCTGTATTCCATAATCACAAGATGACACTCTTCATAATTTTGCTACTATTCTTCCTCCTAAAATTTTCCACAGTTTGGATAGTTCTCTGTATTTGAACATTCATAAGTTTGTAGGTTTAATAGTTAAGCTTATGACCAGCTAAAATTGAAAAATGGGTACCTTTAAACCTAGTAACACCACAGTGAGTATTTTGCAGGGGGACAAGAAGCCTGTGCCCACTATACACCACTTATGTATATACTAATTCCAGTATTAGTGGCACAACTTGTAGCACACTTACCTTTGTTGCTGAACGCTGTATGTTCCTGGTACTGCAGCATAAGGGGGTGCTGCACTCTCTTTTGGATGAGATGTTAAACCAAGATCCCATCAGCATGAATTGTTTGTTTAGGCAAATATAAAATATCCCATGGCACCTATTGAAAAGAGTAGGGGGTTCTTTGTTTATATACAAAAATAACTCTTATTTACAAAATATTTGCATATTTACAAATATTTGCATATGTGCAAGTATATAAATATACAAATCTGTTTACCACATATTCATAATTTCCTTTACAATCATGCAACACTTTCACCTGTTAGACCCCCTCTCCCTTTTCCATAACCACCATCTGTTTTTACGTAATATGGTTACTAAAATCCATTTACCATTAAACATAATTTCATTTACTGTTTCATTCCATTTAACATGTGTAACATAAGATAACTTTTTATCTATTCTTGTAACATATTCCTTACGTCTGTTCTTATATCTATATTTAATCATATCCATGTTTATTTTATCCACTTTTTATATCTTCAAAAAATCTTCTTTACATAGTTTCCCTATAACTTTTTTACTCTCCTTATTTCAAAAATACATATTCTGTCATTTTTTCTTCTTGACAATGTAAACATATTCTGTCATTTTTCTTCTTATGTGGCATATTTCCTTTTATTGGCAATTTATCTATTACTAGTCTCCACAAAAAAATCTTGATATTTTACTTCCTGTATACACCATTTGCTGCTTATTTTATAGCTTTAATTTTTTTCTGGGTTTTACATAGTAATGTTTTATATTTACATTGTTATACCACATCTTTTCTATATAATCGATTTTCATTTTCCATAAAAAGATTTTTTCTTGCTAACATTTTATTTCTTCATTTATCCACACTTTTCACTTTTACTCTTTTTTTTTACCATACCCCAAAATTTATCATACTTATATTTATACAGTTTTATTACTAATCTCTCATGTTTTTCATTTATCCACTTTAACACTTTGTACAAATTTAATGAAGCAGCATATACCACTGGGTTAATTAACCCTAAACCTAAACCGCCTTCTTCTTCATTTACATACAAAACTCCTCTTTTTACTGGGTTTAATCCTAGAACCCCATTTAAATGAAACATTTTCTGCAGAAATTCCTTTTCAAATATGGTTGGCAACATAAATACACTTGCTAAGTATCCTGTTTTTCCCATCAGTACTGAATTTATCAAGTAAGCTTTTTTTTTTAATGATAATTTATATGTTCTCCAGTAAAGATAGGTTTGCTTTATTTCTTCTCTTCTTTTTCCCATTGAATTCTACTTGCATCTTTATTCCCAAATTTCACCCAACACATACATTTCATTCATTGTAAAATATATACCCCCTGTCTTTACTACATTGCATAAATCTTTACTTTGCTGTTTATTTAAAGCCATACCTATCATGTCTAGTCACTCATCTGTGCAAATTATTATCTGTTTTATCTAAATTTTGTTTTTTTTGCAATTAATATAATGTCATCTGCATATGTTAACAGAACTGGAATTCGTAACCCTTCAGGTGTTATATACACCACCTCCTTAATTTTTTAATTTATTTCACATACTATCACATTATAACTAATGCAAAGAATATATAGCTGATTGGCCATCTCTGTCTTACTCCACTCTTTATATGTACCTTTTAGCTTAACCAGCCATTTACAAGTATTTTTACTTTATTAGTACTATACACTAACATACATAATTTCCTAATTTTTCTCACTTATATTATATTTTTTCATTATTGCCCATAAGATTTCATGTCCAGTTGCATCAAATGTCTTATTAAGGTCTCCTATCATGATTTTTGCTTTTTTTTTCTGTTCATAATTTCTCTGTCATTAATAATTATTGACAATCCTTCCCTTTTGTACTATATATGCTATCTTCCATAATAATATTTATGTAATCATTATTATTCAATACTATTGGCCTCCATCTTTTTAATTCTCTTCTGTCTTCCTTCTTCCATATGAATTTAAGTATTTTGCTGCATAATTCTTTATACATAAAACCTTCATTTAACCACTCATTCAAAATCTCTTTTTTTTTTTTTTTTTTTTTGCCAGTCCCTTAATTTTTTTACATTTCATATCTTATTCCATTTGGGCCTGCAACCAATTCTGTATTTACTTGTCATGATACATTATCTATTTTATTTAAAGATATCTCCTTTTCTACTCTTTATTATTTTTCTGTTAACTTTTTTACTTTCCATGTTTTTTACTATCTTCTTTTTTCTTTAAACATTTGTTATATATATTATACTACACTGTTCATTGTTTTTTTTTTCTGAGTTCTTTCCATTTCTCCTTTTACATGTTTTCTCTTATTACATTACCATCTTCCTTTATTTACTAGTCTAAGTAACTCAATACTCCTCTTTTTCCTTGTAAAAATATCTTTGCTTATATAACAATTCTTGTATGTTTTCTTTTTTCAAAAAACATTTTTATTAAATTGTGTTAATAAACATGGACATAAAGTATTAAAAATAAAAAAATATAAAACATAACTATTTACACTATATACAAACATCCATGATAAACATTTGTTTTATCCAAGAAAGATAATCAATAGTTATCTAACAATCTCTCCAATTTTTGGCAAGCTAGTCTTTTGTGTGTTACATTTGATTATCTCTAATAAATAGTTTGCATTTCTATTTTACATACAGGTTTTGCTATTGAAATAAACTCAGTAAACATAAGATCTTGCTTATTTTTACAGTTTAATGTAATTATTTTTTGAGCAATAGCTAGAATTAACCAAAGAACAGGTAACCGATGTCTAGGAATTACACTTGGAGTAGGGACATTGAATAATATCAAAGAGCTAGAGCTAGTAATATGACAGTTATCAGACCACAGGGCTTTTGCAAAATGTCTAAAATTACTCCAGTATTGTGTGTGAGTTATACATTCGATGAACATATGAACCCATTTGGCTTCAAGAGTATCACCACACCTCCAGCATTTGCTTTCATTACTCTTGGTTATAAGGTCAATTCTGTGTGGAGTATAAAAGCTTCTATGAATAAATCTCCAGGTATATAGTCTCCAATATAAAGATGATGAAGTGTTTTTTATTGAATTTGATAACTGTTTCCTATTATCGTTAGATAAAGGTTCACCATTAATCTTTTTGGAGTAATCCCAAAAAGCTTGGTCAAAAGTAATCAAGTCTTCTCGTAGGATTTTATATACAAGTGATATGCTTGATTTATGTTCAATGTTCATCGAACTACACCATGTGAATAGTTGTATCAATCTTGGTATAATATCATTTTCCAGATTTATTGACACTCTCACTTTATTTTCAACAAACTGTCTTAAAGATTGAATACAGAGCCAATTATCTTGACAGACATTATATCTGGCTAAGAGAAAGTTCATTGGTTAGATGTTCTTGTTGTCTATAAACTGGTGCTTTTATTGATGTCTTTTATATAATTATTTTTCTTTGTCAAAGTAGTTTCTATCATTATGTTCTAAATCTTCCAAAGCATTGTTATATATTATTTTATATTTTTCTCTATTTTCTCACATCATATTGCCTCTGCAAAAACATTTTTTATATTTTTTCTTGAATATCATCCACCATTCAGACCAAATTCTTTATAAAATGTCCTTATAGTAATATGATCTTTCCATAACTGTATTATTATCTCTCATTCTTCATTCCATGCTTTCTCATTCATCCTTTTTATTACTTTGCCTATTTTCATATACCCATTGTTTTCTTTTATCTCTATCCATATTGCAAGATCAGAAAATCATGTTTCAGCTACCTCCCCTTCTCCTATAACTAAACCTTCTGATGCTATAAAATAATACATTTCAGTTCTGTACATACCCCTTTCTTAAGTCCATGAATTTCTGTCCCAAAGTTGTAACTACCACATCTTATAACTTCTAGCATTTTTATTATATCATTTCCTTTCTTTTTACATTTGCCTCTTAAATCTCAATTAAAGCCTTCTGTTATTATAATATTTATATTTATCACTACAGTCTAAAATCTGATGAAATAAGCTTTCCCTTTCTTTACAGTTAGTATGAGCATATAATGTTATAATTCTATGTACGTGTTCTTTCCATTTTAAATCTACAATGGTTAATCTTCCCATTTTTGTAAAGTTACATCTAATATCTTTACAGAGTACAGCAAATCCAGAAGATCTCTCATTTCACAAATTCTAGATTCTTTCCTCCCCATAGTTTCTCTGTTTGTAATCTTTCTTCATTTGTTAAAAATCTTGTGCCTTCTAGTGTAATTGCATCTACATTACATGTATTACACCACTCCAATATTCCTATTCGTCCTACTATATTCTTAATACTATTCACATTTATAGAAAGCACTCTAAAATTTTTCTTTTCCCTTTTCCTTAGGTTCTTGAGTTCAATCATTTATAGCTAATTACTGGCCTAGCTTTCTTAATAGGCCATTCGAAGTCTAACCAGATGTTCTTCGTGTTTCACTGTTGCAGTCATCACACTTGGGTTATCCTGCCAGGGGTAGCCCTCAGTCAGTCTGAATACCAGAGGCTTAGTATTTCTACGTCGGTTT
Source organism: Protopterus annectens (assembly GCF_019279795.1). Classification (NCBI taxonomy): domain Eukaryota; kingdom Metazoa; phylum Chordata; order Ceratodontiformes; family Protopteridae; genus Protopterus; species Protopterus annectens. Next base: position 709,644,491 of record NC_056745.1, on the reverse strand, counting down.
CTGTCACTCCAGGACTGACGTCAGGTCGTCAGTGATATAAAGTCAGGAAGCCGATGCTATTCCATTAGTCTTTCTTGCAGAGGAGCCCGAAGCAGTTTGCACGAGTGCCGGTCGGCTGAGTTTTCATTTTTGAATTGAAGTTGAAGTTTTCTAAAGCTAAATTCCCCATTGTGGATCCTTTTTTCTTGCTATAACCGATGTCAGAAAAAGTTAACAATTGTCTCGCCTGTGGAAAGCAAATACCACACAGAAACTTCCATTCTTACTGCATCACCTGTTTAGACCCAGACCATGACGTCCCTCGCTGTCACTTTTGTGCTTTGTTCAATGCTAGAACTATATGTCGTCAGGCCCTTACTGTAGCTAGATATTTTAACTCTCAGTCCTCGATCTATATGGCTTTGGTAAGCCATCCAACTACCGATCTTCCGAAAAAAAATGTAAGGATAAAGACAGAGACAGACTGCACAGGTACAAAATTGTCGACGCTTCCGCTAAGCTAGTAGTCAGTTCTCCAGTCCTCAGTGAGGTGCTTTTTCAGCCCCTAATGCCCACTTCTGTGGATTTGCAGGCCGCAACTGAGACCCTTTCAGAGTCCGGTATGCCGCGAGACTCTCCTTCGACTAAGGATCATGCGGATGTCTCTACCTTGGATGGGTCCGGAGCCACTGAGCAGGCACTGGCTGCCGAGGAAGTTCTTCACACTACCGATACTCAACACAAACCGACGACTTCTTTCGCGTCTTCAGTTTTTTCTAAAACTACTGAGTTTCTAAGGCCCCAGGGTATGAACTACACCTAAAAAACTGACGACCCAAGCTCAGGCACCTGCTTCCATGCCTCAATCTCAAATACTTAAAATGGCAGAAGACCTTATTATGCTTATTAGGGGAAACCAGACTACCCCTTCCAAAAGAAAAAGAGACTTGTCCCCAGTGGTTTTATCTGAACAGGAGTCTGATGGCTCTGATACTTCTGAATATGAAGACATGCAACCCCTCTCTGCTTATGAGGATTATGATGCAGAAGAATCCGTTCCTTCTGCCTCTCCACCAGAGGATTTTTCATTTGATGAAACCCTACATACCTTAAGGTAGCATTTCCAATGGGAATGTCAGGACTACCCTCAGTCAAAAAAGAGACTCCAGGAATTTTTAGATTTACCACAACACAGACCTTTAGCCATTCTTCCTGTCCTGGATGTTGTGGATGATGTTTTTATGGAATCCAGTTTGACTCCTGACGCCCTTCCTGCTGCTCCCAGGAAACCTAACCGGTACTACAGAGTCCCTGACTCTCACACATTCCTTTTCAGAAATCCTACTGCTGACTCGGAAGTCATCTCCCAAGGATCTGAAGGAATTAAAGCAACCTCAGCTAAGAATTCCACCCCCTCAGACAGGGATTCTCAAGCTTTAGACTGATGGAGTAAAAAAGTAAAAACCGCTACAACTCTTGCTGTTAGAGCACTAAGTTGTCAGTTCCACATGCTGAAATAGCAGCAGCATACCATGGAACTACTCAAACAAAAATATTTTCCTTTCCTGCTTGTGCAGAAAATAAAGAATTACAAGAGCTTATGCATTCTGCAAGCCAAGTTAATAAGCACACCTTGCAATCTGGCTTTGACACCCTAGAAACATCTTGAAGGGCAGCAGTCACTGGCTCTGTCCTTAGAAGGCATGCTTGGCTTAAGCAACAGACCTTGCCAGGCCATGTCAAATCAAAATTATTGGACGCCCCACTGAACAGACAATTTGTTTGGTACCAATGCAGAAGAGGTCTTAAAGATGGAAGAAAAAAGCTAAATCTATGCAGACAGTTAAAGACTTTTTACAGGTCCAGCCTCCGAGGTTCACTAGGAATTGCCCCTCCAAGCACTGGCCCTTTCTGGCTCTTTCAGCCCAGACCCAGGAGATACAGAACCCCCCAGACAGCAGTCCCAGGAAATGCAGAGATCTAAGCAATGGAGTTCCTCCTCTTCAAAAACAGGGAGTGCTAAGCCACCCACTTGTGGTAAGAAATCACAACTCCACCCCTTACCTCTGCCCACCTGCTTGTGCCCCTAGGAGGAAAACTCTCCTTCCATGCAAACAACTGGGCCTCTGTTACCAACAACCGATGGGTCCTCAACATAGTGTCCCAGGGATACAAATTTTATTTCCACACTGGGAGCAAGCCTGGACACAGCATCCCAGATGGCATTCCTTACTCCAGAAAAACAAGCCTGCCTGACAGGCTACTTCTCTCAACTAGCCACCAGAACCCAGTTAACCGCAAGGAAAATTCTGCAAGCTCTAGGGTTCATGGCCTCCTGCATTCTACTCATTCCATATGCCAGACTGCATATGAGGAAACTACAATGGTACCTAAAAAGCCTTTGGTGTCAACACTCATACCTATGATACCTTGTCTAAGGAAATATTTTCTTTGGTGGGCAGCAGCATGCAACCACAACAAGGGACTTCCCTTCTCACAACCCCACGCCGCCCAGTCCCTCACCACAGGTGCATCAGACTATGCCTGGGGTGCGCACTTGGACAGCAGGTGCATTCAGGGCCACTGGAGCCCAAATCAAATACATCTGCACATCAACCAAAAAGTGCTGCTAGCTGTTCAGCATGCCCTGACAGCTTTCAGACCCCTACTATCCCTGGGGTCTCTACTGATCAAAACAGATGACACCACAGTGATGTGGTATATCAACAAGCAGGGAGGGACTCACTCTTATTCTCTCTGCAGGCTTGCCATGACCCTTTGGCACACGGCCTCAGCCATGCAAATTCACCTGCTAGCACAATTCCTGCCAGACTCTCTAAACTCTCTGGCAGACAAGCAGAAACCTGCTAGACCCACACAAGTGGCAGCTAGACCACAGAACCTTCACCCTTGTAACCCAGAAATGGGGAACCCCCGAGGGTGGTCCTTTTTGCCTCCCACTCCAATCATCAGCTCAGCAAATTCTGCATCAGGGGGCCTCACGGCAAGGCTTGGAAAGTGGATGCTGTATCCTTCCAGTGGGTAAATCTCTGTCTATGCATTTCCCCTCTACCACTCATTTCAAGGGTACTGCTCAAAATAAGGGAGAAAAAAACCCAGGGCAATCCTGATTGCCCCAGACTGGCCATGCCAGCACTGGTACCCACTGCTGCGCAGCCTGTCACCTCTGCCACCATGGCAACTACCACAGATCCCAACACTCCTGACCCAGAAGGATGGAGAATTCATGCATCCCCAATTGCAGACCCTCAACCTGGCAGCCTGGCTTATTCCCTGACCTCTCCTCAAGCTGCCAGCCTAAGGAAACAAGTCCTAAATGTTATATGTGAGGCCAGACACCCCAGCACTAGAAAATCCTATGCTGATAAATGAAAAGGGTTTTGCACCTGGATCCAGGCTAAGGGTGCCGAAACAACACAGCCCTCCCCACCTGTCATCCTGGATTATGTAGCAGACCTACTGCACAAGGATCTATCCTTCCCTTCTATTAAAATTCATGCCTCTGCCATCTCTGCTCATTACAGCACAGAGCCACATCTCTTCTCACACCCTCTCATCAAACAGTTCCTAAGAGGGGTTAACAACTTAAGGCCACCCATGAGAGCTCCTACCCCAGCTTTTGGGGCCTTAACTTTGTGTTGGAAAAGCTTACCCTACCCCCCTTCGAACCTGCAGCTTCAGCAGAGTTAAAATTCCCCTCTTGGAAAACAGCCTTGCTTCTGGCCATCACTTCAGCTAGAAGAGTTTCAGAGCTACAAGCACTCATGGCTGTAGAGCCCGTCATCATTTTCCATGCTGACAAGGTCTCCCTCAGGACTAATCTATCCTTCATGCCTAAAGTGGTGTCCAGTGTGGTACTAAACCAATCCATTCATTTGCCCAACTTTTTCCGTAATCCACAAAGCAAGGGGGAAATGCTTCTGCACTCTCTAGATGTGCACATACAGCTCAGATTCTATCTGGATAGGACTAAATCTTTTAGAAAAACTGACCAATTGCTAGTCAGCTTTGTGGCAGGGGCAGAGGGCAAGGCCATAGCCAAACAAACAATATCCAAATGGGTAGCACAGTGCATCCCTTTCTGCTACAAACAACATGGGAAACTGCCCGCAAAGGGGGTAAGGACACATTCCAGTAGGGCAACCTCCACCTCTGCAGCTTTTCTCAGAGGGTTCCCCACCAGGGACATCCTGGAGGCAGCAACATGGACTTCTGTTCATACCCTCATAAGCATAAACACCTAGCCAGCCCCCAGTCTTCTTAACTGCCTCCTCCCTTTTCTTCAGCTTTGGGAATCAACCCAAGTGTGATGACTGCAGCAGTGAAACATGAAGAACATAGTACAGATGTTCTTCGTGTTTCACTGTTGCAGTCATCACATTTGGGTTATCTGCTTGCAGTAGCCCTCAGTCGGCCTGTTTATCAAAGTCTTGGGTCCTGCGTCGGTTGCTGTCTCATCTTCCATGACGTCAGGTAGTCAAGAGTATAAAGCATGCAGCCGACGCCATTACATCAGTCTTTCTTGCCGTGTGGTGCCTGAAGCAGAAGCAGTTCGCAATTGCCGGTCATTTTTGAGTTTCAGAACCGAAGTCTTAAACTAAAGCTAAGTACCCCGTTGGGGAAACTTTTTCGTGCTCTAATCTGATGTCAGTAAAAGTCAATAATTGTATTTCTTGTGGAAAGCAAACACCTCATAAAGATTTCCATTCGTACTGTATTCCTTGCCCTGGCCCTGACCACGACATACCTCGCTGTTAGTTTTGTGCCTTATTTAAGCAATGAACTATTCTGCATCAATATATTTACTCTTCTAAATATTTTGGTACTCTGTTCAATTATCCAGATATGTCTTCAGTAAGCCATCCGACTACCGACATTCCGAAAAAACGCAAAGATAAAGACAGAGACAGGCTGCCTAGGTCCAAAGCTGCCAACAACGCTTCTCCTAAGCCAGTCGCCAGTACTCGGTGAGGTGCTTTCGCAGCCCCTGGTACCCGCTACTTCAGATTCGCAGGCTTCTACTGAGACCCATTCGGAGTTCGTTATGCCGAGAGATGCTTCAACTGTGGAACCTGTGGATGTCTCTACCTTGGATGGATCCGGAGCCGCTGTGCAGGCACCGGCTTCTGAGGGTGTATTCAGGCCTACTGACTTGCATATTAAACTGATGCCATCTTCTTCTTCAAGGCCTAAAACTCGAACCATGCCTAGAAGACTGATGCCCAGACCACATGGTCAGGCCTCTATGCCTAGAAAACAAATGATAAGAACGGCTGTAGACCTTATTACTTTAATCAGGGGAAGCCAGCCTTCCCCCTCTAAGAGACCTAGGACTGAATTTGCTTATGATACTTCTGATCAGAATTCTGAAATTTCAGTTTCCTCTGATGACCAGGATTTACCCTTATCTACCTATGAGGATTCTGATGCAGAGGACTCTATTCCCTCTGCTTCCCCGCCAGAGGATTTCTCTTTTGGTGAAACCTTGTAAACTCTTAGGGTGCATTTTCCTTGGGAAAGCCAGGATTATTCTGATTCTAAAAAGAGGCTTAGGGGTTTTTTACTCCTGCCCCAGCACAGACCTTTAGCTATCTCTCCTGTACTAGACATTGTTGATGATGCCTTTTCAGAATCTAGCTTGGCCCCTGACTCTTTACCTCCTGCTCCCAGAAAACCTGATAGATATTACAGGGTTCCTGAATCTCACAAGTTCCTTTTTAAAAATCCTATTTCGGATCCTGAGACCATTTCACAGGGACCCAAGGGCATTAAGGCTACTACTGCCAAAAATTCTACTCCCTCTGATAGAGACTCCAGGGCGCTGTGGGGTAAGAAGGTATACACTTCTGCAACCTTGGCCATTAGGGCCTTAAACTGCCAGTTTCATATGTTAAAGTATCAGCAGCATATTATTGGATTGCTTAAACAGAAAATTATGTTGATTTCTGACTGTGATGAAAATAAGGATTTACAGGATTTAATGCATTCTGCTAAAAAGGTTGGAAAACATACTTTGCAATGTAAAACAGGAACAAACCACTTGCTGACAAACAGGATAAACGCCCAGTGCTCCAGAAAAACTTGAATAATATTAATGAAACCAAAAGGAGCAACTAGGCTGATGCAGAGTCACAAGTAGAAATGAAAGGCACATATATGTTTTTACCCCTTGAAATAGATTTCTTTTGACATATATATACATATTTATTAGAGCATCTTGAGTGTTCATGGAGAGTTTTTTATATGTTTTTTATATTCATTTTATACATCTCAGTATGTTTATATGTGCATATATCTTTAAGCTTAGATTAACTCATGAATATGCAACAAGAAGCAGCCAATAGGAGATGTTTTAACTGTATAAATGTAGCCTATGTACTTGAAGGTCTTTGTTACATGATCTGATGAAGCTCAAATGAATGAGTGAAAGCGCTTATCTGACCTGCAGTGGAATTAAAGTTGGATTTTAACCTGAGGATTTTGCCTTTCATTTGGATTTTAACCTGAGGATTTTGCCTTTCATTTCTACTTGTGACTCTGCATCAGCCTAGTTGCTCCTTTTGGTTTCATTAATACTTTGCAATGTGGTTTTGATTCACTAGAGGCATCTTGCAGGGCTGCTGTCACTGGGTCTGTACTTAGAAGGCATGCTTGGCTTAAGGAGCAATCCTTGCCAGATCATGTTAAAGCTAAATTAGTGGATGCTCCCTTAAATCAGGACCACCTGTTTGGCAACAAGGCAGAGGAAGTTCTTAAAAAGATGGAGGAAAAAGCTAAATCTATGCAGACTGTTAAATATTTCCTACAAGTACAGCCTCCAAGATTTAGTAGGCATTGGCCCTCTAAGAATTGGCCCTTTCCTGCCTCTTCCAGGCCTTCCCAGTCCAAACCCAGACCCAGCAGAACACCCAGGCTTCAGTCCCAGGGTACGCACAGGACTTAGCAGTGGGGGGGCTCTCACTTCCAAATCAGGGAGTAGTAAGACCTCCCCCCTATGGTAAACTGTCTCAATGACTTAACTTTAAAACTTCCAAGCACTTCTCAACTGACTGCTCCTTTAGGGGGAAAGATTGCTCTGCAGGCAACAAACTGGGAACTCATTACCCAGGACAAATAGGTTCTAAATATAGTTTCCCAAAGACACTTCCACACATTACCAACCCCAAACGGTTGGCCAGATCTACCCCCAAATCAGTGGGCAGAGGCTCAACAGCAAGTATTCTCTCTCTTAAGCATAAAGGCTATTCATACTGTACCAGAAGAGGAAAAGGGACAAGGTTTCTACTCAGGACTTTTCCTGGTACCCAGAAAAGACAATTCATGGCATCCTATCCTGGACCTGTTTATCTTAAACACCTTTTTGGTGATTCCAAAATTCAAGATGCTAACTCTTCACCAGTTGCTTCCTATGCTAGGCAAAGATGCCTGGTAGGCAACACTCAATTTAAAGGAAGCCTACCGGCACATCCCAATCAGGGAATCTTGCAGAAGATACCTATGCTTCAAAGCAGGCTACATCCACTATCAGTTGTCCAGGGTATTCACAAAGTGCCTAGCTCCAATCATTGCATTTTGCAGGCAAAGAAATATTCAAATATACCCATACCTGGACGATTGCCTAATTCAGGCAGAAAGCCAGGACATACTTTTGAATCATCTGGCATTTGTACAAAATGTGCTAATTTGTCTGGGGTACACCATAAACGAAAATAAATCACATTTGGTACCCTGTCAACAAATTATATTCTTGAGAGCAAGCTTGAACACAACTTCCCAGATGGCTTTCCTCACGCCAGAGAAACAAATTCATTTGACAACTTACTTCAAACTAATGGCCACAAAAACCCTGCAAACTGCAAGGCAAATACTGCAAGCCTTGGGGTGCATGGCCTCCTGCATTTTATTAATTCCATATGCAAGATTGCATATGAGGAAACTACAGTGGTATCTAAAAAGCCTATGGTGTCAACATTCTCAGGATCTAGAGGCAATGATTCCTATCATACCTTGTCTACGGTTAGAGTTCTTTTGGTCGGCAGAGGCCTGCCACCACAACAAGGGACTACCATTCACTCTACCTCCTGCCGACCAAACCCTAACAACAGACACATCAGACTATGCATGGGGGGCTCACCTGGCAGGGAAGTGCATTCAGGGCCAATGAAACCCAAGTCAAATGCACCTGCATATCAATCAAAAAGAAATGTTAGCTGTACAGAATGCTCTGACATCCTTCAAGGACCACATTCTTCCAGGACAATTAATGGTAGAGACGGACAACACCACTGTTATGTGGTACATAAACAAGCAGGCGGTACCCATTCTTACCCCCTCTGCAGACTAGCCATGGCTCTGTGGAACACAGCCTTGAGCTGCCAAGTGCATCTACGGGCTTAATTCCTGTCAGGAAAACTAAATATACTGGCAGACGAACTAAGCAGAAATCTCATGGACCCACACAAGTGGAAACTGGAACCAAAGACTTTCAACATGTTGATAAACAAATGGGGGAGCCCAGATTTAGACCTGTTCGCTTCCCCCCAAAACTACCAGTTGGACAAATTCTACACAGGGACTCTCCACAAACAAGCTTGGAAAGTGAATGCTCTGTCCTTCAGCTGGAAAAATCTATCAGTTTATGCCTTTCCTCCTCTGCCTCTCCTCTCCGAAGTACTACTAAAGATCAAACAGGACAAACCAAGGATGATATTGATTGCACCAGACTGGCCACGCCAACACTGGTACCCCCTCTTGCGCAGTGTGTCACTGCTGTCTCCATGGCACCTGCCTCAGACCCCTACCCTGTTGTCACAGCAGGAGAACCAGATTCTGCACCCTTAGCTTCAAACCCTAAACCTGGCAGCCTGGCTAATTACCTAATTCTCTCAATTACCATCCCTCAGTAAACAAGTGTTGGATGTCATTTTGGAGGCAAGGAGGCCTAGTACTAGAAAATCTTTTGCTGAAAAATGGAAAAGATTCTGTGCCTGGAACCAAACTCAAGGGATGGGCACAGCAGCGCCCAATATACTTCAGATTCTTCAATATTTAACTGAGATGCTTAACAAGGGCTTTTCTTTTTCCTCCATCAAAATTCACGCCTCAGCCATTTCAGCTCATTATAACACAGAACGACCCCTCTTCTCTCATCCACTGCTCAAGCAGTTCCTCAGAGGGGCCAAAAACTTAAGACCACCCAGGAGAGCACCTACTCCAGCCTGGGACCTTAATTTTGTATTGGAAAAACTCACTCTCCCTCCTTTTGAGTCAGCTGCAAGTGCAGATTCAAAAATTCCTTTCTTGGAAAACAGCCTTCCTTTTAGCAATCACTTCAGCAAGAAGGGTATCTGAATTACAGGCCCTTATGGTGGTGGATCCTTTCATCATCTTTCATGCGGACAGGGTGTCCCTCAGGACCAATTCCTCCTTCATGCCCAAGGTGGTATCCAGTGTGGCTCTTAATAAGTCCATTCATTTGCCAACCTTCTTTTCTAATCCACAGAATAAAGGGGAACGGATTCTGCAGTCTTTAGATGTTCACAGACAACTTAGATTTTACTTGGACAGGACTAAACCTCAAAGGAAATCTGAACAACTGCTGGTGGCATTTGCTGCAGGGGCAAAAGGGAAGGCTATTTCAAAACAAACCGTTATGGATAGGCCATTGCATTCATTCCTGCTATAAGCACCATGGAAAACCTATCCCACAGGGGGATTAGACCCCGTTCAACCAGGGCTGCATCTACCTCTACAGCCTTTCTCAGAGGTGTCCCTACCAGGGACATTCTAGAAGCTGCTACCTGGAGTTCTGTACATACTTTTACCAAGCATTACCATTTGCCAATTTTCTCTAAATCCAGAGCTGGCTTTGCCACTGCAGTGTTGCAGGGCCTTATAGCCGGTCCTAATGCTGTCTAAATTCCTCCTCCCATCCTTAGCTTTTGGAATCTACCCAAATGTGATGACTGCAACAGTGAAACACGAAGAACATTGTACAGTTGTGTACACTTACCATAAAATGTAGATGTTCGAGTGTATTCACTGTTGCAGTCCTGGTTACTCTTCCTCCAGCCCCCTGACGTCTCTTGGCTATACCTCTACTCTCCTTTATTATGCCTAAAAGCTTTTTGTTGTATTTGCTTTTATGGTTGGAGGTATAACCTTATATATATATATATATATATATATATATATATATTTATTTAATTGCTTCCCATTAGGGGGGCACCTGACATCTGGGGCAAGAAAAACTGATGTAATGGCGTCGGTTGCATGCTGACGCCATTACATCCCTGACTACCTGACGTCACGGAAGATGAGACAGCAACTGATGCAGGACCCAAGACTTTGATAATCAGGCCGAATGAGGGCTACTGCAAGCAGATAACCCAAATGTGATGACTGCAACAGTGACTACACTCGAACATCTACATTTATGGTAAGTGTACACAACTGAACTTTGTGTACACTTACCATAAATGTAGATGTTCAAGTTTATTCACTGCTAAAGTCCTGGTTATCCACCCTCCATCTCCCTTGTCTCTCGCTCTTTCTTCCACTCTTCTTACAGGGAATTTACTTTCTACTGGTGGTGTTCTTCCACCATAATCTAGCTCCCTATTTGGGGACTCCTGACAGTTGAGGCAAGAAAAACTGATGTAATGGCATCGGCTGCCTGACGTTATACCACTGACAACCTAATGTCAGTCCTGGAGCGACAGGAACCGACACAGAAATACTAAGCCTCTGGTATTTGGGCCAACTGAGGGCTACCCCTGGCAGGATAACCCAAGTGTGATGACTGCAACAGTGAATACTCTCGAACATCTACATTTATGGTAAGTGTACACAACTGTACTTTTCCTTTCCAAAGGTGATAATCGAGCACTGTACCTTGTATTTGTGAAACAAACACCTTAACCATTACACCAAACACCAATATTTGGATTTATATATTCTTTCTCATCCATTCCTTTTCTTTTTTTTCTTTTGCACTTATCCATTTAAGTTTTCTTTTTCTGTCTTTTACCATTAGAATTCTGTATTTTCCTTTCACTGTTTCCAGGTTATGTATTTGTCATCACTTACTTCAGAACCTTCTTCTTTGTTATGTTTTTTCATCTAATTTTACTTTTATTTTTAATACTTCTAAAATGTATTCCCTTTGTTCATTTTCTTCCCTTTTTTCTCTTTTTTCTTATTTTCATTTTTGCAATCCATCCATTAATGTCCAGTTTTATTACATTTATAACATTTCAGTTTACATTTGTTGCATCATGTCCCATTTCCCCACAAATATAGCATTTTGTTTTGTCACAGTAACTTATCGAATGCCCTTCTTTTCCAAAAAAGAAACATGCTTTGAGTTGTTCCCAGTATTTTGCAGCACCACTATTCTTCACCACATTTATTATGCTTAGTATATGTATATTTTTTTCTTTCTATTTTTAACACAGTATTACAATCCCAGCCACGGTGGTGCTGCGGTAGTGTTGTCGACTCGCAGTAAGACGTCGTCCTGTTCGATTATCAGCTAAAGCGTCTTCTGTGTGGCGACAAGATTGTGCATCAGAGCTGGCAACTCAGTATGTAAAAATATACTGCCAATCATTAGCGGACCGGAGTTCCGCTGTGGCGACCCCTAACCGGGAATAGCCGAAAGATACAACATTACAATCCCAGCCACCAGTCCATAAACCCTTTTTGTCGTACACTTTTGCAATGGCCAGTACTACTTTACATAAAAGCTTCAAGTGTCCTTTCAAAGTCTCTCTTTCTACCTCTGTTCGAAATTGTACATGAATCTTTTTTTGTTTCCCTGTTAAATGCTTTTATCACATAAAGATTCAATGGGCTACAGTCTTTCTTTTTCATATTCTCCAAGAAAAATTTCCATTGAAAAAAGTCTTGCATTTAATGTCACAAAATGTCTAATTGTTAATAAGAATAAATGCTCTTACCTTGTGTGCTTTTACACCCAAAAGAGCTTACATTTTATACCTGTCCATGTCTTTGTCTTTTTTTACTTTGAATCCTTACCACATACTTTTTCATTTTTTCTGCCTTCTTTTCTGTTACTCCACTTTTGCCTTATTTTACTTTCTTTGCATATGTTTTTCCATCTCACCACTATTCTTCAGAACTGTCTCTGCATCCTCCTTTTGTATTTTCTGCATAATGTCCCACCAGGAAATATCCTCTTCATTTTCTGGCTCACTCTGCACCACCTAAATCATCCTGCTCCCCTCATGACTGGAGGGTTGTAGTTATATGTCCATCACTTGCTGAGTCATCTCCATCAAACAGATCTCTTTGAAACATCTCCTCCAAATCCTGCACACATTCTCTGGTCTTGATATTTGCTTTCTCCTTTATTTTTTTCACTACTCCATCATCTCCTTCTCTCTCCATCTGCCTCCATGTTTCTCTGGGATGCCTCTGCACCTGGAATGGAAACAGGAAGTGCTCCTCCAAAATGGTTCCTACTTACAAAAATGATGAACAGGGGATGTTTTCTAATACCCTGGCTAAATTGCCCCTATTAGTATAAATACCACGTTGTGACTTCTCTAAAGAAAATTGATACTAGACTGGTGTGACTTACCCGATCAACAAAGGATAGATAAATAGACAGCAGATTCTGAGTGTGTAGTGAAGGAAAAGATTAAGAGGCTGTTAATATGAATGGATTCCTCACTAATGTTATAAATCATTCCCCACTCTTTTCCAGGCAGTTCTATACTGCAGATCAGTTTTAAAAATCAACATAGTCATAATTCAGATTCCTGTACAAAAGTGTATAGAAAGTGTCTGCTCTGTGACACAGTGGGAAGAAGCCCCAGCAATAATATAGATTACTCTGGATCGACCAGTGACAGTGGAGGATGGGAGTAAGTGGACAGTGCCAGCTTAACCTATCCTGGAAAGAAAGACATTCCAGTGTGCTACAGTGCCATTGGTTGAGGTATGTTGTGCATGAGCTGGCACCTGGCTCTGTCAGAGCCATGTCTTTGCTGTAGCTTTCATAGAGCATGTGTAAAAGTGTGTACACTCACAATCAAAGTTCAGCTGGCAGCCATCTCCAGCTATCACATTGGAGATGATGTTTCCCCTTTAGCCTCATCCAGGTTATGTAAAGCATTCCTTAAAGGTACCTTTTTACTGAGACCTCTGATAAAAGATCCCATTCCATCTTGGGAGCTTAATGTTGTGTTGCAGAGTTTGATATCATCTCAAATTGAACCTTCAGCTAAGGCAGATCTGAAATTTCTTTCTTGGAAGACAGTATTTCTTGTGGTATTTTGTGATATTAACAAATTAAGTTTCACTTGGATCTTGAAAAGAGGTCCAAGAGTTATTTTTTCTGAAACCAGAGAAATAAATGCAGTTGCCTGACTGCTATCTTCCCATTGTTATGTTGAATATAGACTGTAAGACTTTATCTCCATACTTTACTCAAGACTAGTTTATGTGGTACCTTGTATGGTTGTTAGGATTGGTCTGTGCTTGTCAGGAGATGTCAAACTGATCCTAACATAAAAACACAGTTTTACTTATGTGTGAATGGGCGTGCCTTCGTTGAAGGGTGTGCGTCAGGGCTGGTAACTCGGCATGTAGAAATCCACTACCAAACAGTAGCGGACCGGAGTTCCACTGTGGCAACTCCTAAGCCGAAAGACACAACAACAACAACTTATTCATTATGCTTCCTGTGTTGCTGCTCCTTGTTGATTATGCTGCTGGATGCTAAGAAATTGTTCTTTCTTGGAGCTTGCAGGGGAGGATGGGAGTGAGCAGCTGCTGGTTGCTCATCCATCCTGCGGAGAGTAGATGGCCCTGGTTCACTACATGTATGACACCTAAGGGGAGTTCTAGGTATGTGCCCTGAATAGCTAGAGTTTATGAGCCTATGCTGATGTGTGCAATAACACTATGAACAAAGGGGAACCCTAAGAAGGCAACTATAGTGGAGCTTGGAGGCACCACTGAAGGAGAGAGGAGTGCTGTGCTGAGAGAGATAGAGTAGGCTTACCCCATAGGATCAACAAGACTGACTTTTTTTTTACAACCCAATTATTGCCCCACAAGGCCAAGCTCATGGGCGTTCCTTGGCAGGAATGAATGGGTTTGTAGGGCTCTTGGTTGCCCATGAATCCGCATCTGCTGTGACCTTGGAATGAACAGGCCAATTGAATGCAGGTAGAGGAGCTATTAGACTTGTTCTTGCAGGGCTGCAAAAAATAAAAAAAAATGTTCAGTCAGGCAGAATGGCTCTTTCTTTTCAAATAATTGCTAATTTTTTTTTTCGCAAACCATTTTTCTGGCTTAAAGAAGTTTGAGATGTTCATCCTTACTTGCAGATATAATTTGTCTGTCAGCTCCAGAGAATAACTTTGTAGAACATTTTAGTCAAAGTCAAAAGTAACTTTATTGTCATTTAGATCGGCACAACTGTAGATTAAATGAGATTCCATGCAATCAGCTTATCATGGGACAGACAAAAAAGAAACCTCATACATAGAAAGACACAGCTTAAAACAACATATTACCACCATCTTGTAAATCAACTCTGCACTTAAGTATACAGCTGTATATATTCCTAGAAGCACATACTTGTTAAGATACTAAAAACACACATCTAGCAGCAAAATTCCGGTAGTAGTATTGCACATAAACCATGTACCACATTATGGGTGAACAATCACATAGCAGTAGCAACTGAAGAAAAAAATATTGCACCTGAGTTAGTATAAATTATAATGGTTGGCTGAGCTTAGTAAATAATATGCAAAATAATATTGCATGGTGAATGGGAAGTCCCAATATCCTGACTTGTCAATGATCAGACCTAATATTGGAGTTAAGAAATCTGATCACCTTCGGATAAAAACAGTCTTTATTTATTTTATTTTACATTTGTTAACTGGGAAAGTCCGACTTGAAACATAGCCAATTTTCAGCATAGGCCCAGGGAGAAATGCTCCAAAATACTCTTTGAATCTAGTGGTCTTGCATCGAATACTGCAGTATCTTTTACCGGATGACAGTCTCATAAACAGACTGTTTGCAGGATGAGTTTAGTCATTTATTATTTTGGTGGCTCTCTTTAGGCTCCTTGATGTATAAAGATCCTGGATTGTGGGCAGACTAGTGCCAGTTATCCTTTCGGCAACTCTCACCACTCTGCAGGGATTTCTTATCTGTGACCGAACAGCTCCCATACCATACCGAAGAGTATTATTTAGAGGCTTGGCAGGATGCAAAATTAGTAAGGATATGCAAGTTGTATTGTGCAGCATCTTTAGTTCTTCAGGTTTGGTGTTCCTTTTTCTGGTATAGTCACTCAGTTGCATATTTAATGTAGATATATTCAGTGCTGTCTGTAACAACGGATAGGAGAGACTAAAGGTAGTTTCTGGGATGTTAATCTACATAAATTATTGTCTATTTATGTTTCAGATTCCTATGGAAAGAATACAGTGGGTACCTATGGTTTGTGTGGCTGTACTTGATGCAGTCATTTACTTATGTAGTCCCAAAAGAGGCAGTGACAGCAAATGGTATACTAATCTAATAAGAATACATTGTTGAGAGAAAATGAGTCTCCTCTCAAAATCTCAGTGGTCCTAAAAGCAGAAAGCAGATTGTCCTTACTAGTCCTTAAGAAATACTACCAAGCAGCTCTTTTGAGAACATTTTATTCTTACAATCTCATTTATCAATGCTATATGGAAGAAGCTAGAGCTGGATCTCTTCTGGATTGATGCGTTTATTTTTGTTGTAGTCAGACTGGAGTTTATCTGTCTGTGTCTCTCCCCAGTTTTAATACAAGTAATGTTTGCTAGCTGTTAAGTAAAGAAGGAACATAATGCTGCTACTAATGAAGACCCATGTTACTCTTCCTGGAATACATGGATAGTGAAGCTAGGTATCCAACAGTTAGCAATATTTCAAACTGCGCTTGGCCGTGCTTTCAGAGGATATTTTATACAATTATTAGGATTTTCAGGATGCTCCCATGGTCTGGTGGCACTTGGATTCAGCAGTGGCAGCGTAGGAACATAGTATCTGGAGCTGCTGGTCTTTGCAACCTTTTTTGTCAGCGGTAGATTATCTGATTTAGAAGCTGTGGTCTTTTATAGTAAACTAACACGAATTGTTCGTATCCATGTATGAGTTGGCAGACTATATTGCCCTGCTCAGAATTGTCTTAATTACATTGGTAGAGACTAAAGTTGTAGAAAATCGTGGAAATCAGCAGCTGCATTAACACATTGTTGGTGGGAGTGTTTCTCAGATTGGTTACCATTGTCTTCCTTCCCTTAGCTAAATGAGTCCCACAATTAAAAATATGAAACAAGTTACACCTAGAGAACCATGTTTGAAAAGGGAAACCAGAACTTAATCTGTAGCTTGGGATGTTGAGTCTTTTTTTTTGGTGGGCGGAAGAGGATTGGTTAATAAAAGAAGAGGATCTTTGTGGTCTATATTACATTATCGGCTGATGAAAAGAGATAACGCTCTTTCATCGAACTGATGATGTCGAAAGACCTAAACAGCGAAGACATGGAACATCGTTTTTTTTTCCCAGGGGAAAAAAAGGTGGGCCATGTCTTCGGGACTTTGCCATTTCCTCCACTATGGTGCGATCTCGGAGTTGGTATATTTAAGTAGGGGGTGTGTGGGTGGTGAAGCCCCCTACTCGTTTTGTGTTTTAAGGGGGGTTTTTTTTGTTTTTTTTTTTTTTTTGCGGAGCAGCAAATTTTTTCCCTGGGAAAAAAATTGCTGTTCCATGTCTTTGCTGTTTAGGACTTTAGACATTATCGGTTTGATGAAAGAGCGTTCGCTGTTTTCATCAGCCAATAATGTAATATAAACACAATCTTTGCAGGGTTATCTAAAAGACAAACTGCGGAAAAATGAACATTGACAGGTTTTTGTTTTTCCGTCTTCATATTTAGAAGTCGGCACAATTAACAGTTTATTCAAGTATTTTTAGATAAGCAAGTAGTGTAGTAGTTTAATAGGTAATACAGTTTATATTGGAACAGTTTAATATTATGTGTAAATTATTTAACATGTCCATTGAAGTATCAGGTGATTTTTGAGTATTCTGTATTAAGTAGTCTGGATTAACTGTTTATAAATAGCTCTGTTCATTAAAGTATGTTGAAAGAAATAGACACTGAGCAAGGATCAAACCAAAAAAGGCCCCCTGTATTAAAAGTTCTGATAACAGAAAAAGCAGCAAAGACATGTGAATGGTCTGTTCCTCATAAAAAGTGTGGTTTTATGGCAAATCACTGAGTATTGAAGTCTCTAAATAATGACATACATTTTAGTTGCAGACTTCATATTATTCAGAAAGTTTATGCTGATACAAGTCCTGCTGTTCTAGGAACTTTGTAAGTTTATAAGAGCAATATTTAAAATATGTCCTTATTTTTGGCCTTTCCCTAAGAGGTGGAGAAGTGTATATATGTATTATAAGCTGCTGTTGTATGCATCTTAATCATTAAGAACAGTGATGTACGAGTCCCAGTTGCACACTCAGAGCTGTATGTGTCCTAATCAAATGTTCAAAGCTGTCATCATATGTGCCCTGATGACATATTCAAAGATGCTGACATACATGCCTTAATGGAACATTCAGACCTGCTAATGTATTTGCCCTTTTCAAAATTTTGGAAAGGAATTTTAAGCTAATTTTTAAAGACACATCAGGATGAGAGTCTTTGTTGAGGAAATCCCAGCAGCTAAAGAATTAAGGTGACTGGATCTCATTCAACCCAGTCCCTTTAATGAAGGACCAGGAAAAACTGATAACTATAAAGCTGATGATGTCTTTTTCTATCTAGGTTCATCCTGTAGGTTGTTGGATCCGACTTTGGTCCAGTGCTGACCAACTACAAAGACTTCAGCCTTCTGGTCTCTGCCTCCTGTACCCATAATTCTCCACTCCGCCAGATTACCCTAGATCTAGTTTGCTGCCATTCTGGACAGCAGCTTGATCATGAGCTCCATGGCGTATATCCTCTTTCTGGTTAGTTTTTATAGTGTTAGCTTCCTCTACCATAGTTTTCTTGTTGTGTGAGTTAGTCTCTGTGTGTATTGTGTTAGGTGTATGTTCAGTGGTTCATTGAGTAGGTTGTTTTTTCCTACCATTCGGGCTGCTGTTGTAGTATTTTTCTTTTAAGATTAGTTTAGGTAGCTGTAGGTTAGGTTAGGTTAAAATGGATAAAGGTTTTAAAAAATGTGTTGCATGTGGGCATAAACTCCCATATCAGAATGGTTATGACTGGTGCTTACTGTCTCGGGGCTGCTCATCTTGAGTCTTCTTGTGCTATTGGCTTTGGCTGTCGTGCCATTAGTCAGAGGATGGCTAAGTTGATTTTGAAGGGTCTCTTTCCTTTGGGTAACTCCTCTTTGGCCTCCACTAGTAAAGGTGTCAAGTTGGGTCAAACATAGTGCACTGAGGACCGCCAGGGTCTATAAGGGGGACCATAAGTGGTCAGCTCCCTCTTCTGCTGTTTCTGGTCCACCAGATCTGAAGGTCTCAAGACACTTGGATCTCCTGGTGGCCTCATCTCTGCCATGTGCACTGACACCTCGGATGTGATCACATTCAGCGCTGGTATCGTCGAGCCAATCCCCTTCAGCTCCCCTGCCTCAGAGTTCATCTTCTTTGGCTCTGTTACCTATGAGTTGATCTGCTTCAGCTCTGGTTGTGGGCAAAGCTCCTTCTCCAGCCATTAGCATGCTGAGCTCTTTCCCCACAAGCAGAGCTCCTTCAGGGTGGACCTTTTCTCTCTTTACCCCTTCTACTCTGCAAGAGTTTTCACTGGAGCACTCCCCAACTCCGCTTTTGATATGAGATTCCCTGGCCTGTATCCATAAGCCGGAGCCACTACCTGGTCATTGAGCTTCCAAGCCTCCCTCAGTGGCTTCCTCAGCTCAGTCATCTTGGTACATTAGGAGTTTGAAGACTTGGGAATTGAAACAGTTGATGTGGTCCTTTTTTACAGGCACAGATGGAGTTAGACCTCATCGCATTAGCCCATGGCCCTCACCCATCAGCTACAGCTTCTCTACCCTTGTTTCCTGTCTCAGGCTGTATGGATCTGAGATGTTTGGAGACAGTTGTCTTCCATTCCTTAGGATCAGATCCAACAGCTTTGCTGATTTCACCTTCAGTTCTGCCTTAGTTTCTTTGACTCAGTGGTGAGGGAGCTGGGCGGAACTCGGGGCTGATAGGTTGAGGCAGGGATCTGAGGGTCAGGTTTGATGATTCTTGTTTCAAGGTCATCCCTCCCACTTGGGGTCTCTGCTCTTGATAGTACATCCCATTCCTGATGTTGGTGCAGGGCAGAGTGGCTCTGGATTTTGGTGCATCCTTGGAGTCTTCAGACCCTAGGGGTGCTGGCTTCATTCAACCTGCTTCTGCTTATGATGCTTATGATGATGTAGAAAGGATGTCTTTTCGTCAGAGGAGTGATCAGGTACAACCGGTGCCCCTCCTTCCATGTTTGTGCCTATGATCATTGCTCATCTTGCTCTGGGACAGCTCACTCCAGGTGTCCTCAAATTTATCTTCCCTCTGGAGCTCCTGGTCTGTTCCATTTCCTCCTGGAGTTTCCAGGCTAGGAAGTTTTGGGTAAGAGGCAATGCAAGAGGAAGCAAGTGGATTCACCTGAAGAGTCCCTTACTGAGGATGCCGACCTCCAGGAAGAAGAGGGGTTTCCCAAATCCCCCTGTGAAGACTCCTCTTTCAGCGATGTTTTGGAGCTCCATTGCCAACATGGGTGTTGGACTTTTGAAACTCTTCCTCCAGAGGAGTTGGTGTTTTTGGAGACCTTCTGAGTGGGTGCATCCATGTCCTGGGTGGTTCCCCCCCTCTTAATGCACTTATTGACTTGGTCTCCTGGAGGATGTAGAAGGAACATGATAAAGTGGAACTGATCCCCAAAAGCCTGACAAGATCCTTGCCCCCCCCCCCCCAGGATCAGTAACACTGGACTAAGGCTGCTGCTGTGGATGCAGTCATGGTGGTGACAGCCACTAAAAAGGACATTTCAGAAGAGAGTTCCTCTGTCCCCCCCCCCAAACAGAGTGTCTCAGGATTTGGGCAACTTAGGGAAGCATACCTGTGTCTCAGCCATGTTTGCTCCATCTCATTCAGAACCTAGAGTTTATAGTTTGCCACTTGGACAATGTCTGCAAGATTACAAAACTTCCAGACTGCATAGTATCACACTTTCAGTGTCTGACAAGCCCCTTGCTTTCTTACAGGAAGCCTCTTCCTTATCTTCTTCTAAGTCTCTTAGGTCACATGGTGGCCACCATCTGTTTAGCTCACTTGACCAGATTTCAGTGGGGCATTGCTTCAGAAGTGTTGAGAGTGGCTAAGACACAGCAGACTCTGGACTCCCAGAAGACTGGAGAGGTGGCTGTCCACCATGCAATCCATCACTAGTGTGTCCATGCATCTGCTTTCCAACATAGCTGATGGCACGTCCCCGGCAGCTAGGGCCAACATCACTATATATTGCCATGCTTCAATGAGGTTGTGTGACTTTGCAGTTTGCTTTAAGGCATCCTTTACCAATGCCCTGTTTGATGGGTCATCTGTTTTCATGCAAAAAGTTAAGGACACTTTAATCATGAGCAAGATGGAAGGATACTGTCTGCTACTGGAGGTCATATTTCTACCCTCAACAGACTTTCTCTCGGAACTGGGGGTGGGAACTGGGGGTAGTGGGGGTGGGAGCATCTCTTTTTCAGGAAATGACAGCAGTCCTTCCTAGACGTTCTTTCTGAGGGTTCCCTCGCAGCTGGATGGGCTGCCACAATGGAAATCACCCTCATAGCAGAGTGGACTGCAGACCTAGGGCTTCTGTGGAGGTTACCCTGGAAGGCCCTTTCAATGTCATTGAAGGGTTGCCTGACTGTCCTGCTCTGAAGGCAGTCAGGTATCGACTGGCTGTACTCCTGCAAACTTGGGAGGCCATCACCTTGAATGCTTGGTATTTTGGAGTCCTATCCAGAGGCTATTCAATTCCATTTTTACAAGATCCAAATATAAATCTCAAATGGCTTCCAGAAGCTGCTTGCAAATAGAGTCATTCAGAAGGTCCCACCAGACTAGTGAGACTCTGGGGTCTACTCAAAGTTCTTTTTGGTTAAAAAGAAAAACAAAGACCTCAAGCCAGTCTTGAATTTGAGCAAGCTGAGTCAGTCTGTGAAGCAGACCAAGTTCTGGATGGTAACAGTGCAGTCCATTCTGCCTCTGTTGAGAAAGGTCAACCGGATGTGCTTGATCAATCTCAAGGAAGCTATCCATGAGATTTCTGCATTTCTGTCTGGGAGTCGATCATTACCAGTTTAGAGTGCTGCCATTCGGTCTCACCACTACCCCCGGGTGTTCACCAATTTTTTGCAATAGTAGCAACCTGGCATAGTTTGCAGGAGTTCCATATCTTTCCTTATCTGGATGGTTGGCTTCTAACTGCCCCCATGACTACATCCTTAGTCAGGGACAGAGATACATTACTCCAACTGTTCAGTTCCTTGTGGATCACGGTCAGTTATCAAAAGCCCAGTCTCCATCTCATTCAGAACCTAGAGTTTATAGTTTGCCACTTGGACAATGTCTGCAAGATTACAAAACTTCCAGACTGCATAGTATCACACTTTCAGTGTCTGACAAGCCCCTTGCTTTCTTACAGGAAGCCTCTTCCTTATCTTCTTCTAAGTCTCTTAGGTCACATGGTGGCCACCATCTGTTTAGCTCCCTTGGCCAGGTGTCACACAAGAGAACTACAGTGGACTTTGACAGTACAATGGTCATATTTAATGCATCTGATGGGCTTGCTTATTCTTCTCACCGGTGTTTGTCGAGATAAGGTCAAGTAGTGGTGGAGTCTCCCTTGGTGTCCACTGCGAGACCAATTTTTTTCTTCCCCCGCCTCAGGCCACAGTCATGATAAACACCTATCTTCTAGGGTGGGTGGGGCATTTAGAAGGGAGGACTATCCGGGGGGGACCTGGTCTGCTACCGAGGCCAACCTGCACATCAATGTCTTGGAGATGAGAGTGGTCCTGCTCGCATTGCAGGCTTTTCAGAACATTCTCCCCAAGGTTGTGATTTCTTTCCAGACAGACAATATGTTGGTGGTCTGGTACCTGAACAAACAGGGGGGAACATGTTCTTATCCCCTCTGTCGAGAAGCCATAAGAGTATAGCAGTGGGCTATTTAATCTCAGCAGTATCTGATTGCAATGCATATCCCAGAGAAAACTAGCATCTTACTGGACAGTCTGTGCAGAATCAATTAACTTCATCATGAGTGCCCTGAATCCGAGGGTTGCTGCTTGGATTTTTCAGCACTGGTGGACCCCATGTTGTGACCTGTTTATGTTCCCATCCAACACCAAGTGCAGAAGCTATTATGCTTTAGTTCCTCCTCAGGTGCAGTCACCCAGGGATGTTATCATGTATGATTAGCCTCTGGGTCTTCTATATGTGCATCCTCTGACCCCATTAATAATAAAGTTTCTTCAGAAAGTGACCCATTACAGAGTGCCTGTAATCCTCATTGCCCCCTTTTGCAACCTATGCACGCAGTGAAGGGAATTTTGTATCCTCTCTCTTCCTGGATCTGTCCAAGGCATTCAACACCATTTCCCACTCCCTACTTCTCTCCAAGCTTTCAGCTCTGAACCTGTCCCCACCAACTCTGCTCTGGTTTTCCAACTACCTATCCAATAGAAAACAATCCACTAGATGGCTCAAATCTACCACACCATTCCTTGACACCCCTACATGAGTTCCTCAAGGATCCATATTAGGCCCTCTGCTTTTCAGTATCTTTATTAATGACTTTCACTCTTGTGTCCCCAACAACTCAGTTATTCAATATGCAGATGACTCAACTATAATTTCCTCCTCCAAAACCATACCTGAACTACTCTCATACACACTGCAAGCATTCTCCTCTGTAGAAAGCTGGATGACTAACAATCATCTCGGACTCAATCCAGACAAAACCAAACTTCTCTTCTCCCCTAAAAAAAACCACCACTATAAATAAACCAGACTTCAAAATATACGCATTAAACAAACCACCCTAGAAATTGTCACACACACACTAAACTGCTCGGTGTCACCATAGACAAAAGCTTAATCTTTGACCAGCACATCCACAATAACATAAAAAAGACCCATCAGAATCTAGAAACCCTCTGTAGTAATAAACACTTCCTCAACCCTACTACCAAACAAACCTTGGCCACTACCTTTCTACTACCCTCCTTACTATATGGCGCCCCCCTCCTCACTAACATTCGCACAACCCTAAAAAATAAAATGGAAACCTGTTATAATAAAATAGCGAGGTTTGCAACTAATGCTACCTACTCTTCCCATCACTGTTCCTCACTGCACACACTCAAATGGCTTGAGCTACCTCAATACCTCATTCACCAGCAACTCTCAATATCCCATAAAATTATCTATAAATCCCTTGACTGTCCAGCCCTTACCTCCACCCTAACTCAATACCATCCAGACAGGCCACTTAGATCACAAAATGAAACATTGCTACTCGTCCAAAAACCTGCACTCCCTGCTGGACACGCACTCTACTCTTTCTGTATTGCTAAACTCTGGAACTCTCTCCCTACATTACTTAGAGCCACCAGTAATGCCAGGTCCTTCAAAGATGGCCTCCACTCGCATCTAGTTACCCATTGGCAAGGCTCCTGCTCCACACCCCACATTACCATGACCCCTTCCAAATTGCTCCATTAGCAAAATTGTAACCATACTCTATATAACTGTTTATCCACTGCTATGACTGCCAGACTGTTATGGTATTCAAAATGCAACTATTTGTAGTCTGTCATGACTGCTACAACTTCATAAATACACAATGCCTGCATTTTTAATTTGCTTTAGCCATATGTTCTGTAAACTCAATCTGTAACCTAACTGTATGTCTGAACCTGTTGTAAAGAAAAAAATTTCTGTTTATTTGTTGTAAAGAAAAATATTTTCTGAATATTTGTTAATAAATGTCTATTTGAAGCTTTTCTCCCCAGCCTCCACTGAAAATGGGCTCACTCCAGCCCAGTGGACACTCCTGGTAAACAAATTTAAAATTAAAATAAATAAAATAAAATGTGGTTCCCCTTTCTTTGGTCACTTCTGAGGTACCCACCACGAGTCCTGGATCCCATTCCAGATCTGATTTCTCACCCAGTGGGCTTGAATCTGCCCAGCATTTGGATGCTCAGGTTAACTGTAAGGTTGCTTCAATTCCTTTGATGGCTAGGAATCCTAAGCTGTTAGACAGAGTCATACATATCTTAGCTTCTTCCCAGAAAACATCTACTCATAAGATATATGCTAGTAAGTGAAAGCTCTTTTTCTTCTGTGTTAACTCTCTGGGCTTGGATCCTTTTTCAGCTTCATTGGAAGCCATTCAGTACTTTTTTCGCTGATTTATTTAACTTGGTGTCCAATTATTCTACTGTTAAGGTGCAATTAGCAGGTATATCAAATTTCCACATTGGTAGGGATAATGTGCCATTGGCTCCCCCTAAGATCTCAAAGGCCTTTCTCAAGGGAACATTTTTGCTTTGGCCTCCTATCCAAGACCCTGTCCTGCCTTGGGACTTGCCTTTCATGTTCCAGGTGCTGGTAGTACCTCTTTTTGAGCCTTCTGCTACAATCGATTTGTTGTCTTGAAGACTTCGTTTCTTGGTAGCCATTACTTCCACCAAATGTGTCTCAGAGTTGCACACCCTCTCTTCAGTCCCTTCATATTTGGTCTTTCATAGAGTCAGTGTGTCCCTCAGAACAGATCCTGCTTTTCTGCCTAAGGATGTGTCAGAGAATAATTTGAAGCAGTCCATTCATCTGCCTGTATTTTTCCCCAGTTTCTCCAACAATGGTGAATATCTGCTGGATTGTCTTGATGCCCATAGACAATTGAGGTTTTATTTTGACAGAACAGAGTGCTTTAGAAAATCTAATCAGCTATTTGTTTCCTTTTCTAAGACTTGACTGGATGAGCTTGTATCTAAGCTCACTTTATTGAAATGGCTGTCTGATTGCGTTTCCTTTGGGTGTACGTTGAAGAGGAAATCTTTGCATCACAAACCCAAAGGTCATTCTACCAGAGCTATGGATACTTTATAGGTTTTTTTTCTCTCCAGAACTGCTTTGGATGACAACTGTGCAGCTGCTGCTTGGGTGAATGATCAAACATTCATATCCCACTACAAATTGGATGTTCAGTGGAGGTCTAGAGCTTCATTTGGTTCTACAGTATTGCACAATATCAGTAAGACTGCCCACAGGTTGATCTTAGACAGAACAAATAACATCGGATATGAAAATTATGTAGTCACCATAAAAATAGATCTGCGTTATCTGTTTCCATCTGGTTCAACCCCCCCCCCCCCCCCCACACACACACACACACACACACGCACCTACCTTTGTGGTGACCTCCTTGTTCAAGAAATAACTGAGCTGGGGAGGACTGCTGCTTCTCTTTTCTTGGGGTCCTTAGCTTCTGTGTTTCTCTCTTTGGGGCTAGGTCCCAATTTTTATTTGGAAAGAGGGGGCAAACTCGATCTGAGGTTGCTCTGGTGGAGTGGGGAGTTATGACTAGAGGAGGTGGAGCCCAGTGGGCTAAAGTCTTGGAAAGTTGGCCAGGATCAGATTTGAGTCAGATCAGACAACTCGCAAGTTGAACCAGACAGAAACAGACAACACAGATCTATCATTATGGTGAATGTCAAAAAGGTCAAGTAAAATGAATGTAAATTTGTGGAATCTGGTGAAGAGACAGTAGTTTTACAGTTTTAGAGAAGAAAGAGTAATAGGCAGAATAGGAAAAATGAAGCCAGTAGACCAAAAAGTATAATAAAAACCTCAAATGACATAGAAAAATGCATTAAGTTGATATGAGCCATACATGTGAATTACTTTGGAAATGGGAAGAACAAAGTGACTTTTAACCATAGTTTCTTAACTGTGAATGTCGGTTATAATGTAATCTGAATGCAAGTGCTGGTTTGAAATTTAATTCATATGGTAATCTGCTTGCACATGTTTTCTTGAAAAGCTGTTACTGCTTCTTGGCCTATGTCATGACTGAAAACATTTGTTGAACCACTTCATTTAACCAGTTAAAGTTAAATAAATAAGTATATAAATTCTCAGCTAACTGTTGTTGTAGCTATGTCATTAGAGATCTCAAAAGATATAAACATTTGGTTTAGTTGTCCATTTAAATGGAATTTAGTGGTCTTGAAGGGTTGATTTGTCTGTGTGCGGTGATTAGTTCTGGTAAAAATGTGTATGGTTACAGGGTTTTGAAATGGTTTACATTTGAGAAGACAGTCCTCTCGTAATGTATTTAATGGTTCAGGAAGAAAATATCCATGGGATAGGAGTGTATTCTTCCCCATGCAAAAGTGCAGAACACTCAAAAGGTAGTAATATGTATGGGTGATTTTAATCTGGAGCTAAGCAAGCCTTGATATTCTGTATACCACTTGTGTCCTTGTTAAACTCTAAGTGATGCATAGTATTTTATCACTTGCTTTACCCCAGAATGCACCACGTGGGCTGCCATACTGACTCAGTTTTGTTTCTTAGTTAAGGTCCTTCTTCTTTGTCCCTCTACTATTGCATTTTATTGCTGTCTTTTCCAATATGGCTATTCTATCCATTTATCCATACCATTTAGGTTTGGGAATATACTCATATTTTTCTTTGAGTCTCTCTGAAAACAGTACTGTGCAAGTTTTTTTTCATTGGTTCAGAATATCACATGCTGTGTTTTGTTTGAGTTGGCATCTGTTTATTTTATGCCAATATGGCCCTATTCGTACAGAAATAAAGCAGGGTTATGAACATTTTGCTAAGTGGTATTTTTCTCGTCCTCTCTTGTTTGTGTGACCGTGGAAGAATTTGTAGTGACCAAAATATACTTCTGAATTAGGAAACTCAGCTTATCTTATCTCAAAGAATTTTATAAAACTGATGGAAACTTAAGCAAATATTTAGCAAAAGGAAAAATACAGCTAAAGTATATACTCCATAAAATAAATTTCCTTGTATTGCCGAACCAAAAGGTACCAATATAAATAATAATGTCAGCTGCTCAACTGGCAGCACAATCACCTCTGATGCAGCAGTATATCAGAAGCATTTAGGTTCTGCTCCCACACAAGGAGCTAAGATTCATTTATGTTCCAGAGCGAATAAAGGCAATCATCTCTCAGTATACTGTCTGGTGCCTGTCTCTTAATTTCTTGTTAACAGTAACTAAAACTAATGTTTGTTATATCATTTGCATTTATTATTAATAATGATGATGATGATAATGATTTAGAAGTATTAAGATAATGACAAAATAGAAATTCATATTAAACTTAAAATAAGGAAATTAGCTATCACAAATCCACATTGATGAAACATTTAAAAGATGTGTTTACAGGAACTACATAGTTTTCTTTCAGTAGCAAACTCTAAAGAACAGTAATCCAGTAGGAAGGAGATATAGACTACAAGGTAGACAACCTCTAGAACCTGTGCAGACGAGTGGTACTCGGGCACATTTTGCTTGGCACTTCTCTCGTGAGAGAAGGAAGTACTGTAACCTTGAGTAGATTTATTGAATGTGATTAATAACAAACATAGTTTGTTTAAAGTGTATGTGCGTAAACATTGTATAAATGTCCCCAACAGTTTGCCTGGCACATGAACATCTTGCAAGGGTAGAAGTCATGATTTTTGATACACTTCACAAAATGACCATCTGTTCTTGCTACAGATGAAGAATGTTGTTTCCTAGCATGTAGCTTTCCTTTAAGGAATGTGCTGTATCTACTCCAGTTAGAGGATTTAAAAGGTTTTATGAAAAAAAGCCCACTTTAGAATTGATTGTTTTCATACAGAGCAAGGAACAAAAAAATTGTGTCATCATCTTCAACCACTTTTTCCCATTTTTTTTTTTTTTTTTTTTTTTTTACAAAGGATCTGGGTGTCATGTCAAAAGTTGCCATCTCTCATGATTCAGTGCCACTCTCCTGTCTTCTCTCACACTATTCATCACTCTTGTTGCTGGATGCCCTTGTTTCCTCTCGCCACCATCTTGTCTGTCCCAAGTCATCTTTACCAGATTGTCTGCACATGTCTGAATCCCTGTTATCTATTCTCTTTGAACTTGTCTGCAATTGGAACTACTTTGGCTTCTGCCCTGATGTCTTCTTTTCTTTATCTGTCCCACAGTGTGCATCCTACCTCCCATCTCTGGCACTTATCTCCATCACCTATAGCTTCCTCAACCGCTCTGCTTTTACTGCCCAGGTTTCTGTAATTATGTAGTAGTACTGGTCGCACCACTGTTTTGTACATGTTACTTTTCAGCTTCATTGGCACTCTTCTGTTCTATACTAGCCCTGAGACTCTTTGCCAGTTGGCTACAGGTCCTTTGATTCTAACTTTGACTTCCTCATTCGGAGTTCCCTTCTACTCAACCACCCCTCCCGTATTCCATTATTTTCCCTTCTGTCTCTGTTCTCTATTTCTTCTGATTTTCCTCATGCCATTACAACTGTCGGATCTGTACGGTGTTGCATTCTGTGTGCCTTTAGGTTTGCATTCCATTCCCCTATCCATTGCTGAAGTTCTTGCTCAGAGTCTGCCTGTAATTCCACACCATCTGCATATAGCAGATTTGTTTATCTGTCTCCTCCAGCCTGTTTGCTAATCAAAGTCAAAGCAAACTTCATTGTCATTCAGAATCACACAAGTGCAAACACTGAACGAAATATCACATAGACTTAATGTTGTGTCTTTCGGCTTTTCCCGGTTAGGGGTCGCCACAGCGGAACTCCGGTCCGCTAATGATTGGCAGTAGATTTTTACGTGCCGATTTGCCAGCCCTGACACACAACCTTCACACATGTCTCCAGACAGAAGACGCTCTAGCTGAGAATCGAACAGGACAAGGTCTTACTGTCAGGCGACAGCGCTACCGCAGGACCACCAAGACATTAATACATATATAACTACTTACTATATACCATAATGTTCTAGATAGATAATCCTAATATTGCACATAAGTTAAACTCACTTTAACATTTATTATACAGTGATCTCTTTGCTTGCTTGAGTATTGCACAGTACTGAGGTAAGACACTGCATTAAAAATGAACATTGAGTATTGCCCAGAATGAGAAACTCATAAGTATTGCACTGTGACTGAGTTACAGACTAGCATTAGATATTGCCTGTAATGAGACATTTCTCTGGCCTTACTACTACCGCTGATGACCAGTGAATTGGCTCAGCTTGCTGAGTATTGCTCTATTGCTATAATGTAGTCGCATCACCAGTATGAGCAGCAGTGGACTCAGAGCTGAACCCTGATGCACACCCACTCCCACTGGGAACCCTCTGTAAGTCTGAACACTGTTCATACTTGAGTCATTCGGTCTTTGTACATACTCTGGGACTTTGAACTACCACAGGACTGCCCAAATCAGCTTTCATGGGACCTTATATGCTTTCTCCAAGTCTAGGGAAAGTCTAGTTGGACTCTTTTCTCATCTCTAGCTTCTTTGCAACTATGTGTCTCCCTGCAAACATTGGCTCAGTTGTGCTGAATCCTGATATGAATCAGAACGGCTCATCTCCCATCTCACATTTTACGTATTCATTTACCAGTCTTTCATGCAGTGCAACAGGAATTTGATACTTCTGTATTGCCCACAGTTGCAGATGTCCCCTTTGTTCTTGTACACTGACACTAGTTTGCTTATTCTCCAGTCATGTGAAATGCTCCCTTTCTCGCCGTTCTGCTCTGAGTACCCTCAGGAGCCATTTTTCCCCTAGCTCAACCAACATCTTGATCATACTTGCTGTGACTCATTTGATCCTTCCACTTTCTCTGACCTAATTTTCCTTAGTGTTCTTCTTACTTCCTATAGGGTGGTGGTCTCCTTTTTCATTGTAGGTTGTGTCTAGGTCAGTACAGCTTCTGTGGGGGTTTTCTTCATTCAGAAGCTGCTGGAAGGGCTCCTTCCATCTACCTTTGATTTCATGTGGACTAGTGAGCAGCCTTTTGCTGGCATTCCTTATGAAGGGTGTCTGACTATCTTCTTTATCATTCTGTCTTTGCCTTGTAACCCGATAGTTTCTTTGTGCCATCTAGTAAGTCACTTTCCAGAAGTTGGTAAAGTGTCTCTGATGCCTTGTTCTTTGCTATTGCAACTCCTCTTTTAGCCTCTTTATTAGCCAACCAGTATTCCTTCTTAGCTTACTCCATCTTTTTCCTGCACTCTCCTCCTTTCTTTTGATGCCTTTCTGGGCTTCTACATTCCACCATCAGCTTTCCTTAAGTACCTTGCTTCCACACCTGGCTTGGACACATATCTGTTCTGTAGTCCCCACATATGCTGTTTTGAGGCCCTGCCATTCTTCAACCCCCACCTATTTGTCTTCTTCATGAGGTGCCAGAGTCCTGAGTAATTCTTTGTACTCTTGTGATTTCTCATTAGTCACCAAAAACTGTCATAAGGAACCATACAACCCAACCAGAATCCAAACCAGTAACCAAAGCAAAAGGGTTCATGTAGTCCCAAGTAATAAATCATCTTAAATAAATTTGGAACATTTGTAAATAAAGTAAAATAAAAATGTTTATTCCAACCAGTATATTGAGCACTTTCATCCAGCAACTTATCAGAATGAAATTAATTCAGTCAGTTTTTGTATTTATAATTAGTCTAATAAACCATCAAATTAAAACTCATTCAAAGAACATTTAAAAGAACCAAGGAATAAAGGTAAAAATAAGGTTTGTATTATTAAACCTCAAATAAAATCAGAACAGTATTAAATGTTGTGTGTGTTTAACTTCAGCTTTCATAGCTTGGCAAAAACTTCAGCTTTCATAGCTTGGCAAATCTCATTTTTAACAATGGATAAATAGTCACATTGTCATTCAAACCCAGAGGAGAAGTGGCGTCCAACCTAATTTACCATACTAACTCCTTAAATTCTATTTTAGATTCCCAATGTCCCCCCCGGATATCAGTGGGAATTCTTTCCAGTATACAAAAAGTAAACTTGTTAAAGCCATTGCAATTTAAACAGTGTTTAAACAGAGCGTTCTTGGTATTTAACTTTCTTATATCATGTAAGTGTTTGTAAATTCTCCTCTTAAGTTTATCTTCCGTCTTTCCTTCATATAAAAAATGACGTGTCGTATATCATTAAATAAAAAAGTATTCAGACCAGTAACGGATAAAGACAGGCAGCTCAAAATCTCAGCAGTTCAAGTGACCAACAATCCAAGTGACCAACAGTTCAAAATGCAATCGAATTCATGAACAAAGAGAGGAAGCTGAATTCAAAAACATAGAACACCTTTAATTGTAGTCGACCATGGGTAAGCGCTTTCACAACATAGCTTCATCAGACCATCCAATATCATTAAATAGATTAGTCCTTTAGAATCACAATTTCTTTTCACAAATATAATTCTGGAACCACAATAGTTGTTCAAGACTTTAGAATTATTTTCCAAAATATATTTAAATTATAGTTACCACATCTTGCTGTCCCTTTCATTGAGTTACTTTCTTTAAACCCTTTAGTACAGTCACTGTGACCTTCTAAGATTCTTTTGATGTTTTTATCCATTTTGAAAATGAAATTGGGTGAATTGCCCACTACCTTGAAATTTCATCATCAGTTTTCAGAATAGCCCAATTATTCATCACGGGCCTTTTTACTAATGGAGCACTGTTGCTGTACTTGATAATCATTGATTTGAAAAAATTAGTTATAGGAACCTTAACTAGTGGTAGGATGTCAGGAGAACCCAAAAGGGGACAAGATTTTTTGTTTCTCCTGTCCCTAACCACTTGTTCCTTTATACTCCTGAAGAGAGTAAGAGGGTATCCTCTGTCTGAAAACATGTGCACCATTATGGTAAATTCAGTCAGAAAGTCATCATCATTAGATATCACTCTAGATCCTCTTATGAATTGTCCAGAAACTTGTTTCCTTTTGATATACAGTACAGTTGTGTAAAATTTTACCATAACGGTAGATGTCATTGCCTTCACTGCTGCAGTATTCGTAACATTAAGAATTCCTGCCGTGGAAGCCCATTGTCCGGCCAGTATACCAAAGACTTACTGTTGCATTTAAAGGTACGCCTGAACATCACTCAAATGCTCTTTGCGTACAGTAGTGCATAAAGGTGAAGTTCAATCTTACCATAAACAGATCTGATTGCCCCAGTAGGAACAACAGTCTAAGGAACCCAACAGGTAACCTGTACATCCAGGAAGGAAAGGGCTAGGGGGAAGGAGGGAGGGAGCGAGTAAGGCAAGGACATCTGCCTTTATTGTAAGATTTTGCGCAACTGTACTATGTCTTTACATTCACTGCTGCAGTATTTGTAACATTCGGGAGAGTGCCAAAGCTCAAGAAGAAACTTGGGAGGGGGAAGGAGAAGGAGTCCCCTAAGAAGCCATGGAGAATAGCACTAGCAAAACTTGCCCTATCTCTAGAGATACCATCCAACGTGTAGTGTTTAGTAAAGGTATGCACAGAAGACCCAGGTAGTTGCTTCAGAATAGAATTAGTAACTAAACCCTTGAAAAAAGCACCAGAAGAAGCCACCACTCTAGTAGAGTGAGCCTTGACTGAAGAATGAAGGTTCTTGCCATGTAAAGTGTAACAAAAGGAAATAGCCTTAGAAATCCAAGTAGTAGTAGTTTGCCTGGATACAGCTAGACCCAAAGATCTATGATGAAAAGAAACACACAACTGATCAGATTTACAAATAGCCTTAGTCTGATCCAAATAAAATCTGAGTTGCCTATGCACATTCAAAGTATGCTGCACCCTCTCACTGTCAGACAGTGGAGAGAGGAAAAAGTAGGCAGATGGATAGACTGATTAAGGGAAAGCACATTAACCATCTTAGGCATTAAGGAGGGATTAGTGCCCAAGGACACCCTGCCCTCATGAAAAATCAAAAAAGCAGGACAAGCCCTAAGGGCCTGCAACTTGGGCACCCATTTGGCAGAAGTAAAAACTAACAACAGAATAGTCTTCCAAGAACAATGTTTCAAGGAAGCTGAAACAGCAGGTTCAAATGAAGCCTGAGTCAGCTTCTCCAAAATAAAATTAAGATCCCAGAGAGGTGGAACAGGCTTCCTGAGAGGTCTAATATTAAGGATGTCTTTGTGAAGTTGTTTAACCTCACATCTAGAAGCTAAAGGAGGAGATAAAGGCAGACAAGCAGATACGGCTGATAAATGGGTCTTAATAGAAGAATAGGCCAAACCAGCATTGATTAACTCACACAAATAAGAGAGAACCAAAAGAACATGTACAGTAAGTGGTTCAGATTACGAGACGGACACCAAATAGAAAACCTCTTTCATTTGGATAAGTAGGATTTCCTAGTAGTAGGATTCCTGGCCTCCTGCAGGACTTGCAGCACTTCCTTAGAAAAAAGGTGTCTATGACGGATCAAAATCCTATCATCCACAGTGTCAAATGAAGCATGGACAAGTGGGGATGGATGAGAGATCCCTTGGTTTGTGTGATTAGATCCACCCTGTCAATTAACTTGTGATGACTGCCCCTGGCTAGATGCAGAAGTTTTTTGGGAGCATCCTGTTGAA
Organism: Protopterus annectens; assembly: GCF_019279795.1. Taxonomy (NCBI): domain Eukaryota; kingdom Metazoa; phylum Chordata; order Ceratodontiformes; family Protopteridae; genus Protopterus; species Protopterus annectens. The sequence continues at coordinate 709,610,759 of NC_056745.1, read as the reverse complement.
TCTTGGAACATGACTTTCATAATGAGAGGAAGGGGAGGGAAGACTTAGAAACATCCCAGTCCAAGAGAATGACAGGGCATCCACCTTCAATACCAGAGGACCTGGGACTCTTGCACAAAACAGAGGACGTTTTCTGTTCAGAGGGGAGGCAGAAAGATCCACTTGAGGATTACCCTACTGGTGAATAGTGTCCAGAAACGCATCTCTGTGAAGCATCCATTCATGGGACTGAGTTAAGGACCTGCTGAGATTGTTTGCCATAATGCTCTGACTGGAAGGGATATAAACCACCTGAAGAGTCACTTGATACTTGACAGCAGGATCCTATACCAGAAGTGCCAACCGGCAAAGAAGGTAGGACCTCTTTCCTCCCTGTTTGTTGATATACCACATCACTGTGGTATTGTCTGTGAAGATCTTGAAAGACCCTGGAGAGTAAAGAGGATGAAAGACCTTAAGGGCCAGCAGAAGAGCTCTCATCTCCATGATGTGGGCATGCTCCCTCCACTGGCAAGGTGACCACACCCTCTGTACTTTTAGGGAGCCAAAAGTCACCCTCCAATCCATGTCTGAAGCGTCTGTGAACAATTTTAGAGGTGGAAGAGGGTGATAAAAAGGGATCCCCGAGTTCAGAGACAGCTGCCAAATCCACCAGTGATGTTCCTGTCTGAGAGAAGGAAGAAGAACTACAAAGTCTAGAGGGATGTGCATGTTGAAGCTACACTGACTTCAGAAACCACTGAAATTTTTTCATGTGAAGTTTGGCCAGAGAGAACATCAGAATGGTGGATGCCATGAAACCCAGAACTCTCAGAAATTCCCTGGTAGTAATGGAAGTCAGAGGAATAAGAGAATGAAAGAAAGAAATGAGAGTTAAGGCCTTCAGAAGATGCTTCATAGGCAAAAACTGAATCCTGCAACCCAGAAAAAACATGATCCTTAGAAGGAGTCAGTGAAGACTTTGTGAAATTTATTGTGAACCCCAGGCTCTGAAGAAGGGAAATGACAAAATGAAGATTTTGCAAGAGAGTCTCTGGAGAGGACATCTAAATCAACAGATCTCCTAAGTAAGGAATTATTTGGGTCCCTTGAAGTCTGCAAAAAGCAATCACAGGAGCAAGACATTTGGTGAACGCCCTTGGAGCAGTAGAAAGGCCAAAGGGCACTGCAGAGAACTGAAAATGCCAAGAAGAAACGGACAATGTAAAAACATCCTGAAAAGAGGATGGATTGGAATATAGAGATAAGCATTCTTGAGATCTAGAGACACCATATAGGACTGAGGAAGCAGTAGAGGAAACAGAATCTGAGGTGACAGCATCCAAAAGGAAGGCACTTTTTAGTGTTTAGGTGAAAGAGGTCTGGAATAGGTCTCCAAACACCCTTTTCTTGGCACTAGAAACAGCCTAGAATAGAACCCTTTTGCCCTTTGGGACACAAACACTTCTTGAATAGTACCCAGAGTCAAAAGACTTTGAAGAACCTCTGGGGAAAAAGGGAATATGTTCCTGAGGAGGTTGAGGAAGGTCCATAAAAGAAGGGGGGGTCCACACCATGAAGTACCCCTGATGAATGATTGACAGAACCCAAGAATCTTGAGTGATCTGAATCCAAGCTTGAAGAGAAAAAAAAGCAAAGAGAAAAGAGAATGTGGCTGGGGAGGGGACAGATAGTCATAAAGCACCTGGTTTGTCTGGAAAGGAACACTTCAGAAACCCTGAAAACTGAGTAGCCTTAGCAGGAGGAGCTCGTTTGCTGCTACTTGCATTTAGTAGAAGGGCAGGAATGTCTATGAACAAAGGCAGGCTTAGTGGGATAGTTCCTCTGAAATTTAGACACAGGAGAAGCAAAAAAATGTTTAAGTTCCTGTAAAGCCTTACTGTTATCTTGAAGGGACTTAAACCAGCAACAGCTTCCCCAAACAAAAGTATAGAATCCAGGGGAACATCCATCAACTTAGCTCTAATATCATCAGGTAGAAGCTGGAGCCAAAGCCAAGAATATCTCCTCATAACTGAATGAAAAGCAGCTGTCTTAGAAGAGGCATCTGCCATATCATAACTACATTTAATAGAATGACAAATTACTTATGATGAAGTCCCTAGCATGGAAAGAACAGAAGTTTTACCCTCAGACTCAGGAAAATCAGAAATAAGTTGACAGACCTGAGAAAGAAGAGCCAACACATATCTAGACATATGGGTCTGAAGACCTAGGTTAGCAGAAGTGTAAACCTTCTTACCCAGCTGTTCCATATTTCTGCTATCTTTGTCAGACAGCAATAACTTGGGTGAATGAAGCAATTGCAATGGCTTATCAGAAGGTACAGAGACCACAGAAGGGTCATCAGCAGGACATTTATACAAAAAGAAACAATCCTTAGGCACCCTATAAAACCTATCAGGCTTCTTGGGAACAAGGCGTAAAGAATCAGGAGCATGAGAGGCACTGGAAAAAATATCCAGCAAAGCAGCCAAAACAGGAGGAATAGCGGCAGGTTTAGGAGACTTCGACTGTAGCAACTCATAGCAACTCCTATGGATATCAGGGACCAGAGCACAATCCCACTTAAAAAAAAAAAAATCATCCTATAGAGTGTATTCTCAAAAGGAGCAACAGGACTAACAGATTCCTCCTTCTCTGACCCATAGTCCAAAGGAGAGGGAATTAGAATAAGTCAGGGATTCTTCATCAGAATCCGACTCAGTCTCAGAAGGATCCTGTTCTCTAGGCCTTTTAAAGGGAGTAGAGGACCAAGGAGGAGCAGGAACTGAAACCCCCTGACGAGGCTTTAAAGACATTAAAGCAGAACATAGCCCCTGAGTGAAAGCCTGCCATTCACTTTGAGGATCCTTAGGAGCAGAAGAAACATGTTTAAGTTTTTGTTTCTTTTTTTAAGGGAATGTTCCCTCCAAAAAAATGAGAATTCTCAGACCCATGATGGCAGTCGCGAACAGTAGTAGTAGGGACTTGTTCCCCAACTAATATCTAAGGAACTCCTCTAAGCCCATCAGAAAAAAATCAACAGTGGTTCCCCCTAAACGTCCAAGACAGACGCCTGCAAAGCCTCATCAGATGGGCTGCCACTCGGAACCTCACCAGCCTCCAACACAGTCGTGGTAGAGGAATCTGACAACACAACTTGGTGAACCTCTGGGTTTGTAACAACCTCAGGAGAAACACCTGGCAGAGGCTAGACAGTGGAAGATTCTGGTCGCACTTTTTCACCTTCTTCCCTCTGGGCAGGAGATTTGATCCATTGTATCTTTAGCAAGAAGCTCAAGATGCTGGTTCTCAAGGTACAAAAGGGAAGAAAGTCTGCTGCGAAGGGTTTTTGGAACAAATGCCTGGCAAATAGAGCGAGACATATGGTCATGTGATGCTCCTAGACAAAAAAAATAAAGACACTTATCTCCCACACTGGCATGTACCCTTCCTGAATGACATTAACCCCAAGGAATACAAAAAAAACAAGAAAAAACAAAACAGTGGAACACGTATCTGCACAGCAAACAGGTGTAGGTAATCACTGGAAATGAAAATAATTTCAACTGGCAAAATGGATGCAGGTAAACAGACTGGCGGAGAAAAAAGCGCATTCAGACTGATAGCAAAGAAGTTCTGTTTATGGTAAGCCTAAACATCACTTTTATGCCCTATGGTATGCAAGGAGCATTTGATTGATGTTCAGGCATACCTCTAAATGCAATAGGAAGTCTTTGGTATACTGGCTGGATGACAGGCTTCCATGACAGAGAATCCCTAATGTTACGAGTACTGCAGCAGTGGATGTAAGGACATCATGGGTGACTACTTTAAAAGTGTAAATAACTGTTGGAAAAAGTGTTCTTCATATAAATATTTAAAACACCTGTCCCTTTCCACTGAAATCCTTACATCAAGGAAATGGGTGGTGTAATGTGAATGTTTGAGTAAACTTTAAAAAAAATCAGAAAGTCGAGATGCATTGTAAAAACTGATCTTTAAGAACTTCATTTCTTTTCCAAATGATAAAAATGTCATCCAAGAATCTCCTATAAAAAAGGTTTGAATGAAAATGTGTCTATCCTTTTGTTAAAAATGAGGTCTGCCAAGCTATGAAAGTTGAAGTTAAGCACAATTAAATGTTAATATGTTCTGAATATATTTAAGGTTTAATACTACTGTGAGTATATTAGATATTATCTGTGCTAGCATGACTGGCTGACATTTTGTAAATACGTATAGATAATTCTGTATTACCCTGTGTTATATATTCTAGCATACCTAGCTATAATTTTGTGAATAAGTTTGTTTTTTGGTTATTACTTTGATTTATGTAAGCTATTTGAATCAAACAGTATTCTTCTGGCTGACCAAATGTACATGTTTTTTAAAAAGAATTCTGAATGTAGGTTATGCCAGTCAGCTGACCTAGATGTGATGTCATTATGTTCCAGAGCTGAAAGGAATAGAATCTCCACAGCAGCTGTTTTGTTTACTTTTTAAAGTCTGATATGAGAGTAGAATTCTCATAACAGCTTTCTGTGACTTTTAAAAAATTCTGCTATAAAAGCAGGATCTGAAGTTGTGAATCTTCATTTATCCTTGACCTTTAGGACTTGGTTCTAATCCTCGGAACTGGCTCAGCCAGTTATAACTCGTGCAAGCCAAAAACACTCGAGCTAAGTCTCTACCCATAATACCCTTGTCCTTATTGCTGCAGATTTCATTTGCTGGTCTTGTCGCAAGACGTGTCAGCCAGATTCTTTCGTCATCTAAATACATTTTTCATAATTTTTCATAGTTTCTTTTTTAATTTTTCTGCTGTACTATTACTTTGATATTGATATATTTCTGTAGTTGAATTTCATTCGATCCATTTTGCCTTACTTCTTTGTTTATCCTTCTCCCCTACACTTCAGTGTTCTCCTCTACCATCACTGGTAGTTCTTCCCTTGTCCTTTGTTAGTTTCTATCTCACCTTTCTTTCAACGAGTGAGTGTGCTGTTTTTTTCTTTGCAGTATCCTTTGTCTACCATCATTGGTAGTAATTTCCCTACCTTTTTTTTGGTAGTTCTGGCCTACCATTGTTGGTAGCCATTCCTTTCTGTGTGTGTGTGTGTGTGTGTGTGTGTGTGTGTGTGTGCGCACCTCCTTTTTAGTGTGTCTGAGTGTTGTCTGTTGACAATTTCCATGGTCAACATGGCAGGTAAATCTAAGGGGACAACTGGGTTTATATAATGCCAAAGTTGTGATAGGAAGATGCCCAACTCTTACGGGCATTCTTCTGGTGTGTACTGCTTGGGCCCTGTGCATCTCCAGCAAGACTGTACAATTAGTAAAGCGTTCGGTCACTGGACCCTTGTAGAAAGGAAAAACAAATTGATTTTAAAATATGCAAGTCTTATTTTGAGGAGGCTCTGTCTGTGTCTGACATATCCTTACCTTCTTTCCTCTCCTCTTCTGTCCAAGTTCAGATTTAGAAGAAGAGTCATTTGGTGCCGGCGTCCTCTTTAGCTCTGGCAGCCAAGAAACACAAATGTTCAGCTCCCACACCTCCAGTGGATCCGAAGTCTAAAACTAAGAAACTTACAGAACTGACTTCCTTGGCACCATCTGCCGTAACTACCTCGGCACCACAGGTCTCAGTGCCGGCTACATAAATACCGACAACTCTAGCTTCCCCGTCGATACCAACTCCACCTGTGACACTACCAAAATTTTGGCATCCATACCACCACCCCTGTGCCAAAACTAAATATTATCAATGTACCCAGGACAAGATATTCCCCTTCAGTTGACTCCTTTGTGGGACAGCTCCCAGCTCCATTTCTAAACAGACCGGAATCTCCATCAGGCTTTTCTGTCCTTTCCTCAAGGAGTCTGACTGAAGTTGACATCATGAGGTTGATGGATCAGCTCTTAGTGGTGTTGGTTCTTTCCGTCTCTTCTCAGGCCCCACTCCCATCTAGGAGATGTGGCTTTCTCTCCCAGGACTCCAGCAAACTTTCCTTCTGTAACGTCCTCTGAAGGATTAGAGATTACGATTATGATTCCTCCAGTTCCAGCTGCTCTGGTGCTGACAGACTTTACCCCTTCAGGACAAGGGTATGCCTTGAGTTCCTTAGTTCCATCGGAACCAACAGACTCCTGGGGCTGTAGCTCTGCTGCCAGGTCTGAGGGTCTCTGATCAGCTCCAAGTTTTTATTCAGTGTTGTCCTTGACTCTCAGAGCTTCAGAAAAGGGAAAGGAAAAGGTGAGAAGGAGAGGAAAGTGAGTGTATGCATCATTGACCTTTGCTTTAAGCTCCTTGAATTTTATGGCACACTTTACTAGGCTCCAGAGGGATCTCATCAAGGAGTTGTCAGATACCCTTGCAGGAGCTGTGCCTGAGGAGGTCCAAGATGAAGTGGCCTCCCAGCTGGGCTACACTGGAGTCTATTTTCAACTCCTCCATTAGGCTCATCTTGCATGCAGCCAAAGGGATGACTAAGGCAGTGGCTTCCTGTGTTCACATAAGGTGAACATCCCTGAATGTGCTTGTGTGAGTTTGCAGAGCCATTTATGTCTTCTTTCGTCAATGCTTCTTTTGACGGATCTTCCTTGTTTGGCCCCAAAGTCAGAGAAACATTAGCCAGGGGGAGAAAGTTGGAAAGAACCTATATGCAGTGGGCATACGTTTTTCTGCTCCCCAACGGTGCTACTCTAGGAACCACAGGAGCAGAAAGATGTAGTTCAAAAAACTCTCAAGGGCCTTTTCAGGACACACGTGATGGTGGCTTCCCTCGGGTCAGAGGGGAGAGCTCTAGTGGAAGACTCCAACCCTGTGGCAGAGGTGGCCTGCAAAATCAGGGTTCCAGAGATTCTTTCTCTGAGAAACCCTGTCAATGCTCCTGAAAGGATGCCTGATTGCTTACCTCTGGAAGCAGTCAGGGGAAGATTCTCTTTGGACTCAAGAGCATGGCGCCAAATAACTTCAGATACTTGGGTACAAAGGATCATTGCCAGAGGTTACCACATTCCCTTTACTCTCATTCCAAGATCAGGAAGATGACTCCCAGATGTTCCCCCAATCAAACAGATTAGACAGCTGTGAAAACCTCAAAAGCTGCTAGAAAACAAGAGTCATCCAAGAAGTCTTACCAGACCAGATAGGATCCAGATTTTACTGAAGGTTCTTTTTGTTGCCAAAAAAAGACAGGGGACTTGAGACCAATTTTAGATCTCAGCCTTCTGAGCAAGTTTGTTCAGCAAGCAGATTTCTGGATGGTCACGGTTCAGTCTATCCTACCCTTCTTACGAGAGGATGATTGGATGTGCTCTATAGATCTTCATAATGCACATTACCACATAAAAATGGACAAGCACTCCTGAAGGTTCCTTCATTTTGGCTAGGAGCCAGTCGTTTTCAGTTCAAAGTGCTGCCCTTTGGCCTCACCACAGCCCCAGGGTGTTTACCAAGTGTTTGGCAGCAGTGACAACTCACCTGAGACTGCACAGATTCCAGGTGTTTCCTTATCTAGACGACTCATCACCATTCCCACCAGGCATCTACTGCTTCAAGCAACAGATTTCTTTCTATGTCTGTCTGCTCATCTGGGCATCACAGTGAATCAGTCAAAATCTCAACGAAGTCCCACTCAGGATCTAGAGTACATAGGAGCCTGTGTAAATACTATCACTTGTACAGCTTCCCTTCCTCTACAAAGGCTACAGAAGATAAGATCTCAAGTACAAGCCATTCTTTCCAAAAGACAAGTTACCTGCACTTTTATTCCTTCAGGCTTTAGGGTCCATGGCAGCAGCCTTGGTCCCACTAGCAAGATTTCACATGAGGCTGCTACAGTGGCTTTTGGCATTCCAGTGGTCCTTTCTGACCCATCCAGTGACGCATCCAATTTTAATCACCAGTCCCATACAGTGACGCATCCAATTTTACTCGCCAGTCATTGCAAGGACTTATCCTGGTGGATGAAATCCAAGGAGATCCTCTTAGCCCGTCCCTATGTTCCACCTTAGTCTAAGGCCATAGTGAACAGACTCCTTCCAGAATGGGAATGGGTGAGGGGCATTATCTGGGTAGAACAGTCCAAGGCACTTGGTTTCCTATAGAGGCCAATTTGCATATCAGCGTTCTGGAATTGAGGGCAGTGCTTTTAGTGCTGCGAGCCTTCCAAAATGCCCTTCCCTGAGGAACAGTTGTGATTCAGTCAGACAATATGTCAGTAGTCTGGTACATCAACAAACAAGGCAGAACCAAGTCTTACCATCTGTGTCGAGAAGCTCTCGAGTGTGGCAATGGGCAATTTATTCCAACCATTTTCTGATAGCAACTCACATTCCAGGGAGCTCAAATGTGATAACAGACAAGTTGAGTAGGTGCATTCTCCTGGCTCATGAGTGGTTTCTCAATCCCACAGTGGTGAAGGAGATTTTCTATCACTTGGGCCAGCCTTGCTGCGACCTGTTTGCATCTCCCCTCAACAACCAGTGCAGCAGTTATTTTCCTCTAATTCACCCACAGTGGGAGTCCCCAAGAGATGCTCTCCTTCATGATTGGCTCTCTGGTTTACTTTATGCCTTCCCCCCTTCCCACTGATTCCTCTCTTCTTAAAAAAAGCCATCAGGTTGAGGAGCAAAGTGATCCTCATTGCACCCTTTTGGCCTTGACAAGTCTGGTTCCCCTTTCTATGGCCTCATCTAATTCACCGTCAATGGATTTTGGACCCAATTCCAGATCTTCTGTCTAATCTACAGGGACTGGTGCACCCCAGTCTTCATAACCTCAAGCTTACAGCTTGGGTCCTCCAATTCCATTAGTTGCCAGGCAGAAAAATTTATCTTCTCCAGTCCAAACAGATTTACTGGCTTCCCCTATACCTTCCACCAGGAAACTTTACCACAGGAAGTGGAAAATATTTTCTATTTGGGTGCACAATAATAGTCTTAACCCCTTCTCCGCACCATTTGGAAAGGTGTTGGAGTTTTTAGCTACACTTTTCAAACAAGAAGCCTCTGCTTTTACTACTAAGGTCCAACTAGCTGCTATTTTCAATTTCCACAATGGCTTTGAAGACCATTTGCTAATTTCCCATAGATTGTGCAAAGTGGTAATGAAAGGAGCTTTATGGTTGAAACCACTGTATAAAGACCCTTTAGCTCCCTGGGATCATACTATGGTTCTGCAGTCTTTGTTCCTTTCCCCTTTGAACCGGTGGCTACCTGTCACTTAAAGTTTCTTTCATGGAAGATCATTTTTCTGATAGCCATTACCTCCACCAGAAGAATTTCTGAAATACAAGCTCTATCTTCAAAACTGCATATTTGATTTTCCATAAGGATAGGGTGTCATTAAGAACCAGCCCATCTTTTCTTCCTAAGGTGGTCTCAGAAACTAATATTACTCAAACCATTGACTCACCTGTTTTCTTTCCAAATTTTCCAACAAAGGTGAACATTGCTTACATTTGCTGGATGTTCACAGGCAGTTACATTTCTACCTCAGCAGAACTAAAGAATTTATAAAATTGGACCAGTTATTTGTCTCTCTATCCAGTCCATCTCTGGGGAAATCCATTTCAAAAGTCATCTTATCAAGGTAGTTAAGAGACTGTTTTCATAGGTTGATACTAGGCTATCTCCCCTAGGGCATTTACAAGCCTAGCCAGAGTGTGTTTGCCTTTCACCACCCTTCTTAGATTAGTTTACTGTGCCTCTGTATAGTAGGTCACAGAAGATGGCCCATTTAAGGTTAGCTTACCGTGCCTTTGTCTAGCAGAGACACAGAAGAGATCCCAGGGGTAAATTTACGATCTCCCATCCAAACGTCAAGATTCTTCTTGAAGAGGGTCATTGAGGGGCTCTGTCTGACATGGTTTGGGATTTTGTTCCAGAGTGAGGGTAGCATCTGGGATATGAATCTGTCCCTCCAGCATGTTCTATTTATTTCTGTGCTGAGGTTTAAGTCACTGGAGCATGTAGTTCTGATGGATTTGGATTTCTTGAGGTGGAGCATGTCCATTAATTCTGGGTTGGACATGGCTTTATATGTCAGGCACAGATCGCCTCTGAGTAGGCGGTAAGCAACTGAGTAGAGCTGGAGTTTCTTTAGCCTCACTGCATAGGGCATCTATTTGTGTCCCTTGATCCTCTTGGTGAGGTACTTTTGGGGTCTTTCTAGTTGTAGCAGGTGTCTGGTAAGGTACATCCCAAATGTTTTACTTTCATCTACAATAAAAAGAATTCTGGGGCAATAACCATGTCTGCTTTTTCCATTCCAAGACTTCCATGGAAGAAATATGTGCAGTAACAATATGGGCTACTCTGCATACCTTTATCCCTCATTGCAAATTGGATCTGGTCTACAGGGGAAGAGCATCCTTTGGCTCTGTGGTTCTCAGGAATATCCTTCCATAAGGCCATCCAAGTCTAAAGTAGCTGGGGACTCTGCCCCAAAGGTCAAGGATAAATGAGGATTGACAACATCAGATTAAGAAGTTATGTTCTTACCATAATGTTCCATCTGTGTTGTTGATCTTCATTTATCCTTGATACCCCACTCTCCTTCCCCCTCCTGCCGACTCTTTGGAGGATTGGACGCTTGCCCTGTTGACTTTAGCAGGTTTGACCTTGGACATAGCCTCTTTAATTCCATATACATATTCTTCTGTCTTCTTATGTAGCTGCAAACTCCATCTGAGGTAATATGGAGAGGGGTATTGTGGGTAGAGACTTAGCTCAAGAGGTTTTGGTTTGCTTGAGCTGCATAATGTTTAAGCTGGTTCAGAGGATCGGAACAGAGTCCTAAAGTTCAAGGATAAATGAAGCTCTACAACACAGATGGAACTTTATGGTAAGAACATAACTTCTTATTCTGAGTTAAAGTTCAGTTGTAGTAGTAGTTGTTCAGTAGTCAATTGTTGTTTTCCAGATAAGTAGTTTTCCAGAACAGTTCAGCAGAAATAGTAGGAGTTGCTATTCCAGTAGCTGAGACCAGACAACATTCTGAAGAGTGGACATAAGTTCTTATTTTGCCTTGCAGAAGTAAGGATATCATCTTGTCTTGCTGAGCTAATTAGATTAGACAGGGACAGTTAATCTTTAGATAGTTAGGGAGCTATAGTTAGATAGATACAGTTTTTCTACAGTTAGTGTGAAATCTATCCTACAGTGTTATAATTCCTGTGTATGAAACTCTGTGGTTTATTAGAATCAGTTATTCATTATATACTTGTTTTAAATAATTTTATTTATTATTAAATATTTTACTACCTTTCATTGTGGCTGTTAATTTAGAAAGTACTTTTAGTAACCTGAGAGTGTTCTGTTTAGTAATCTGAGAGTGTTTATGCTTATTGTGATAACACCAGGGCCACTATGAAAAGCCTTACTGCTTGGATTACATGCTACCATTTATATCAATATTTATTTTACCTAATATAATTGAACACCCCTTTTGAAGGGTATTGTGGTATTTAACTGGTGGGAGCCATTACCTTGTAATTTGGGAAAGAGGACATAGCAGGTAAATCTGTAACAGTCTTTCCCAAGAGTCCATGTGCGAATATCAAATATTTAGGAGTGTGTGTCAGATACCTAGAACTGGGACACAGTGCTTTGCAGTGGTTAGTGTGAAGACTCACTTGGGGACCTGGAGTGAAGCATATAGTCCAGTCCCAGGTTTGGATCCTGATTCCGGTGTACTCTTAGGGAAAATTGTATATTTCTATCCCTGCTTTCAGTGACACTACCTTACCGGAGATGGTGGTGAGGATTGAGGTTCCATAGTAACTACCCTGGATTTAAGTGGGGTTGTCACAACTACAGACCTTATTTTTTTTTACCTTTATTCCTAGCTGGGTTCCTATTAGAAGACCAAAGACGCATTCTTTCGAATGCGCCTTGGTCGAACTTAAAAGACTGAAACGGCAAAATATTGAAGCGGCTTTTAAGCGAATTCTTTCCCTGGGAAAAAATTCACTTGGTCTCTTCATTACTTTGTCATTTTCGCCACTGTAGTGTGGTCTCGTAGTTGGTATATTTAAGTAGGGTGGGTGTGGGGGGTGCAGCCACTTAATGTAATGTTTAAAGTGTTTTGTTTTTTTATTTTTTATTTGTTGGAACAGCTGTTCTGACAGTTCGACATTGCAAGCTTTCACTTACATAGGGTCGATTAATCACCGTTCACTTTTTTAAGCATTCGGTGATCTAATATAGACCCTTCCTAGCTTGTTAGGTTTTATAACATTTCATATGTATCTTTATTTCATACTGTATGCATATTTAATGAATTTTTCAACTTTGACTTTATTGATAAATTGATGGATTAATGTTTCATTGTTCAACTCAATCACCTAATTCCTGTATGTTTTGTTCATTGGTTCTTTTAAATATTCTTTAAATGAGTTTTAATTTGATGGTTAATTAGACTAATTATAAATAAGAAAATTGATTGCATTTCATTCTGATGAAGTCCTGAGTTACTGGATGAAAAGGCTAAATGTACTGGCTGAAATAAACATTTTTATTTTACTTTATTTCCGAACATTCCGATATTTTTAATGTAATTTATTACTTGGGACTACATGAACTCTTTTGCTTTGGTTACTGGTTTCTCTTCAGTTGTCTTCCAGGTCTTCAGCCTAGTCTGTGTTGATCTTAGAGCCTTCTCTGACCACTGCTTGCAGCTGACTGTGGCAACCAGTGGCTTATGCTCTTGGCCGACTGTTTCACTGGGGATGACATTGCAATCACTGATTTTACTCCGTTGTCCTTTCCTTTACTAGGAGGAAGTCTACTTGAGTTGCATGCTGGCCACTCTTGTATGTGATTTTGTGACTCTTACTTGCTGAATCACGTGTTGGCCAAGTGTCATGCTGTTTACCAGAGAGAAGTCCAGAATGGCCTCTCCTTTATTCCTACTACCCAACCCATGTGGTCCGAGTTAGTCCTCATATCATGTTCTCTCTGCAGTCTGAATGCACTGTTTTCCTCACTATGACAACCCTGCTGTGGGGCATAGGCTGAGATTATGAACAGTGTCTAATCCTTACACTGAAGTTTTAATCTCCATGAGTCTGTCACTAATTCTGATGTTATCCCTCACTGTCTTCTGAAGCCTCTCTTTCACCACAATTCCCACATCATTTATAGTTTGTCCTCATCCTGAGTAGTAGACTCTGGATCCCTACCAAGTGGCTTTGCTGCAATTCCATCTTGTCTCGTAGATATATAGGATGCCTAGCTTCCTCCTTACCATTGTGTCATCCACTTCCAAGCTGTGTTTTGTCAGTGAACTTACATTGAGTGTTGCAGTCCTTGGTTCATGTTTGGCAGGTTGATTGGTTTTATACCCAGCTTTCTCTCAACAGAGCTATTAAATGTAACCCAAGCTGGGCAACTGGAAACCAGCTGACCAGTAGCCTATTGATCCAGGGTTGCTGGGTTTTATGATGGGCACACACTGACCAATAGGAGCACATACACCCATTCCACTGTGTTAGCATGGGTCCCTGGCATAGGTTAGAGGAGGCCAGGTTCTCAACCCACTTTTCATTGGCAAATACCCATGCCCATTTTTTGTAACATTAGTCAGCTCAACCAATTCACTTAGAGCCAGTTTTCACAGTCAAGTGGCTAGCCATGTCATGGCACACAATCTGTTATCTGTGTTCTATCTTGAGGTTACTGTGCACCACAGTTGATGCCCAAAGTGGTTGGTCTGTACAACTCTTCCTCTTATAGAGCACCATCTAGGTTCTGTACTGCTGCTCACAGCACCATTCTTGGGTGAATTTGAGGTAGAAACACACTGCCTGTTTTGGAGAGATGGGAGGAACACCACAGAGATACAGGGAGAACAATGAAACTCCATACAGGCATTGCCTGGAGATCAGGATCGAACCTTGTGCATGACAGGCAAAGACCTTAACGATTTTCAAATCATATGTTAATGACTAAGATATTTAAAAGCAGAAATGGTTTAAGAAAGGGGTGCTGGAAACTGAAAATATAAATATTTATATATATATCTCCACACACACACACATAAATCAACTGCATATAAAATGTATGTATAATAGAGAAAGCATTCATCAGTAATGTGAATGAAGTTTGAGGATGTATATGGATGGGGTCATAATAAGGTACTTTAACATCCAAAGGGATTACATAAATTTTAAAAATTGGAATGCAGGGTTTAAAACATAAAAAAGGATGCAAATTTTAGGCAGACAGTGATACCAGCACATTTGGCATCACTAAAATATGGTTTAGATTTCAGTGGGCATTTAAGGACAGCTGCAAAATATGGCTTCTAATAGACACAGTTTGCTTATAACCTGCCATGTCTTGAGAGTGGAAAAGGATAAGAGCAATGCTTGTACTTTTACAAACAGGATAAGCTATTTACTTCTAGATGCTGCTAAGCAGCACAGACAATATAGCCACTTGATTAACATCAAGCAGTGTATTAAGAATGGGGTGGGGGGTTGTACCATGGGATTTCAGCTATGGCTTGTAGGTTTGCAGCTGTGTATTGTTAGTAGAATAAATAGTGTCAGTGTACAAATATGGATATATTTTGATTTTCCACAGGACTGCAGCCAGTTTACTGGAGCAGGGAAGATGTGTCCCAGTGGCTGAAGTGGGCAGAAAAAGAGTATTCTTTGCGACCCATTGAAAGCAATACATTTGAAATGAATGGAAAAGCTCTACTCCTCCTAACAAAAGAAGACTTCCGATACAGGTCTCCTCACTCAGGTAAGTAAGTGCATGCATTTTTGCATATTATAACTGTACTTAGGGTTGTGCAAGCATTGGTATGCAGAGTTGCAATATAATATTCTGTGCTGTTGTCACTCATGTTTCTGCCAGCTAGTATGTGTAAAATGTAATGTGTGCAAAGTTTAAGTAGGTTTAATATACAGAATATTTTAGTAATTATATGGACAGTTTGCAGATATATAGTGTACAGCAGTTTGCAAAATACTTCCGTTTGGTCTTAGCTGAACAACTAACTCAGAGTTATACAAATATGAGAATGCATTTAGGGTGTTTGGCTAGACTTTGATTGTGCGTGTGTTGAAAACCATAGACACACGCACACACACACACACACACACACACACACACACACACACACACACACACACACACACACACAGACAGACACACACAGACAGACACACAGACACACACACACACACACACACACACGCACACACACCCAAAGTTCCCATTAATTTGCAAGAAAATCTATATGTCTGCCTAATACACAAAAGCTCTGATGACTGCTGCTGTAGCCGAATTCTTTTTTTTTTTTTTAAATCCTCCCTTGGCCTTCCCCCCCATGTCAGCTTGACTGAATCAGTGGTTCCTCTACCTTTAACCAATTGGCCCATTCTTTCCTTGTGGGAGAGTAGGACTTAGTCCATGGGGTGAGCTCACTAACCCACGTGATTCTGGATTACACTAACTTCTGGTAGAGTGAAGGTCATATGACCATTTTGTTGCCTTTCCTTGCGCTCACCAGCTACTCACTGCACCATGAGACATCATTCAGGGCAAAGGCTGGACTCGTACCCCCTGTGGGGTGAGAGCCCTGTGGTCTATTCACACACTGTGTAGAGCTTGCTAGCCTTGTCTCTTCTGAGAAAAGTTGTTTGGATGTTATAGAGCTGGCCATTCAGGAGGATTAGCCTAACACCATTCCTGTAGTTGAATTGTGATCTTTGCAATTGCTGCCTTTTCTGGGAATTGCACATGTACTCTACACTGAATGCTGTCCCCTTCATTGTACAGCATAAGCATTACTAGGCCTGATATTGGTGCTGGTGATTGGTTATCACTCCAGCAGATGTCAACAGTGCTTCAACAAAGTATTCGTTTAAGGGTGGGCACACGTATGCAACCAACTTGTTGTATGTTTTTCATTTTTTATATTTTTCCCCTAACAGATTTGTTTGTTTTTCAATTGAATTGTACAGGTTATAGGTCGCATTAAAGGTGAGAAAAGTTTTGAAATTATTTATTGTGGTCTCATTTTCTTTTTATATCACAAAAACCTGGCATTTTAACAGGGGTGTGTACACTTTTTATATCCACTGAAGTTTTTTTTATATCATACTATCATATGAAAACCATGTGATTTATCTTTGTAATCTTTATTTAGAAAATGGTCTGTTGTGGTCAGTGCTCTATCTCAGTGAACAAAGAAAATAAAAAAAAATACATTAAATAAGTAAGTAAATGTATATTCTTATAAAGTGTTATAAGAAAATGTTCTAAATCATAAAATGTTAATGTCTCAAAGTGTTGGAAGATGGAACTTCATAATGGGGGTGGGGGGGTACCAGGTTGCTATCTTTAATTTGAGACAGGATTTTGGCTACATGACAGCTGAAAATCTGATATACTGTGCCTCCTGAAAACATTTTCTTTTTCAGAAATTTACAGCAAAGTATCTTCAAACTGTGCCAGACAGAGGCAGAGAAATGGACTTGTGGATTGGTGTGTTGCACGTATGTTGTACTTCACACTCTTAAAATACAATTGTTCCAAGTACTCTGTGAGATCTGAAAAATACCAGAAGTGCATTTATCAAGAATTCTAATGGAGTTTTATATTTTTACTTTATGTTTTTAAAAACACAGAACATGTTTCTTATATTCTAATCAAACTGAACAAATAATATGTTGTAGATCTCCAAGGTAAATAAAGCAGTCAGAATTATGGACACACTTAAATGTTTGGAGTTTCAATAGAACAGAGCTGGGGAAGCATTGCACCTTTCTCTTATTTTACATTCCAGTTCGCTATAGTTTGTCACTTGACATTTGTATTCCCATGTCCCTTTGATATGTAGGAAACTGGGTGTAGCCAAGTGTCACCAAGCTGGGGCAGGCCAGGGCTCAGCCTTATCTGGGATGTCACATTCTGATAAAGATTTCTTGGTGCCACCAGAGGGTGAAGCATCACCAGGACAGGAGTATGTTTGGTGTCGCATAGTAATTTGTGGTGGTAGGCAGGACCTAACTCCGTAGTATGTGTAGAACACTGTTGTTTCATGCCATATCAATCTGGAACATGCTGGGAATTGTCTAACTAATGCTTCATAACTATGATCTGATTTTCGTCATGGAGACATGGTTGGATGAAAGCTTTGTATGCATCAACGAGGAATTAAACCCACAGTTAGGACAGCTGTTTAATCTTAGCCCCTCCCTCACCGTACGTGCAGGAGTGGCCTTACGGCGACTGTGGTCCCACTTCAGTGCCTCCACAGACCCTGGAAATTACATTAGCTTGACAAGCCTTATCTGCAAAGCCATGGAGAGGATCATAATGGAACTCATAAATAAAGACATAGGGAACTTGCAGACTTTGGATCCAACCCAGTTTGGCTTTGTCAAAGGCAGATCCTGCCTCTTAAACTTGGTTGACTTTTTACCCACTCAGGTATCATCGAAAAACTCATCAGCTTGAATGTAAACCCATACATCACAAGATGGGTTGCAAACTGGCTAAGCGACAGAACCCACAGGGTCAGAGTTGCTGGAGCCATGTCAGACTCAAAGCCTGTCACAAGTGGTGTCCCACAGTCAGTCCTGGGTCCACTCTTGTTCGGCATCTACTTTTCTGAAGTACAAGCAAACACAGGAGGTGACAAAGTTTGCAGAACATCTGACACAGATATCCTCCAGAAGGGCCTCACAGAAACGGATAACTGGTGCCAGAGCCATGGCCAAAAATGCATAGTCATACCTTCGGAAAAACAAGGTACCTAGCTACCATATGGTGTGACACCCACTGAGCACAGAAAAAAGTCATCAGATCTGGGGGGACCCAAGTTGAGTAGTCTCTTCGTTTGACACTCATGTTGCTAAAGTAGTTAGGAAAACCTTCTATATACCTGATCATGAAGGATTCACATCTAGATCCCCCTGTACTCATCACTCATTAGACCTATGATTGAGTACAATGCCCATGTATCTGACCAGACACCTGATGCAGCTTGAAAAAGTTCCTCAGAACTCCAGCTTTATTCAGTCTCTCAGAGGTGACCTGTGCCTGACATATAAGGCCATGTCAAACCCAGATTTGATGAATATGCTTCACCTCAAAAATCTAGATCCCTCAGAACCACAAGGGGGGAGACTTAAACCTTGACACGGTTATAAATAGAGGACAGATTCATCACCCAGAGACTCCCTATGCTGTGGAACAAAGCTGGCCTTGTTCAAGAGGAATCTTGACCAATGGATGGGAGATAGGGATTACTTCAGTGTCACTGCTTGACAGAGGCACAGAAAATGATAGGCATAGTTTTGAAACTAAAGGGGTGGCGAAAGCCACATAACTATGGGCTAGGCTTATAAATGCCCTTGGGCAGATAGCCTAGTATGAACCTATGAACCTATGAATCAGGAGGACAGTGTCACTCCAGGGGTCCATTTTACTCACCCTTTTAGGCATGGTAGAAATGGAATATGGGTTTTCAGAGGGTGGCTTGGCCATTTGTTTTTCTTTTTTTTTTTGTATTTGGTCCACGTTGAAGCTGGACAGGCTAACTGTTTAGAGAGTGTGTGTGTATATATATATATATATATATATATATATATATGTGTGTGTGTGTGTGTGTGGTCTGGGATCTGGAGTGATCTGTAGATTCCTCTTGGTTTCAACCAGATTACCATGGGGCTTTTCTACAAGAGTGCATAGATTTTCTCCTCAGCCTAATTCACATGTCACCAAGGTGGTTAATCCTTGGTGACTTTAAATTTCTTTTCATTGACAAGATTTATGAATTTACCATTGACTTACTCAATCTTATGGACATTTTGGCTTTACTCAGGTTCTTTGAACTGCTGCCCATAAATGTGGCTACTCATTGTACTTAATATTCCAACTTGTCATAAACTTTTGAATGTGGTGATGGAGTCAGTTTCCTTGCCTGACTAGTGCCTGGTCTGTTTCAATTTGGGACTCTTCGGGCATCATCCCCAGAATTAGAGACCAGCTGTTTGAAGGGGTAGTGCTGAATATCCTGATTCACTTGTAGTGCCTTGTAGTACAGCTGACAGTGATGATCTTGATATCCTCACCTCAACCAGTGTATGTCTGTGACTAGTTGCATGTAAAAAGCTATGGTTTAACCATGAGCTGCATTCCTCCAGGTTGGGATGGATGCTGGAGTAAACGTGTAGAAGGATACGCCTTCATGTAGACTAGTTTATTCTGAATCAAATTTAAGCTGTTTGCCACCCAGATTTTTTTGTGTGGAATCCACTTTATTTTCATACTCAGAGGATTTTTTTTTGTTTGATCTTCATGAGAAAGGTGCGTGGTTCTGCAGGTAAGGTAATCCTTTTCCTCTGATTCTCCCATTAAGGCATCTGGTGATTCAGGTGTGGATTGTTCAGATTCTTGTTGAGCCAAGTTCAACTATATGAATTACACTGAGGTCACATCAGTTGTTTCTTCTGTGTATGCTGCATATTGCAGTCTGGAACTTGATCTTTTGAAATTAGTTTTTACTTGTCTTGAGTGTTTGGATCCAGTTTTTTTCCAACTTGTGAGACCTTCATTGAGAATCAGATCAGCCCAGCAAAGGCTGAAACCCTACATGTTTCATTCACATCTTCCACTGCTCCCTTGATAGCATGCAAGGGCAATGCACTGAAATTTGTATCTCAGATCTGTTGTCCAGGTGGGATCCAAGATGACAGATTTGACAGTAAGAGACGAGGTGTCATTTGTCATCCTATTTCTATTTTAACAATATCACTCAGATTAAACATATTGCACTTTCTTGAGATTGCTATGGGGGTGATTATGGTGGTTCTTTCTCACCTGGATTACTTTAATGTCGTTACCTGGGCTTACTGATGGTCATTTGATGCAACTGAAGCAGATGCAATATTCTGCATCAAAGTCGTGGTCTGATACTTAGGGATCAGCCATTGAAATCTGGTTACTCAGGATCTGCACTGATTTCCAGTCACTGCCAGGTATATTTTACAAGATGTCCTCATCTACCATGCCTTTCACAGTTTGGGTGCTATTTACCTAAAGGAGTTGCTGAGACCTCATGTTGTGATTAGTCATTTCAGGTCTTTAAGAGACTAACAGTTCCATACACTAGATTAAAGATATCAGACTGAGTATATTTTGTTAACCTTGTCCCAATCTGTTTAGAACTAGCTACCTTCTCTAATTCGTGCAAGTACATATGAATCCTCTTTAGAGAGACCACTAAAGTTTCATTTCTTCAAAAGGGCCTTTTTGGGACCTTGCGAAGGTGTTTCTGACACATTCAGATGGTTAAATCGTTGCTGTATTTGTAGATAGTTTTTGTAATGAATTGATCTGTTACCATATTGGGTACTTTGATGTAAGATGTTTACATCTTAAGCATTTAAATATTTTTAATAAATAATAGTTGATGACAGGGGTGTAGTAAGTCTATTCCCCGTGTGCCTTATTATTCCATGCTGTACCGAGTAGCACTACGATATCTATAAATTTAAGAGTCTGACCAGCATTGCTACCATGTTCCAGTAGTGCATATTAGACTTGTACTTTATTGCATAAAAATATATGTATTTTTATGATTTTCACCATAATTTGTGATTGTCAATTTTCCAGTCATTTAAATTAAGCTCATTGTTCTGTTTCTCTGCTGTTCTCAGTTTTGTAAAATGAAGTTGCACATACCTTTCAGCATTGCATTATTAACTAAAATCCATATACAGTGGATATAAAAAGTTTACACACCCCTATTAAAATGCCAGGTGTTTGTGATATAAAAAAATGAGACCACAATAAATCATTTCAAAACTTTTCCCACCTTTAATGTAACCTAGAACCTGTACATTTCAATTGAAAAACAAACAAATCTGTTAGGGAAAAAAATATAAAAAATAAAAAACGTACAATACGTTGGTTACATAAGTGTGCATACCCTTAAACTAATACTTTGTGTGTGCCCACCCTTAAACTAATACTTTGCTGAAGCACCTTTTGATTTAATTACAGCATTCAGTCTTCTTGGGTATACACCTGCCATCAATTAAAGAGACTCTGATTAACCCCAAATAAAGTTCAGCTGTCCTAGTAGGATTTTTCTGCCATTTACTCAGTTACCTCCTACAGCAAAAGCCATGGTTTGCAGAGAGCTTACAAAGCATCAAAGGGATCTCATTTTTGAATGGTATCAGTCAGAAGGGTACAAAAATATTTCCACAGCATTGGATGTACCATGGAACACAGTGAAGACAGTCATCAAAAAGTGGATAAAATATGGGACAGCAGTGATGTTGCAAAGAACTGGACATCCCTCCTAAATTGACGACAAGATGAAAACTGGTCAGGGAGGCTGCCAAGAGACCTACAGCAACACTGAAGGAGCTGCAGGAATTTCTGGCAAGTACTGGTTGTGTACTACATCTGACAACAATCTGCTGTATTTTCCATACGTCTGGACTATGGGGTAGGGTTGCAAGACGGAAGCCTTTTCTTACTCAGAAAAACATCCAGGCCTGGCTAAAATTTGCAAAACAATACATCAAGTATCCCAAATGCATGTGGGAAAATGTGTTATGGTCTGTTGAGACCAAGGTTGGACTTCTTGGCCACAATTCCAAAAGGTACATTTGGCGAAAAAACAAAACTTTGCATCACCAAAAGAACACCATCCCCACAGTGAAGCATGGTGGTGACAGTATTATGCTTTGGGGTTGCTTTTTTTCAGCTGGAACTGGGGCTTTAGTCAAGGTAGAAGGAAATATGAACAGTTCCAAATACCAGTCACTTTTGGCCCAAAACCTTCAGGCATCTGATAGAAAGCTGAAGATGAAGAGGAATTTCACCTTTCAGCATGACAATGATCTCAAGCATACATCCAAATCAGCAAAAAAATGGCTTCACCAGAAGAAAATTAAAGATTTGGAATGGCCCAGCCAGAGTCCAGACCTAAATCCAATAGAAAATCTGTGGGGTGACCTGAAGAGGGCTGTGTACAAGAGTTGCCCTTGCAATCTGACAGATTTGGAGTGCATTTGCAAGGAAGAGTAGGCAAATATTGCCATATCAAGATGTGCCATGCTGATAGACTCCTGCCCAAGAAGACTGAATGCTGTAATTAAATCAAAAGGTGCTTCAACAAAGTGTTGGTGAAATATGGTTTTGTAAATAAAAGTGGCCAAGAGAAGACTGGACTTTTGTTGACTTGGTTAAACTAGTAGGTGGATTCTAAAATATATAATCCACATTATGTCTTTAATGTTTAGAAGGATACTAAATGGAGAAAAGAACTGAAGGTTAAAAATTTTTGTTCTTAGAATTTGTATAAAACATTTTGTGATAATAAACTACATGTTATATTGTAAAGCAGTGCTGGTTAGTGTGCAGTCAGGGGTATTTTTAAATGTATGGGGGTAGTCTTCTCAGTGACTGTTGTATATGTTAAAGATATTAAAGTAAAAAAGTATTTTTTTTAGTTGTAAGCAATGTAGAGTTTGCAAAACAAGTGAGAAGAAAGTCTGAACAGAAGCAAGTTTAAGTTAATATAGTGCTATAATCAGGGCTGCTAAGGTAGGGATGTGGTGTAAAAGTGTACTGATTATATTATGTGTAGAATGAAGATAAAAATTTAGCTCATTTTTACAAGGCTGGATGTCTAGATTAATGTCCTTGGCTTAAGCCATGACCATTTTTCCTTGTTGTAACCAAATTGGCTTAAAAAATACGACAAAATGAATTACGCCTTGAAAAATGCTAATCTTGCATTTGCAAAGATATTAGCTTGATTTTTTTTCCATTAGCAAATGTTCAATGACAGACAAGAAGTCTGCATCCGAAGGCAGCTGGCAAGGGGAATTCTATACATTCATTCTCTTCTGAGTGAAATTTACAACTATCCATTCAAACATCTGCAAGTTGTTTGCTGTTTGTTTTCAATTACTACTATTTTCATATGCATACAAGCTGTCTACAGGTACAAGCATTTAATGTTCAAGGTTCCGAGCATTCTTTGCTGAAGGAAAATGCAAAATGTAAAAGTACAATGACAAGCAGTTAAGTGAAAAATAGTTTGAAATCGTGGGAAGTAAGAGATAGTAGCCTCCTCAGCAACCTTAATACTTTAATGCATTTAATAGAACAGTGCATAATTTAGTTTTATTTAAAGATAGCCAGTGCATCATCTTAGGGTTAAAAAAAATGTTTTCTGAAAGCATACAGGTTGTTTTTCACATCTACTAGAGGAACAGTGATGAGAAAAAAGAGACAGTGGTCAGTGTAGGTGGGAACATAGGCTGTAATAAGTGCTTTAGCATGGGTAACCTTAATTTTAGATTAGGTTATGCCTTTGGATGCATCTGTCATTTGGGGCAGTTGTCCCTATTTGAAAGGTTAAACTTTATTTGTTAAAAGTGTACATAGTTGTGTGATTGTTCTAAGTTAATAGAGGATGGGGGTATTGTGAAAATGTATTTAGTGTTTTTGTTTGAGGGCTTGTATTAAAATAAAAGGTCTTGAGAGATGTGACATAGGATCAAATTAATAAAAGATCATCCTGCAAACATTAGTGTATGCATGTATGATAAAAGTTAGAAATACTAATTCAAAAGCTGTTGTGTAATAAGTGGGAACAGTAGCTTTTTATCATAATGGCAACTCTATCCACAGTATTTTGGAATGTAAACAATCACAATCAAAACAAAAAGGAAAGCGTAATGAATTATATTAAGAAATGCAGATCACAATAGCAATGCGTCAGGAGAGATGTTTGGAAAGAAATGAGCATGTGAATTTGGCAAATAAACTGTCAGAATGGATATTCCGGAAAATACCAAGGGGAAAGGAAACAGGCAGCAGTAATAATACTGATTGCCAGCCAAGCTCTAATGGTGATAGAAGAGGGAAAAAAAGACAATAATGTTAGAGTTATAGTAGTAAAGGTCTGATAGGGATGAGGATTACGCAGGCATGTATTTATATTCCAACAAAAACTGCTATTATGGAGATTAAGAAAATTTGGGGAGAAATAATACGCTTTCAGCATGGGAACATAACTTATAAGTAGAGACTGGAACTTGATTTGCAACAGTGAGGATATATCAGGGGAACATAAAATGGAAAATAAAACAAGAAAGGGTAGATTCCTGAAAAAATGTATGAAAATATTTGCTGTGGAAGACGTGAATTCACTAATACGAATTCAGAATTTACTTATTATTTC
This sequence comes from Protopterus annectens, assembly GCF_019279795.1. Lineage (NCBI taxonomy): Eukaryota > Metazoa > Chordata > Ceratodontiformes > Protopteridae > Protopterus > Protopterus annectens. The sequence goes on along the minus strand of NC_056745.1, from coordinate 709,586,536 downwards.
TCAAAGTACAATAACTGGCTAGACTGGAGAGAAATTTTATTTCACAGGAACATGTGTATTTAATTTAAAGCTTTTAGATGCATCAAATGACCATTTAAGATCATGCACCGATAAAAATAAGGTAACAGTTCAGGGTCATGAAGTAAAAATGAGGCACTGCATCTCCTACCTACCTGTTGAAAAGGTAGAAATTTAAGGAAAGGAAATTATTTGAGGGTTATTATAGAAGATATAAATTTCTTCACATGAAATACTGGGTGGGATGAAATGAAAATGGAGTTTAAAAATAGAGTAGAAATTAAAGAGAAAGAGATATGTTTAAGAAATAATATGTGTTATGTAGAGCGGCTAGCAGAGATTAAAGTATTGCAAAATAAGGGGACTCTCATAGAACAAAAAGAGGAACAACTGCAGAGTGCTAAACAGAAAGTAACGGAATATTTAGATAATATGCATGAGTTTAGAATGATAGCAGTTAAGCAACTATTTTTTCATAAATATAGAGCACAACAATTTTTAGCACTGCCAATTAGGCAACAGAAAGTAGAAAGGGTTGCCTATGACAAGGAAATAACCAGAGATCTCATAGAGGTATTAGAGATATTCCAGAAATTTTATGAAAATTTGTGTAAAGTACAGGAATCTGGAAGTGAAGAAAGAGCACATCTGAAAATATTTATACAATATCTAATTATGCCAAGAAGTAGAGGAAGATGAGGATCAAAAAATAATAGCTAAGATAGGAATAGAGGAGATTAATACTGTGACATGTAATTAAGCTGCATGGATGTCTCCAGGAGCAGATGGTATTCCTGTGAAAGTTGGAAGAAAGCTGTGGCTGTATTACCCAAAGAGGGTAAAGCTCTGTCAGACCCCATGTCATATAGATCCTTTTTAATTGTAAACCATTTGGGGTTTCTCCCACCTCAAAAAGTCAGTGTTTCCATCCCAAACTCACCAATGATTGAAGTTGTGGGCAGCAGCACAGACTCTACATGGTGCACTATACGGGAAAAGTTGTATAGACCAACCACTTTGGGCATTTGCTGTGGTTGCGCAGTATCCTCAAGATAGGAGAACACAGATCACAGACTGCACTCCGTGGCAGAGAGTTAGTCACTTGAAAGTGTAAAATATGGGAATGGGTGCTCGACAAATGGGCGTGGGTATTTGTCCCACCTATGCTAGGGACCCATGCTAATGGTGGGTGGGTGTATGTGCCCCTATTGGCCATTATGAGCCACCATAAAGTCCAGCAGTCCTGGGTCAATAAGCTACTGGCTAGCTGGTGTCCAGTTGCCCAGCCTGGATTACCTGGAATAGCTCTGTTGAGCAAAAGCTTCCCATAAAACCAGTCAACCTGCCAAACATGAACTAAGAATTGCTACACTCGGTGTAGATTCACTGACAGGATGGAGCTTGGATGGTATGGAGGAGGCTGAACATCCTGTGTATCCAAGAGACCAGATGGAAGGGCAGTGCATCGAAGACACTTGGCTTGGGATCCAGAATGTAGTACTCAGGAAGAGGACAGGCTAGAAATGGTGTGGGAATTTTAGTAAGGGAGAGCCTTCAGAAGACCGTGAATGATGTCATCAGAATTAGTGACAGACTTATGACAGTTTGACTCCAGTGTAATGATAGTGCAGTATTCATGATCTCAGCCTCTGCCCCACAACAGGGGTGTGATAGTGCAGAAAAGAGCACATTCAGACAGCAGTTGCAGGACCTACCAGATAAAGCAGTACAACAGGAATTGGTGTTGATAATGGGTGACTGGAATGCACATATCGGGATCAACATAACAGGATATGAGGACTGCCTGGGTGGGCAACAGAAATAAAGAAGGAGAGGTCATTCTAGACTTCTGTCTGGAAATGGCTTATAGTAGCCAACACATGGTTCAGAAAGGGAAACAGTTACAAGATCATATATGAGAGTTGCCAACATGAAACTTGGACAGACTTCCTGCTAGAAAGGAAAGGGCAAAGTCATTCCCAGTGAAACAGTTGGCCCACAGCATAAACCACTGGTTGCAAAATCAGCTGCTAACAGTGGTCAGAGAAGGTTCTAAGGTCAGCAGAGACCAAGCTGAAGACCTGAAAGTTGAATGATGAGAGAGAGTACAACAGGTGAAAGAATTACTAAAGGCCCTAGCTCCCCAAGAACAGGAAGAAATAGGTGGAGTTGAAGATTGGCAGCGCATGTGTGAGGAGTACAGAAGAGATGTGTGGCCAAGCCGGGTATGGAAATAAGGTACATAAGAAAAGTTGGTGGTGGAATGCAGAAGTCCAGGAAGTCATCAAAAGAAAGGAATGCAGGAAAATGTGGGAGATAGAAAAGACAGACCAGGCTGGGAAGGAATACTGGTTGGCTAACAAAGAGGCTAAGAAAGGAGTTGCAATAGCAAAAAACAGGGTATCAGAGGCACTCTTCTAGCTTCTAGAAAGTGACTCAGTAGGTGGCATAAAGAAACTGTATTAAGTTGCATGGCAAGGACAGAAAGGTAAAGAAGATAGTCAGACACCCTGCATAAGGAATGACAGACACAAACCTGCTCACTAACCCACAGAACATTAAAGGCAGATGGAAGGAGTACTCCCAGCAGCTTCTGAATGAAGAAAACACCACAGAAGCTGTACTGCCCCTGACACAGTCTATGATGAGAGAAGAGGAGCCCACCATAGAAAAAGTAAGAACAGCACTAAGGAAAATGAAGTCAGGGAAAGCAGCAGGCTCAGATGAGGTCACAGCAGCTATGATAAAGATGCTGGGTGAGATAGGGAAGAAATGGCTCCTGAGGGTACTAATAGCAGTGTGGAGAGAAAAACATATCCCAGATGACTGGAGAAAAAGCATACTTCTGCCAGTGTACAAGAACAAGGGGGACATCCACAAGTGTGGGCAGTACAGAGGTATCAATTTCCTGTCAGATTGCATGAAAGTTCTGGAGAGGGTGATTGATAAACGAATATGCAAAGCCTGCAGAGCAGTAGAAAGTAAGATGGGAGATGTAGTTTGGATTCAGATCTGATGCAGCACAACTGACCCACTGTTTGCATTGAGATAGATAGCTGACCAATTGAACATTCCAGTACTTGGAGAATGCATATAACAAGAGCCCAAGAAAGCTGATTTGGGCAGTCCTACAGTTATTTGAAGTCCCAGAAACATTGGTAGAATTAGAGAGAGATGGTGACAGTTAACATGACACTCCGACCTCATACAGAAAATGGGAAAAAGGGGGTTGATGATGACAATGATCCAGAGGGAAGAAGCATATAGGAAAATACCACTCTTGTTGGTGAATCTTGATGCAGAGAAAACATTGTACAGTGACCCAATGACTCAAGCACAATCAATCAGTGTCATTCTCACACAGGGGTTCCCAGTGGGAGTGGAATGTGCATCAGGGTTTAGCTCTGAGACCACTGGTGTTCATACTAGTGATGCAGTACATTAGTAAACAGGTCAGAGGGGACAGATCATCAAAGTTGCTGTATGCAGATGATGTGGCATTATAGACAGAATCTGAGCAAGAACTTCAGCAAATGATAGGGAAATAGAATACAAAACTAAAGGCACATGGAATGAAACCCAAGTGCAAATAAGACAGTGGTAATGGCAGCAATTTGGGGAAATCAGAAGAAGCTGAGAACTGAGATGGAAGGGAAAACAATGGAACAGGTTAACAGCTTCAGGCATCTGGGAGGGTTGGTTGAGTAGAAGGGAAATCTGAATGAAGAGGTCAAAGCTAGAATTGGAGGGGGTTGCAGCCAAATGGCATAGTGTGTCAGGTGTAGTGTATTACAGAAGACTTCCAAATAAGCTGAAAAGTAAGGTGTACAAAATAGTGGTGCAACCAGTACTGCTATATGGTACAGAAACCCAAGCGATAAAGGCAAAGCAGATGGGGAAGCGTGATGGAGATGAAAGTCATAAGATGGTAATAGGGTGCAAACTGTGGGACAGTTGAAGAAATGAGGACATAAGAGCAGAAGCCTAAGTGGCCGCAATTGCAGAACAGATCAGAGAGAACAGATTACGGTGGTTCAGACATATGCAGAAAAGTAGATGACAATCTAGTGAAGATGATTTGAGACAGACAGAAAGAAGGCAAGAAGAAACAAGGGCATCTAGCAAAGACTTGAATGGATCATGTGAGAGAAGATGTACGATAGTCTGGCATGAGTATTGAAGAAGGTAGGAGTGAGGCATTAAATCGAGAGAGATGGTGACAGTTAACATGGCACTCCGACCTCATACAGAAAATGGGAAAAAGGGGGTTGATGATGACAATGATCCAGAGGGAAGAAGCATATAGGAAAATACCACTCTTGTTGGTGAATCTTGATGCAGAGAAAACATTGTACAGAGTAAGCTTGGATTGGATTCCCTGATGCAATAATACGGATAATTAGGAGGATATATAGGCAAGAGTTACAGTGGGAGGGTTCCTCTCCTATAAGTTGTGTTTCGACAGAGGAACTAGGATCATAGGAAATTACTAAGCTACCGACCCGGAGGTAATTTTAAGCTTAGCTGTTTCAACCCAATGTAATACCGTAGAAGTACTAGTCAATACCCAAGACTGCATTTAGTGATGACTGCCCATGTCCAGGAGGGTTGTGGGCGCTATCCCTGGTAAGAATTTAAGGTGCCCCATCCACTCCTCTAGGTTCCTTTTGAAGAGTGTCATAGAGGTGCTCTGTTTCACATGAATTTGTAGCCTGTTCCAAAGACATGGCAGCCACTGAGAGATAAGTCTGTCCTTCCGGCATGTCCTATTTAAGTCGCAGGCCATATTTAAGGCCCTGGAATGGGTAGCCCTAGACGCACTTGATTTGCAGATATGCAGTAAGTTCATTAGGTTTGGGTCTTGGGTTGCTCTGTAGGCCATGCATAAGTCTCCCCTAAGAAGTCTCTATGATACGTAGTATAGTGGTATGGATTTTAGTCGGTCCATGTAAGGTATATGCTGGAGGCCCTTAATCATCTTTGTTAAAAACCTCTGAGGTCTCTCTAATTTCTGTAGGTGCTTAGTACGGTACATATAGAATGAGGCAGGGGTGTCCTGTTTCCCTGTATTTGCTTTATATTTAGATCCACTGGCAAAGAAAGTGAGGGAGTCAGAAATTCAATGCAAGTGTTAATCATGAAAAGTTTGCTTTATTTGCTTATGATATTTTGTACTTGATAAACCCAAAAAGGACATATCACTGTTGTGGAACATTTTGAGACACTTTCAAGAATTATCAGAATATAAAATTAATGAAGATAAAACAATGCAAAGGCTACAGCTATAAATTGCGACCCACTCATGACTTGGTTCAACAATGCCCATATCTACGAAGACACAATAAGATGAAGTATTTAGGAGTATGGATTAAAAAGGCTTCTGTTATGGCAGCTAAAGATTGGGAAGAGACTAAACAAAAGATAATGCAAAAAACAAAAGCTCTTGTATATGGATATGAATAGTAAGATACAAGCAGTCAAATATTTTAATCTCTTTAGTTTTATGTACAGGTCAGGCATATTTTTATCAACCAGAGGAAAAGTTTTTGACAAGAATAAAGAGTTGAAGGAATTTTTCTGAGAAGGAAAGAAGGCAAGAGTTAAGCTTGATAAGCTTATCTTCCCAATAAACCAAGGTAGTTTAAGGTTATCCAATTAGAAGGGATATTTTAGAGTTACCCAGTTAAGGCTCATATACATAACACAAGCAGAATGTTATAATTCAAAGTGAAAAGGGATGATGATGAAGCAGGGTGGGAGTTAAAGAAGTAGAAAGAGTGGAGTTTTTTATGCAGATCCCTAAGGAGAATAATAACTACCATACAGAATATTCTGTTCATAAAGTTGCAGAAATTATTCTAATAATTAAGCCAATGTTTGAAGGGAGAAAGGATATTTTGCCAGTACAGATGACTTCAATTAGGGGTACAGAAAATCGGCAACAGGAGGCTGGAATTTACTGGAGAAATCTGGCAAAGGAACCACAGTACTGAGAGCAAGAAACTACAGAGAGAAAGGTAATGAGTCTTGAACTGCAGGTTAGAGAGACTGCCTTCCCTATCAGGGACTGATACCAGAGTATAGGCAAGTGAGAGAGACAGGGAAGACCCAAGTGAAAGACCTGCTCTGGTAGATTTTTTTAGTTTAATTTAGAATAGCAACTGCTGTTAAACAAGTGGATAATATGTAGGGCATATAAAATATTCCTTGGTAACTATAGGAATCGGAGAAAGTTATAAAAATGTTGGGAAGAGAGGCTGTAAAAGTTTAAAAGTGAACAATGGAAGGATATGAGTATGGCTTACAAGTATGCAACAAAATGCAGAAGGTAAAGGATTATTGCTTGGAAGTGTTAATATAGGTATTTTTATACCCCAAGCAGACTTCAAAGAATTTTTCCTCAAGTAGAAAGTAAATGTCCGTGTTGTGATGGGGAAGAAAGAGGTAACTGAAAACATGTTTTTGGTAGTGTGATGACTTGCCAGATTAAAAAACTATAGAGTACTCTGTCAGAATTATTGTGGGAGCAAAGGAAATGATTCTTTTGAGCTGGGACACAGGATTTGAATTGCCTAGATATAGTAAGGCCTAATTAAGTTTAATTCTGTTGGCTGCCAAAAACAATTAATAGAAAATGGAAGTAAAAATCTAAAACAAATGTATTAGAAGTATTGAATATTGTAAATGAGATAAAAGAACTGGAAGAGGTTTCTTAAGAAAATGGAAGGAACAAATAATTTAGAAATAAATGGAATTTGTGTGAATAATACATGCATAATAATGTTCAGAAGGAGGAGGATTGAGGTTTAATGGAAGGCAGGCATTGAGTACAGTAGAGAGTCGATTATCTGAACTAATTGGGACCTGATAATCAAATTGTTCGGCTAATCTAATATATAATTAAACCGGATAAAAAAAACTTCTAAAATCTTGGTTTTTTTCTGCATGCAGGAATGTACTTTTCAACCATTCAGTGATTACAGTGGACAGTAAAGAATATTTTTCACACATGAGCTGGCTACAAGCTCAAAAAACATGTTCAGGCAAATACGTATAATGCTTACATATTCAGACTTTGATTTTTCCTACCTGAAAACTTTGGAAGGCTAGTTCTGATAATTGACGTTTCTGATAATCGACGTTTGGATAATCGACCCTCTACTGTAATTTATGCAATGTTGGACTGAAAGACACTTGGTTCAGCAATACCATATTTATGGGGATATGATAAGATGAAGATATAATGTGTATAAATGGAAAAATATTAATATGGTTTGTTTTCTTTTCTGTTAATGAATGTGTGCCTGAGACTTAAGTGATGCATGTGTTTAAAAAAATAATCCATTCTGTTGCTGTATTGTACAGAATTTGGTACGACTACAGGTCAGAACAATGACCTTGATATAATTAAATGCATGCACAACATAAATACATTATGAAATGTTTTAACATTTGTTTTGTAGGATTAAACCTACCAAATGTGCTCTGTAGGGGCTGTGTCCCCACAACTCCCACTACTATATTATAATGACTCTGTGTTCAGCACTGTAGAGGAGTAAAAGCCTGTGGTCTTGCAGTGGTTTCAATAATGTACAGTGCTAGGAGACGTAGGTAGACTTGACCACTCCTCAACTGCACATCATCTTTATGTGTTGTGATCAGTTTTTTTTTCTCAGATTTGAGGTTGTATGGTTTGTCAGCTCCATTTTCGATATATCATCATCTTTTTTGACTAAGGATCCAGTCAACCTGTATTTGGTGACATGCTATAAATCCAGACTTAACCTTAGTTACTTGTATAGAAAATCACTGTGAAGTTCTTTGCCATGATGTGGGCATCACAGAATGGTCTTTAAGTGCTTGAAAATTTTAAATACTGCTCGCTGTAGTCTTATTTCATGGCAAAAAGCAATATCATACCCTTCTCAAAAACCCATTCAGTGGTCACATTAGTCATTCAGTCAGTGAGATGTTCTACTGTGGTGATAATTAGAGGCCAATGGCAGTTAAGGACTGTTTTGACTTGTCTAATTGGCATAAAATAAACTGCAGATGAATAGCTTATTTCCGCCCCTCAGGAGGTCTGGCTAATCTATCTCAATGCATCTGTGCATTCATTCCATCATAGAAATAGAGTTTGCATTATATTTAGAACCGTTGGCAAATAAATAAGGGACTCAGAAATTCAATGATATAACTGGTATGGTAGTCAGGAAAAGCTGGCTCTATTTGCAGATGATGATATTTTATATCTGATAAAACCAGGACATTTCAGTGTTGTGGAACATTTTGAGAAAGTTTCAGTTCTTTTTGGGATACACAATTAATGGTACTAAAACAAAGGCAATATCTGCCACAAACTGGTTCAGCAATATCCATATTTATGGGAATTTGATAAAATGAAGTACTTAGGGGTATGAATTAAAAATGATTCCAGTGTGGCAGCTAAAGATATGTGGGAAAAGACTAAACAAAAGATAATACAAAAAACTGAGAAATTGGAAGTTCTGTTATATGGATATAGATAGTAAGATACAAGCAGTTAAAATGTTTTTAGTCACTTTAGTCTTGTACACAGGTTAGGCATATTTTTATCAACCAGAGGAGAAGTTGTGGATAGCTATTTATGTAGAGCTGAAGGTTTTTATATGGGAGGGGAAGACAGCAAGAGTCAAAGTGGGATACGTTGATTCTTCCAGTAGAACAAGGCGGATTGGGATTATACGATTCAAAGAGTATTTCAGAGCTACACAGTTAAGGCTCTTATGCATACCACAAGCAGAAACCTATAATTCAAAGTGGAAAGGGATGATGATGAAACCGGGAGTGGGGGGGGTTCAAGAAACAAGGAGATATTGAGATTTTGGATGCAGATATTTAAAGAGGATAATAATCATACAGAACACTATATTCATGAAGTAGCAGAAAGTATCCTAAGAACTAAGCCAGCACGGGAATTTAAAGAGATTCTGCTGATAGGGATGACTGCAATTAGTGATACAGATAGCAAGAGGAGGCTGAAATTTATTGGAGAAAAATGGCAAAGAAACCAAAGTATTGTGAGCAAATAACTAAAGAGCGAAAGGTAATAAAATGAGAAGACGCCAATAATTTATTTGGACTGCAGGTTAGAGATTCCCGTCCTATCAAGGATTGATATCAGAGTATAGGCAAAGAGAAAGAAATAAAGGGGTCCTAAATGAAGGACCAGCAGTGGTAGAGTTTTTAGCAGAATCTAGAACAGAAGCTGCTGTTAAAAAAATGAGTAATTAGTAGAGCGTATAAAATATTGCATGATAACTATAAGAGTCAATAAGAGGAGTTTAGAAAGGACTGGGAAGAGAGATTTGATAAGCAATTCACAAACAAACAAAGGAGAATATATGTATGTCTCTCAGATATGCAACAAAATTTAGAAAATTTAAGATTTTTGCTTGGAAATGTTTGCATGAGTATTTTTATACCCCAAGCAAACTCCGTAGAATTTTTCCTTAGGTACACAGCAAATGTTGGAAGTGTATGAGAAAGAAAGAGTTAATTGGTAACATCTTTTCTGAGAATGTAATGAGTTGCCAGACTTTAAAGATTCCCTGCAGATTACTGTATCAAAAATACTGGGTGAGCAAATTGTTGTATCTAGTGAAATGATTTTTCTGAGCTGTGATACAGAATCGGAATTGCCTCGATATAGTAAAACCTTGCTGATTCTAATTATGGTGTCTGCAGGGCTGCCAAATAAAGCAATTGCTAGAAATGGAAATTAAAGTCTAAGCCAAGTGTACTAGAACTAGTGACTATAGTAACAGAGGTAAAACAACTGGAAATGGGATCTTTGGAAAATGGTAGGAGCAAGTTTAGAAAAAATGGGAATTGTGGGGAAAATACATACAGGGGAGGAATGAGGTTTAAAAGAAGGCAGGATTTAAATAAGCTATTTAATGTTTTACTGACAATGATTGGGTAGATTATAAGTGATGTATATGATTGCAACTTAAATTATGTCCATATATATGGTTTGTGATGTATAATGCTTGCAACTAAGATCATGTAAATATTGTTTGTTTTCATTTATGTAAATGTATTATTGCCTGTTTCATAACTGAAAATTTAATAAAGATGTTTCTTGTTAAAAAAAAGAAAAATAAATGTTTGGCAAAGAGAAATATATGAAATGAGGAAATATCCTTTCTTAAGGAAAAAAAATAAACAACTCACAGTGAATAACTCCATCAGACTTCTCACTGATGATTGTTGTACATCATGTTGTAGGAAAATAATACTAATGGAGTGTGTGAGCATATCATTTGATTCATTTGGATGGTACTAACAGACTTAGCTGAAACTGGCAGCTTCAGACACCGCAACAAAATCATGCATAGTTTACTGCCATCTGGTGGTTGAAATTTGTCTGCTAAATGTACTGGAATGGAACATCATTTTAAAGGGAAATACCAAGTCACAGTCTGGTTCTGAGTTTTTACAGCAGAGAAGAGTCATTAGGGTGCATGATGAGAGACGGTCACATCAGAGTAGGCAGCTTTGGCCTAGTAGGAATGATTCACTGGCAGTTTTTTTTTTCTTTGCTTCATATTAGTGTTTAGTTTCACATCAGTTAAGACAGAAATTTTGGCCTTTTCGCATTTTATTTTGTCATATGACATTCACTGATCATAGGTACTTCTAGTAACTGTTTTTAAAGTGTGAGAAGTTGTTTGAGTTTGTCCATTACAGAACACCTTTCTGCTTTTTAATATATGTCATCTTGTAGCTGCAAGTGGAAAATAAATTGCGACCAAAACACTTTAGGGAGGCCTCAGTTTTACTAAAACCATCATTGAAGTGAATACTGCAGTTTTGTGACCTTTCTAGAAATAAAAGTAAGACGTGAGAGAATTAGTCAGTATTTGTTAATGTAGGTTTTAATAATATGAACCTTTGTACTGTCATATGTTAGAATATTCCATCCAGATAGATGCTTAATCTAGAAGTGTGCAGTCTGTAGGGTAAAGTCATGGGCTGAGAATCACCTACTTACAACCGACAAGGATTTATTTCTACCTAGTACTGTTTTATGAGTGAACAACGTAGTTAAGTCTCTGTTCCAAGATTGTGTTCAGAAGTAGGCAGTTATGCATTTTATTTGGCACTAGAAGTAGATAAGCTGTACAGTTTGCTTAGTGCTATAAACAATTGACGTTTTAAATTGTGTGCATGGATTACCAATCCTTTTTACCTGAATGATGTTTTAATCAAATGAATCAGTAGTCCATTTCACAGCAATGTCTTTACCTTTGGGAAAATGCAGACAAATATGTGAAAAACAGAAAATGCAGATGTTCTTTGAGCAGATGACTGTTACAGTTAACTTAACCAGTAAGACTTCTGCCACAGAAGGCCCAACTTCCAGCTTGACTTCCAAAGCTTTATACCTTTTCCCTTCCTACTGGGATGGATGTCAATGTCCCTGCATTGTCAGCACATTATCAGTATAAAGGCAACATATGCCTGTGCCATTTTTTTTCTTGTTGCAGTATCATTCGCACCATGTATATGGTAAGCATTGCCAGTCCAACAGTCAGAATTGGTAGATACGTGTACAAATGGGGAACCCTTTTTCCTCTTTATGTATAGGTATTTGTGCTTTTGGAGTCTGTGTACTGTTGTGGGTTGGAGTGAGATGTTGGGCATGTTGACATATGGATAATCCCTTCCTTGTACTTAAGGTGGTCAAAAAGTTATCTCTAAGCCAGAGTATGCAATTGCCTGTCCTTTTCCCTAATCCTCAAAATACACTTGAGAGCATTCTGAATTTTGGCTCTCAAAATATGGGGATCTGTCTGAAAACATAACTGACGAACTCTCTCTTTACATTCAGGAGAGCCTTAAAAACTCGTGTCTTCGACAGAGCATAGTGTTGATGCCACAAAAAAGGCATTGTCACTTAGATCTAACTAAGCTAGTTCTTTCAACACCCTCATACCCAAAAGAACCCATACTTAATGACAGATTAGTCATTCAGAGGCATTGTTATGCTCTAAAAACTCTTCATATTTGTATATAATGCATTACATAAGTTGTTCTAAAATTAATTTGTGTCAAATGCTATAACATGCTGGGTTATATATTGCTCTGTATCACAATATTAATCTCCTACACCATGATTTGGTTTTGCTTATTTCTTCTATTATAATTATTATTATTACTATTTGTCTATTATTTGTTTATTTATTTATTGCATTTGTTTATGCTTTCTCATCCTGCACTATGTTTTTGATTATGGACGCTATCCCAGGCTGGTTGTGAAGAGTGGTCAGTGGGAATCAGCAATACACCTCAGTTAAATGCATGCATAAATATACACAGACAACCACTGAGATGCTTCCTAGACAGGACCAAAATTCATAAGCAATACAGATTAGCTCTTTGTGTACTTTGCAGCTGGAATGGAAGGAAAAAGTTTCTAATCAGATCATTTCCAAATAGTTGACTCATTGGAGCTCATTTTCCTACCCTGCACATGGCAATACATTCGAGAGATGTACAAGGTCAAACTCTGCAATGCCTAAGCCTTCCTCAGATGAGTGAGCATCCAGGCCTTCTTAGAAGCAGCTACTTGGTCTTTGGTACATGCATTTTACATGAACTACAAAATGGACATCACTTCCAGAAGCAGGACTGGCTTCACCACAGCCATCCAGCAGAGCCATCTGCATCTGGACTTCTACAAATAAACAATGTTCATTGCACATAAAAACAAATCTAATTTTGCAAATGTCAAAAACACTATTGCTAAGGCTAACAGAGAACTTCAGACCCTGATTAAATCAACTAAAGCTTAGATACAAGGAAAAAATAGCAACCCAGGCAAAAGACAATCAGAAAGCCTTTTTAACTATGTCAGAAACCTCAGAAGTAATGTTCAAAATTTTCTCATCCCTAATAATAAATGATGATGCATACTGTAAGCTTTACAACATAGCAAATGTACTAGCAGATAAATTTAACACTAACTTCAGCTCCCTTCCCCTCTTGCCCAAACTTCTTATTAGTGTCCATACCTTGCCCTCATATCTCTCAGAAACAAGTCCTGAATGCACTATCCAAGGCCAAGAGCACTGATTCTAAGCGGTCAGGATGCCTATTGGTCAGCCTGAAACATGACTTGCCCAACCCCCTACAGAGTATTTTCAGTGTTAGCCTCTAACAGTGCATGTACCAAAAAATGGAAGGCTGCAACTGTCTTCCCTTCCACAAAAGTTGTAGTGTCAACTGATTTATGCAACTATAGAACTGTAAGCTTAATCAGCCTCATCTGTAAGGCTATGGAAAGGTTCATTATGGAATTAATAAATAAAGACATAAGCAGCCTAGAAAATATTGACCCAGGTCAGTCTGGTTTTGTCAAAGGCATATCCTGCCTACTCACCCTGGTTGACATCATCAAAAATGTCACTGAACCAAGCTAAAGGAATAACTGTTCACACCACATATTTGGACCTTGCAAAGGCATTTAGCTCTATCCCCCATTCAGCAATAGTTATTAAACTCTTCCAGCTAAATGTACATCACTACTTAACTTATTGGATGGCATACTGGCTCTCAAGTAGAAGTCAAAAAGTTAGGGTGGATAGATCTACCTCCACCAAAAGACATGTCACTAGTAGGGTACCTCAGGCCTCTATCCTTGGGCCACTCCTTTTTGGCATCTGCTTCTCCAAGATTAAGGCAGATGTTGAGGGCTTATGTCTAACAATGTTTGCTGATGACTGTAAACTTGGTGCAATCATAAACTGTCCAGAAAACATCAAAATATTTCAGGAATGCCTGTGACAAACAAATTGCTGATATCAAAACCATGGCCTAAAACTAAATGCCAAAAAGGGCATAATTATGTCTTTCGGCAAGGAAGATGTCCCCTGCAACTGTCACATCAGCAACACTCGCCTGAAAATTGACCCCATAATGAAAAAGCCTGGGAACATATGTAGACAGTGAGCTGTTGTTCAACCACCACGTCTCAACTGTTAGGAAGTCCTTCTTTATAGCATAACTTTTAAGCAAGGGTATATCCAAATCTAGGTATGTGATCATTCCATTGTACATTGATATTTTTAGGCCAGTCATTGAATAATGAGCCTCATTTAACATGTACCTGCCCAGGCATCTGATTCAGTGATCTAAGTTTTTTCTCATCAAGAAACTCAAGGGGACTAAATCACTAAAGCCCCTCTGATGAGCTCAAATCCATGTCCCTCTTACCAGTGTCCTACAGGCTGCTAAGCAGAGATCTCTCCCCCTCAATCTTCCCTCAGGAAATATTATCAAATATATATCTCCCTACTATCACTAAGGAACAGGTCCTTAATGCTCTCGCTAAGACCAAGAACACTGCATCAATGGGCCCAGACAATATCCCAGGATGCCTTTTAAATAGCATGAAACATGACCTGTTAGGACCGCTGGAATTACTATTTAACTGTAGCCTCCAAACAGGCTTCATGCCTCATGATGGAGAAAGGCAACAGTCATCCGTCTGCACAAAGGTAGGTCATCTACAGACCCTGGAAACTACAGACCCATAAGTCTCACTAGTCTTATATGTAAAGCCATGGAAAGAATTGTCATCGAGATGATCAATAAAGATACAGGAAACCTCCAGACACTGCACCCAACCCAGTTTGGTTTTGTAAAGGCCAGATCATGCGTACTCAACCTGGTAAACTTCTTTGAGAAGGTCACCAAAGCAATGGATGTCAGCAAAAGTATTCATACTGCCTACCTTGACCTGGCCAAGGCATTTGACATAATACCCCACTCTGGCATTGTTGACAAACTCAAGAGGTTAGGTACAAACCCGTATGTCACCCGGTAGATAGCCAGCTGGATCACAGACAGGACCCAGGAAGTTAGAATTGGGGAGTCCACCTCTACAAAGAGGCCAGTCACAAGTGGAGTCCCTCAGGGATCAGTCCTTGGACCGTGCTGTATTGGCATTTACTTCTCAGAAGTCAAGGCCAATATCAGTGGTCTCTAGCTGACTAAATTTGCAGATGACTGCAAATTAGGAGTTGTCATTGAATTTTACATTGACACAAATGTCCTCCAGGAGGGGCTAACACAGACAAACAATTGGTGTCAGAGTCATGGACTAAAACTAAATGCCAAGAAATGCATAATAGTATCCTTTGGGAAGTCATCCATCCCTGGTAACTATTATATTGACAGCACACCCCATAGAGTTGACCCAGTAGTCGGACTTAGGGACACACACAGATAGTAATCTAGCTTTTGATCATCCCATGTCTACAGTGGTGAGGAAATCATTCTATGTTGAGCAACTTATAAACAAAGGTATGGAATCCAAGTCCAAGGAAGTTATTGTTTCAGTGTATTTGGCATTCATCAGACCTGTCATTGAGTATAATGCCCCCTTTGGTATGTACCTAACCAGGCATATCCAACAACGGGAATGTCAACAGAGGTTCCTCACTATAAGAATACAGGGCATAAGTAATGTGTCCTATGCAGACCGTCTCAAGGCCCTATCCCTGTATTCTGTCTCCTACAGATGTTTGAGGGGAGATCTATGCCTAGCATGCAGGGCATTGTCAGACCCTGCTGTGATGGGCCTTCTGCATATCCACAAAACAAATAGTACCAGAATTACCCATTCTAAAGACATAACCTTGCCTGTGATGTAACTAAGACTTGCTGGAGAGATAGGTATGTATCCCAGAGACCACCCTGTCTGTGGAACATGCTCCCCATCCATGTGAAGCAGAGTTCCTCCCTAATACAATTCAAGTGCAACTTGGACAATTAGATGGGAAACTGAAAATTCATCCCTGGTTTGGCACCTATGTCTCTGATGCAAACAGGTAACCCGTAAATCGTTCATCTCCCAGTCCCATGCTTACACTTATCAAGAGTATCAGAGCTTGTCAGAGATTTGGGATGCATGGCTAGGCTCTTGTGGTCATTAGCCTAGTAAACAGCTATGAACATACAGACCTCTACTGACCCCATCTTTACAGACCTTCTACACATCGATAACTCCAACAGTGGCAAAAAAAAATCCTAGAGACCCCAGTCTCTATTGCAACTTAAATAAAACATGCTGGTGGTATCAATGTGTCTCACAGAGAATACCACTTTTTTGGAACTGTCTTCTTCTCCATGTGAAGTTAAGTACATCTCTTACTTTTTTCAAGCACAACCTTGATGCATGGATGGGAAACCGTAAGTTCACCCCCATGGTTTTGACGGTCTTGTCCCTTATGGACAAGTTAACATACTTGCTCCAGGGTTATGGGTATTCGTTACTTACTACACAAAGAGTTCTCGCACAATACTTAAGGATTATCTCATCCAGGGTTATAGAAGACTTCCACAAAGTGCAGGGCCTTGCCACTAATCTGCTAAGGCTAGAAACACAGTAGGAATGCGTGGCTAGGCAACTAAAGATCCTTGCATATTAACACCCTACTAAGCTGTGAACCTATGAGCAGTCAAAAGCTCTGGAAATCTTCCCAGTGGTAATAGCTATTTGGAGCAGTGACCCATACAATTAATTTAGCACAGTTGTGTAAGAAATTTACCATAATAATAGATGTTCAAGTAGGATCACTGTTGCAGTAATGCTGCTTGCACAGCATCTCCACCTTTTCTGGCTTGGGCATCCTAGTGCTGACGGAGGTACAACTTCACCCATGCCCACCTTAAGTAGGGGGCCTTTAGTCATTTCTGGTTATACTGTCTTTGGGTAAGACAGGACTTTTAAGGGTTTAGCACCTACAGCAAGGGAATTCTGTGAAGTGTGTCATTGCATGCTGCCCACAACCTGTCTTCTTTTCCTGTGCAAGAAATAACTAAAGATGATTCAGACTAATGTCTCCTTTATACTTAAAACATGCTGATGTCTCATGGAAGCAGACATACACCTGCCTGGGAAGGAGAAAAATGCAAAGTTCTGGAACTTGGGCAGGAAGTTACTTACTTATTTGTGAAGTTTTAGTCACAATTCATTTTAAAATAAAGTGTTATATTTCATAACATATTTAAAGGCCTAAGTATTTATGAGAAGATTCGAATGCTTTTTGCAATTACTTTATGGTAGAATTTCATGTAATGACTACATGATTTTATTTTTAGACAGAAAAAGTGAAATGTGTGCTCATTTCTGATAATCCACTTAATTCTTTTCTGGTCTTGTGGAAACTCTGTCCTGTTTCAACACTCAGTAGGTACAAAGCAGAGAAGCCATTTCTTGGTAGCACATCAGTCTATCACAGAGTGCACCCAGACACACAAGCATATACATGCACGCGCACACCTATGGGCAGTCCAAAGAATCACCATTTCACTTACAGTATGTCATTGGAATATGAGATGCAACTAGAGCACCTGCCAAAATCCCACACAGGCACAGAGAAGACATTTGTATACCACACACAAGCTACCACATCTGGGAGCCTAACTAAAAAACAAAGAGCTGTACGTCAGGTACACTAACTGTTATACCACTTTGCCATTTGGCCTGTAGACCTTTGTATGCCAATGTAATTATGCTAGAATGGTGAAATAGGTTTATTTTTACTATCAGGTTTTTGTCATCTTGGTGCATATAAACACACTTTTTAGATGACATATTTAGTGCGTGGGTTGATAAAAAGAAAAACTGCAAGAATTTAGTAATTATATCAAAGAAACTACTACCTTTCTTAGATTTATGTATACCATTGGAATTGAATTGATATATTTGGTTGTTATGTTAGCTAAAGATAAAATTCCTAATGGTTTAACATCTTCTATATACAGAAAACCAACATATTCAAACTCCTTTCTCCATTTTACCAATAGTTACCCTTTACATCAAAATCGAGCAGTGTTAAAGGGAAAAATGGTAAGGGTGGACAGGATGGCTTTGGTGTATAAAAACTTCCAAAAGGAGTGTGATATATTATGAAACATGCTTCTTAACAGCAGTCATCCATTAGATATGGTCAGTTCAGTTACATAAGTTTCAAGGAAAAAGAAGCAAGATACACAAGTTTCCTTATTAAATAATATACCTTTATCACATTGTAACAATGGTGATACTGTTATAGAAGTATTAAACACCAACACCAAGAACCAACAAGTGGTTCATACTGTTTTGTAAGAATGATACCCCATTTTTGATGGCTGAACAAGTAGTAATTATTTTATTACCACATATTCAGTTGATAGTTACAGTATATCAGATATTATACATACAAACTGGTATTTCATTAAAAGTAATAAGAAAACATGCAGTCGACTTGGCCCACAACCTCAAATTATATATGAGAGAGGAAGGAGTTTTAAAAATGTATTTTGTAATTTAATCAAAGATAGTAAAGACAACTCTGCGGACAACATGTCTAAATGTAGATGTTGTAAGCAATGCAGACATACAATTAGCTAATTTATTAAGTATTGGTAATAGGAAATTTCATGTAACAGGTAAATTTAATTGCAGCACCCAGAGTGTTGTCTGTATAGCAGTATGCAAAATATGCACTGCCTTCTATGTTGGCAAAACTGAGCGAAAATTAAAGGAAAGAATATATGAGCATACTTACAAAATTAGAAAGAATATAACAACTAATACCCTTTATAAACATATTAGACATAACACTAATCACTGTTTTTTATTCAAAGTTTTAGAAAACATTGCACAAAGTCCTAGAGGTGATCCGTGGAATATCGTACTTGAACAATGGGAATTATGGTGGCAACTGGGAAATACAGCTCAGTGCCACGGCACCACCATGACTCAGTGAAATAATATCAGTTAGTCAGTTTTTAAAAATGAAGGCATATACCAAATAAGTTTTAGTTCAATAGTTATTGTGTATTTTTGGCAGATTTAACTTTATATACAAAGTATTAACTTAAGAGGAAGGGGTTAGGGAATCATCTGGCACATGTATGTATTTAAACTGTTTTAATGACTGTTGGTTTTATTTGAAGAAGTCCATGCATTCCAAAGGACGAAGGCGCTAAACATTATATTAAAGTTATAAAAGTACAAAAGATTTGTTGTTGACACTTTGAGGTTTTTTTCAGATATAAGTTTATTTTTGATATTGTTTATAAGGCATAGCCATATACACATTTGCACTCATGTAATAAACAGAAGCAAGAAGGAGTGGGACACTTTTGTATTAGTTACAGTTAGTCAAGGTGGATAAAATTGGGAAGTCATCATTTGCTTTGAGGTGATATTGGTTTGGGGGGGATACAGAATTTACTAGGCAGAATTAAAGACAATTTCTATTAGGGAATACAGTGTTTGCAAATTTAGGAGTCAGGGGCAAACTAGTCTGTAAAGTGATGTATTTCCCTCTTGAGTTTTAAATGTTATTTATGAAGTTGTAAACTAAGGAAAGGAGGTGGAAAAAGGCAGATTTGTGTATTTTCCTTTTGGTAACCTGAAGTAACATAGGCAAAGTCCAGTGATACAGCACATAAATAAAAACAATGAATATAAAATTGAAATGTACAAATAGCTTCTTAATTACTTACATCATGGTATAGTCATATGTCTGTATTTTTCTACTGATTATAACCCATATCTGTCTACTTCAGCTGTTCCTCTCTTGTACCTCTGAACCAGTACTCTTTCATGTCCCTTTTTTCTTCTGTGTATTAACGTATTTAAATACTTCTAATCTGAAAGTGTACATGGTGATCAAGCTATCTCTTTACAGCTACCCCTAAAGTTGTTAACTGTATTCATACTAGTAAGCATATTCTAGGCATGAGAGAGGTGAGTGGGTCATGCCCATTCACTCTTTCCCCCTAGCTTCTGCATTGCTGGAGCCACTAATTAAATCAAAGTCACCATTGAGGCTCTATCACTTTGCACCATGGAGCCAAGCTCCATCACCACATCTTCTGTTTGTTAAGAAATTAGCTGTATGTACTGTATCCTTACTTTCTACTTTTTTTATCACATTGCTGCAGCTAACTTCAGGCTTCCTCTAGCACCACCTCCTTGATGTTCCCAAATGTAGGGATTCGTCCACATGTTGAAGGCTTCCCCAGTGTGACTCATGCCAAGAGAGTCTCTTCTAGGAGAAGCCTGCATGTGGGGATCCTCCATTTCACCTTGCATAGGTTCTGAGGGCTAGAATCCATCACACAGTGTGACAGGACATGGTCAGGTAAGAAACAGTCATACCACAGCTCTCAGTTGGCCATTTCCTCTTATTTTTATCCAGTGATGAGTTTGGCTGACATCATGGCAGGGATCATGCATTGGCATCACAATGGAAGCATCCCCAGTTATGTGGTGTTTTAAGGAAACCTCCAACTTCTCCTACAGTTTAACTCAACCCTTATGTTGTTTTTCTCCCAACAGTATGGTTCCAGTATTGTGTAGATACCAGGAACCTGGTTGTACTTTATAAAATGTAATTTTTTTCTCTTGGAATCGACAAAAGAAAAGACCGCCCAGTTTTATTTTTAAGGTTAACTTCTCATATAATTTGCAGAGGAATTTATCCACACCTGCATGACGTACCACAGACACAGAGAAGTCAAGTGATTAATTCTGCTAATGTCAGGAGCTCAGCAGCTGTTATAAAAAAGACGGAGAGATGTGAAACTGTTTCCCACTGTCTTTATTGCAGCGAGGAAGAGGACTTACATTGATTCACAGCTACCTCCAGTGAAACCATGTCTTTCTTAGCAGAACAAAGCAGATGGATCATTCAATGGTTCAAAGGCAGTTGCCAGCTCTTCTAATAAATTTACATAAACAGCATCACAGTATTGAAGTGCTAAGCTTTAAACTTTAAATGTTGGTTGGTTGGTTGTTTTTACTACTTTATATATTAAGATGATTTAAATGTGGTGTCAGGTATATCTGTGACATTTAGAACAAAGTCAGAAAATACTTGTTGTAATTGTTGTAAAGTATCAACACATTTACCATTTTCATGCCCCCCCCCCCCCACCCAACAGGACAAAGCTGTCCAAAGAAAGGCTGCTTTGCAATAATTTAGACAGTTGGTAACCCTATTAACTAGGTGCACTGATACTGTTTATAAGAAGGTCGTTTGTGCTTTCTTGTGACATCAGGGGAGGATGCAGATGTGGTGTACAGATCCATGAGAAGAGACATCTTCTACTGGCTTTGAGTCAGTCCTTACACAGGTGGTGTGTGTGAGCATTTTGTCGTCTTCAAAGGAAATGTAATTGATGTCAGTTGTGATATACAGCTGCATTTACTTTAACATACATGTGCTATTTCCCCTTTCATTAAAACATTAGGAAAGGAAAATCAAAAGTACTTTATATATATATATATATATATATATATATATATATATATATATAGTACGTGAGTAGCACACGTCTTACTTGTATGTATAGAAACATGAGTCTATGCATATAATGCAAAAGGTTTATATGGGCGTGTGTGTGTGTGTACGTACGCTTGTGCACTCATACAACTAGTGACAATTCACCTCCCCAATCTGCAGATTTCACTAACTATTAAGTTATCATATAATTCATATCTATTCTTAATGAATGTTTTCATAATTATGTCTAATTTGGTATAATTATTTATACTGTAGTTGTTTTTTGTATTATTTTTAGAGACTGTAAAATTATTGTTCTTAAAATGTTTTGTAATACTTTGGGGCTTTTCTCGCCTAGGTCTCCACTGAAAATGGGCTCCTACACACTCAGACTTTCCTGGTAATCAAATGTCAATAAATAAAATGATAAATAAATAAGTGCTTTTGCTTTAATAGATGTTTTGCATATTGTCATAATAACTTTGTATATGCAACCATGGAGCTTTTCTCCATGGATATCCATTGAAAAGGTGTTTTAATTCCCAGTTGGACTTTACCAGTAATCAAATATAAATAAGTAAGTAAATAAACAATAGTGATGAGGCTGAAGCTGCAGGTTCACATTTATGAAATAGGCCTTGTAATTTCTTTTTTCCCCTTTAGTCTGAAATCGTATGCTATTGAAACACTAAATTAGACACTTACAATTTTCAGCTCCTTGTACACTAGACACATAATCCAGCACTGAGTACAAGGGAGACAAAGTATAGCTAATCTACCAAGCAAAGAAACTGAAGCATTGACACAAGGAAACCAAACACTCCATTTTTTTCATTGCCATAGGATCATAGGAGGTTACTGGGGTAATGCTTACAAGCCTAGCCAGAAGTTTATCCCCAAAAAAGAAACCTCAGTCAGCACCTACGGCCACTGCCAGTGAGGGACAGGTGGACCCCCTGGGATAAGTTTGTGGTTTCCCATCCACTCATCAGGGTTTCTCTTGAAGAGGGTCAGCGATGTACTCTGATGTGAATGGGAAGTCTCTTCCAAAAACAGGGGTGCCTCTGGGAGATAAAGCTCTCTCTCCAGCAGGTTTTTTTTAGTGTTGCATATTAGATTAAGGCATTTCAAGTGGGTAATGCACGAGGAATTAGACTTATGGATATGGAGCATCTCTAGTAGGGCAGGGTCCGAGATTGCCTTGTAGGCAAGACACATATCACCTCTGAGCAATCTGTACGATACCGAGTAGAGTGATAATGCTTTGAGCCTCTCCACATAGGACAGGTGTTAGAGGCAATGGATTCTCTCTGACAGGTATTTCTGTGGCGTTTCCAGCTGGTGCAGGTGTTTGGAGAGAGGTACATTCCAAATGGGGTGTTGTACTCAATTATTGGCCTAATGAGGGAGGAGTACAGAGAGGTAATAACCTCTTTTTTTCTGGATGTAGTCCCTTTACGTATGAGGTGAACCAAGTAAAAGTTTTTTCTGATCATTGCCACTACATGATGGTCAAATGTGAGTTTGTCATCAACCTGTGTACCAAGGTCTCTTGCCACAGGTTGTGTGCTTAGGAGGTTGCCGTTGATGTAATCAGTGGGGGCCATGTTTTTCCGAATGGTATAATACATTTATTTGCATTTAACTTAAGGCCATGACTTTGACACCAGTCATTTGTTGCTGTGAAACCCTCTTGTAGTATGTTAACATCATTGGGGAGTCAATGACCGCACCCAACTTACAGTCATCCGCAAATGTGGTGAGCCACAGGCTTTTTGTCTTTTCCTGGACCTCTGAGAAGTAGACAGATCCCTGGGAAACACCACTATTGACAGGTCTGCTGTCAGAGGTGGAGATAACCTAATTTGACCTTGTGCGTCCTACCGGCGAGCCAGTTGGCCACCACCTGATGAGGCAGGGACTTGCACCAAGTTATGTTAACTTTTTGATAATGCCCGAGTGGAGGATTGTGTCAAAGGCTTTGGCCAAGTCAAGATAAGCTGTATTTACTGACTTTCCTTCATCCAGGACCTTGGTGACAGTCTCAAAAGTCAGCCAGGTTCAACAGGCATGATCTGCCCCTGACAAATCCAAACTGGATGGGGTCAAGTGCTTGGAGATTGCCTATGTCCTTGTTTATGAGGTCCATAATAATATGCTCCATGGCTTTACAGATCAGACTTGTCAAGCAAATGGGGCAATAGTTTCCAAAATCAGTAGTGGCACCACCTGTGTGAAAGGGGATGACAGTGGCAGTTCTCCACTCTGCTGGAATGAAGCCTGTATTTAGGCTGTGATTGAATAGGGTGTTGAATAGCAAAGCTAGTTCTTGTTGCAGATGGTGCAGAATACAGCCTGGGATACCATCATGTCCCATGGAAGCTGTGTTTTTTGCCTTGGATAGGGCCTTTAACACTTGATCTATGGAGATGTGAGGTGCAAGGCAAGTATCAAGGATGTTGAATGGGCCTTTGGGGGGACAGGGCGGTGAAGTTTGCACTGAAACTATCTGCTAGAAGGTTGGTGAAGTTTGCACTGAAACTATCTGCTAGAAGGTTGGCGAAGTTTGCACTGAACCTATCTGCTAGAAGGTTGGCTAAGTTAACAGGATCAGTGTAAGTGGTACCATTAAGAACTAGTTTGGAACAAACATGCCATGGAGGTTCCTGACATACCTGAAGAAGGCTTTGTAGTTTCCCCTTGTTTCAGAGGCTAGTTTTGATTCATAATTGGCTTAGGAAGTTTTCACTAATGACCTAATTTGCTTGTTGAGACTAAGGAGGGAATTTTTCCAGTTGGGAATTTGTGCCTTTTTACCCTTGGACAACAGTTTCTTCCTTTTGTTGTAAAGCCTGTTGATAGAGGATGTCCAGCAGATAGGTTTGTATTTCCTTGAGGAGCAGGTTTTAGTTCTGTTGGGTATGGCTGAGTCCATGTATTGTACAGGTGCTTGTATACTGCATTAGCATACTGTTCAGCATAGTTTTCTGCATCCTCTGAGGGGGGCTGTGATGTGAAGCTACTGATACCCTCCCTTAGG
The DNA here is from genome assembly GCF_019279795.1 of Protopterus annectens. Lineage (NCBI taxonomy): Eukaryota > Metazoa > Chordata > Ceratodontiformes > Protopteridae > Protopterus > Protopterus annectens. The sequence continues at coordinate 709,562,146 of NC_056745.1, read as the reverse complement.
AGGTTGTAGTCAGCTTTTGAGAAGTTTTTTAGCCTAGTTATGGCTGGGGTGGTTGGGTGGGGTAGAAACTTTGAATGAAACTGACCGATGATCTGATATCACCAAGGAAGAACTTACTATGGGGGTGGTGCCCATGTTGGTGAGAACCAAGTCCAGAATGTTATTTCCCCTTGTTGGGGATGAGAGAAGCTGGTCTAGTGTGTTGGAATTGATGAAGTCAAGGAATCGCTGGGTGAGTGCATTAGTGCAGGAATTGTTCACCCAGTCTATGGTGGAGTAGTTGAAGTCACCAAGGATCAGAGTGTTGGGGGGTACCTTGATGGAGTTGTGTAGGTCCAGGTAGGAGGAGAGGGTCTCCTGAGTCATGAAGGGGGGTCTATAGCTGGCTATAAATTGGATGGTTGTCTTGTCCAACTGTCAGTTGCACCTGGAGTAGTTGTAGTGCGTCATGCTGGCAAACCAGTCTGGAGGTTTGGTCATCTTTAATGAAGATAGAGACTCCACCACCCTTAGTTTTCCTGACCTCAATTTGGGGTCAGAATATGGGGAATGCGGTATAGCCTGGTAAGGCAGGGGTGCTCTCCACAGCCTTGAATCAAGTTTCTGTGATTGCAGAGATGTCAGCATCTTCCAGTGCGTGGAGAGTCTCCAGTGAGTGCATTTTCGTGTTAAGGCTGCTAGCATTAAGCAGCATGACCTTCAATTTGCTTTTTGACAGATCTTCTATGTTGAAAGATTTGTCTTTGGGGCATTGCCTAAAAAAGGCACAATGGAGAGACCAGAGCCTTGGCCAGAATCCGGAATCCCAGGGGTGACAGGTGGAGGCCATCTCTAGCAAATCATTGAGGTCTGTCAACCATGTCATCCCAGACAGACAGATACTGGATCCCCTTGGAATGACACCAGAAACTAAGCCAAATGTTGAAGTCAGTTATTTTTTGTTAGTATTGTGGTATCATTCTTGGTGAAGGCAGGATGCTGCTTAGGGCTAGGGTCATACCTGCCTGGGACATGCACTGTATTTGAGAGCTCAATCATGTCTCTCTTTATATAGTCGAGGGAGGTACATCTCAAGTCATTCACACCAACCTGTACAATGACAGAGTCATACTTGTACCTGTTGTGGAGAGACTTAAGTGCATCTGTGATGTGGTGAATTCTGGCACCTGACAGTCAACTGACCATGATCTTCTCCTTGTCGAGCCTGGTGAGGGGGACATCGGTGTGTCTCACAGTTGAGTCACGAATAACTAGCATGTTTGGTTTATTGTTATGCCTTATGGGCTGTGTTGGTTTATTGTTGTGCCTTATGAGCTATGTTTGTGAGACACTGATGGGTTGTTTGAAGTCTTTGATGTGTTTGGTGTTGTGTGTGAAATGTTTGTGAGTGTGTTTTGGAGGTCTCTGCTGTTTAGGTAAGCTTTTATTGAGGACCCCTGCATAGGTGGGATTGTGTTGTGCTGGGCTATGTGATATGGGTGGTGTGGTGTTTGTGCTGGCAATCTCTTCTTTGTCAGGAGCATTGACTGTGGCATGAGAAAGCATGGATTCCAGTTTACTGATGTAGATGTATTTCTCACAAGTAGAAGAATTATGTGCTAGGAGAAGAGGGTTGTCAGTGAACATGAGGCAGTTGCTACACTGTCTCAGTATGCCCATGTCAACCAGGCTGGCAGGAGAAACTAATGGAAGTTGTCCAAACATAGTCTTCTGAAACTTGGATGGACTTACGGAGAGGTTTTTGATAAGGGTTTGTCCACAAGATTGTAGACCACAAAAACCTTCTTAAATGTAAAATATCTGGCCTGAAGCCCAAGTGGTAAAACCAAAATTAAGAGGCTTAGAATAACATAAATTTAATCAGGCTACTAACAAGCAGTAATAAATGCAGCAGAATAACAGCACTTGAACACTTAAGAGCAAGCAGCAAATCAAAATAAGGTAATAAAGTAGGAAGAACAACTACAGTAAAAGCAGCTGAATAATGTGTAAAATTGTATTTATTTATTTTTTGGTGCAGAGAAGAAACAGACGATAATTCAAGGTTAAGAAACTAAGGGGGTTGGCCTTCCCAAAGGCTCTCTCTGTACATAGTAGAATGAGCTGATGAGATCGGACAGGGAAGAGTGTCCAAAATTAAAGAGGAGGGGCGTAGTCCTTCCCAGTGATCTCACTGTACTCAGTACAGTGAGCAAATGAGATGGGACTGGGAAGAGTGTCCAAAATCATATTTACAACAGGGGCGGTCATTTCCAGAGCCACCAAATTTAAGAAAACAACAACACTTCGGCAGTGGGGAAAAACAAAATGCCGACAGAGATGAGCAATATTCAGTCAAGGAAATAAATAAATTCAGTACAGTTTTGTTAACAAAATGCAGACAGAAACCAGCAATATTCAGTCAAGCAAATAAATAAATGCAGTGCAGTTTTGTTAACTATCACTGAAACAGATCAAGTGCAATAAAGTATACCTTTATCAGCTTTGTGTATCTAGATGGTTATAGAATCAATCACAACCATCCTACAAGGAGCAGGAACAGCTCTGATACTGACACAGTCTCACAGAAATTTAACTCCTTATACCAGTAGTGTAAAAGAAAAGTAGACCCTCAGGCAATTAGATAAACATAAAAGCAGTTTGACCGGTAGCTTCACACCTTGGATAGGCTGGTTTCACAAAATATAAAGCAACCCCCACTGTGAAACCAGCTGAACAAAATGCAGACAGAGACCAACAATATTAAATCAGGGAAATAAATAAATGCAGTACAGTTTTGTTAACAAAATGCAGATAAACCCAACTGAACAAAATGCAGAGACCAGCAAGATTCAGTCGGGGAAATAAATAAATGCAGTACAGTTCTGTTAACAAAGTACAGACAGAGACCAGCAATATTCAGTCAAGCAAATAAATAAATGCAGCACAGTTTTGTTAACTATCACTGAAACAGATCAAGTGCAAAAAAGTATACCTGTATCAGCTTTGTGTACCAGATGGTTATAGAATTAATCACAGCCAGGCTACAAGGAGCAGGAGCAGCTCTGATACTGACCAGTTTATTAATCTTAGGGTCCTTGATTGTGCCATTCATAAGTGAAATATGTAAATATGGTAAGCAGTGCTGCATAAGGAAAATGGCATATAAACTGAGCCAGAAAAGCACAACACAAAGAACAGACGAGTTGTGGCTGAAGTGTATGAAAGACAATAGTCAAGGTGATGCAGCAGATCCTGTGCAGGACTGGGAAAAACACAGGGAGAAATGGCCTTGACAAAGTACACTACAATAATTTGGTTTAGTCAGCTGCGGGGAAGTGGGCTAAAAATGGAATGAAATGGAGCAGAAAAAGACAGTGAAGAAAGGAAATGTTTTGTTCATTAAACATATCACTACACTTATGACTGGGAAAAACATTACAGAAAAGATTAATATGTAGTGAAAAGCTAGGAATTTCTTTAGACGCTAACCGAAACCCACTGCAACATAGCTAATAATAGACTGAAGAAGCATAACATAAAAACAGTACTGTGATAGATGTAATGTGTACTGAAAAAAATGAATAAAGGAATAGGTGTATAGGTTCATACAAAGCTGCTGTGTATGCAGTCCAGGGAGACCATTAGGAAGTCTAGCCTAAATTCCCAATAGCTCCTAAGCACTGCCTGGTTAAGTGACTTGTTCAAGGTCATATAGTAGGAAATGAAGATGGAAAGATTCAAACTGTGTACTCCTAGCACTGGAAGCAAAACTTTAGTCCCCTGCAATTATTGCTAGACATCAAAGTAACATGAATAAGTTGCTGTATGGCTCAATTGACTGACAGTAGTAAACTTTAGGAGTGCAGTTTCTGCAAAAGGACACAGCAATTTATATGTCTTCCAGAGCATAAGTAGTATTCGTGTCATTACAAAACAGTTAGTTTTGCTAAACAGTGATTGTGTTGTACATTAACAAATCAGATGATGAGCAGAACAACATTAAAAGAGAAGAACACAATGTTAGAAGACATCCATGCTGCAATCCAATGGTAAGGAACAGAAAGTTAGTAATATCTGGCTGTAGAATTACAGGACAACATAATAAAGAGAAGAAGAACATAACATTAGTTATAAAACAAATGCAAGTGGTTAAGACTTTCATACACTATTCGCCCCCCCCAAAAAGAAATCCAATGTCGGGACTGGGAAAAAGAAATAATGTGTCATCAAGTTGCCAGATTTGTAGAAGATTGATTTTCCTGTACTTTAACAAATCACTATATAAGCAGAATAGTAAGAAGAGAAACTATAATACCACAAGAGATCTGTGCCTTTGGAAAAAATAGTTATCCATATATAAGGCATAGAAAATTTGTCATATTTTGCTGTAGACTTAGTAAAGGCAAAAAAGAACATCACATTAGTTATAAAACAAATAAAAATAAAGTATTTTCTACAACATTCAGGCAAATTTTATATATATCTGCATATATGGATTCACTTTATAATCTCGAATTTCAGTATCTCAAGACTATTAAGCCGAAAAATCAAAAACCCGAAACTTTAAAACTGCAAAATTTCAAACCACGAACATAACATAAACAAAACACTACACCACACAAAAACAAATACACCTACCGACACTACAAAAAAACAAACCAACACATACAAACCCAACAAAACTAACACACACACAAACAATCTTGCTAAAAGCAGGGGGGCAAGTCCCCCCACCCCCCCTACTTATATATACTAACTCCGAGGTCGCACTAAACACACAAACACATAAAATTCACCACTACACACACACGAAAGTCCCTACCCAATACCCATACAAAAACTCCACTTACTTCAAACCCCAGCTAAATCCACAAACTGCACCGCATGTCACATATGCAAACGCATAATGGCGAATGTGACATTTCCGCATTCGCTATTAGGCAGTTTCACGTAACTGGAGTTTCAACTTTATAGTCTTGAAATATTGAAATTAGACTTTTCAGTATTTTGAGCTTATAAAGTGAAACCATACATACATATATATATATATATATATATATATATATATATATATATATATATATATACACACACACACACACACATATATATGTGTGTATGTGTCACACACATATGAATAAGTATTTGAAAATAAAAATCTTTCCACTGCTAGCAATGGGGAACAAAATTACTTTTAAATCATTCCTGTCCAGTAGCATCTGTCAACTTAAATATGAAACTCCAAGCATCCCCCACCTGTGGTGAGGGGACTGTCAATTCATCTTGAACTGCAAAAAGATACGCTGAGCAAAGGCCTGCAATTTATCTACTTTTTTGGTTGCAGCTGTTGACTTCCTTAGTATACTGTAAAACAAGGTCTGAGATGCAATCAACTGAGGACCATTCAAGAAATAAAAGAAGCAGTCCTGTTATAGAAGGTATGTAAGTTGACAGAGACGTGCACTAATCCCATTATATGTCAGTAGCATGGGAATACATCACTACTTCCTAGTGTGACTCATAAAATACACTTGAAATGAAGTATGGAAAAGAGAAAACATTAAAAAGAAAAACAAGATCATGTTGATTTGTCAAGCCCCATCGGCAGCCATTTTATGGAAAATATTAAAATTCTGTGAGAAGCACTCAGAGTAATTTTAAGGTTTTAAAGCAGGTCGGAAAACAAAGATGGAGAGAATAAATGTATATGTTTAGTTCTAAGGTGGAGTTTTCCTTGAAACTCTTGGCCATCTATGTTGCAGTGGTGTCACCTGTGCCTTTCCCTTGTGCCCTTTCACACTTCCAACACTTGGTCGACTTCTTTGAGTCAGTCACCAGAGCTGTGCATGAAGGCAAGGTGGTTCATACAGCCTACCTTGATCTGGCCAAGGCCTTTGATACCATTCCCCACTCAGGAATCATAGAAAAACTCACTAAGCTAGGCATCAACCCCTGTATCATTAGGTGGGCTGCAAACTGGCTGACAGAACCCACAGTGTGAAAGTAGCTGACTCCAAGTCAGACTGCCAGCTAGTCACAAGTGGAGTCCCACAGGGTTCGGTTCTGGGTCCTCTCATGTTTGGTATCTACTTCTCTGAAGTCCAGGCCAACACAAAGCCAAAGGCTGACAGAGTTCAAAGCCTTTTGCAAGTTGGGAGCTATTAACTCACCAAGTGATGCTGACATCCTACAGAATGGCCTCACTGAGACCAACGACTGGTTTCAGCCTTAATTTCGATGCCAAAAAATGTGTTGTCATACTCTTTGCGAAAAACCCGGTTCTCATGAATTACCACATCGATGGTAGTCCACTGAACACAGAAGGCATTATAAGAGATCTGGGAACACAGGTTGAAAGCAACCTCTCTTTTGATCACCACATTGCCACAGACAGAAAGTCTTTCTATATGGCACATCTCATTACTAAAGCTTTTGCATCCAGGAAGAAAGAGGTCATTATCTCCCTCTACTCTTCCCTCATTAGGCTAGTCATCAAGTACAATGCCCCATTTGGCATGTACCTCATTAGACACCTGCAACAACTGGAGAGGCCGCAAAAGTACCTCACAAAGAGGATCCTAGGCCTTAAACATTTGACCTTTATGGACAGACTCAAAAAACCTCCAACTGTTCTCTGTCTCATATCGCCTACGTAGAGGTGATCTCTGCTTGACTTACAAAGCCATGTCTGACCCAGCTCTGTTAGAAATGCTACATCTAAAGAAATGCCAATCCGTCTACACCACACGCTCCAGAGACCTCAACCTCATTACCACAATCAACAGAACGTACTGGAGGGACAGGTTCATAACCCAGAGACTGCCCATGCTATGGAATAGACTTCCCATACATGTCAAGCAGAGCACCTCGCTGACCCTATTCAAGAGAAATCTTGATGAGTGGATGGGAAATAGAAAATTCACCCCAGGGATAACTCCAGTGGCTCTACTCGACAGAGGCACTGGGAACTAAGGTCGGGTGGCATGATGCCAGGGTAATCCTATGGTTAGGCTTGTAAAGGCCCCAGGGCCATTAGCCTAGTACACACCTATGAACGCCACACCCTCCCCATTTGAAGAGGTGAGCAGACTCCTATTCATCATTGTATTTTCACTCATGCCAGCTCCAAAACTTGCCTGTGTCAGGAATCAAATTCAGGTTAATATATTTTAGTCATTGTCCTTCTGTTACAGTTGTTCCCAGGTTCATATGCAAGTACTAAGCTATCAGTCTGCAGAATATTTCAAACCTAGCCAAAAAACCCTCTATGAAATGACCTTGTAGGTTCACAGAGGGCAAGACAGGATAGACTGAGAGAATTTGAGGCTGACCATCCAGTTATCTAGGTTTACAGTGAAGGTGGGAAGGGTGCTACTCTGCTTGACATGCGGTAGAACTTTGTTCCAGAGGTGAAGGGATACACTGGGATATAAATCTATCATGCCAGTTCATAACAGAGTATTTGATGTGCCATTAGATATGTGAAGGGATAGGAGATCAAAAAGGGTTAGTACATAGAAAGGTCTGACAGTTGTTCTGATAACCCAGATTTTTAAGACCACTGATCTTTTTACTTATGAATTTCTGAGTTCTCTGAATATGAATAACAAAATATATGCCAAAAGGTGCAAATAATAGGACTGATAAGATATGTGTAAATTAAGACATCTTTGGATCTAGTCGAGATGCCTTTGTAAATTAGATGGGCTAGATAAAAGATTTTCCAAACTTCTGTGGAGACATGATGGTCAAATGATGTGGAATTTTTCTCCAAGAGTATCCAGATCCCTTACAACAGTGTCTGATTGGAAGGGTGCATCTCCTACATTGTAAAATAAACTGTTTTGTATACCAAAATGAGCTATGCTATACTTTTTTGCATTTACTTTGAGACCTTTGTCTTTGCATCAGTTAACATAGTCTAAGCTGTGTTGCAGTCAGTTGAAGATCAAATAATACCCAATTTATAGTCATCTAAAAACTTAGTTAACAATAGGCCAGAAATGCTGGTCTGAAGGTGTGAGAAATATTTGCAAATAGCTCCCGATTTCACCACCATAAACTAGTCCTCAGTAAAACAAAGATCAACCCTATGCTATTTGGTAGTCCTCAAAGACTCCACAGCTGACTAGACAGCTGACTAGATGACTTACCACACCACCAGACAAGATCTGGAAACAGTCTACTGCTAGACGTATCTGGGCCTCTGGCTAGACCCACTCCACAGCATCCAACATCATATCCAGCCTATGTTTTTTGTACATATGTCAAGCATTATATTTCACATTTTATATGCTTGCCTTTAAGAAAATAGTATGTATTAATCAGCAATTAGATGAATGGACATTTGAGTGGTTTATTTATTAATCAAATTTTGTATTTAAACCTGACTAATTAATTTACTGGTCAGTTCTGAAGAAGTTCATTGTGATTAAAATAAAAGAAAGCGCTTAACTTTTTATCTGTGTGGACAGTCATCATTTTGTCTTTTTTCACGTTTTTTTTTCCTGAATCATATCCAAATGACCACATTTAAAAATCAATAAAATCTTATTCTAGGTTAGGAAAAATTTCTCAGTTTTTATCCCCCCCCCCCCCCCCCCAAGATATGCCTTAGGTAAGGGCATTAGACCTCCCCGGCTAGAATCTTCTTCTTTCGGCTTTTTCCCAGTTAGGGGTCACCACAGCGGATCCCTTGTCTGCTCATGATTGGCAGTGGAGTTTTACGGTATTGAGTTGCCAGCCCGGCGCCCACCCTTCCACAGAAGGCACACACATGCACGCACTCACACCTAGGGCCAATTTAGAGTGTCCAATCCACCTACAGCATGTCTGTGGGATGTGGGAGGAAATCGGAGCACCCAGAGAAAACCCACGTGACCACAGGGAGGACATGCAGACTCCACACAGAAGGTACCCCAGCCGAGGACCGTTTGGGTGCCGGGCTGGCAACTCGACACTGTAAAACTCCACTGCCAATTATGAGCGGACAGGTGATCCACTGTGGCGACCCCTAACCGGGAAAAGCCGAAAGAAGAAGAATCATCATCATTCTGTTTGTGGCACCAAGGATGGATAACCACTGTACCATATCAAGACTTATCACTAGTCTGACCCCATCAAGAGCTACCAGACCTAGTCTACAGTGAACACAAAAGCATCTCGTAAAAATAAGTACACAATCACATCACAATCACAGCACCTAAGTTTCACTAAAATGCTAATCTTAAATTTCCACATGGTAGACAGTATACTGTATTATTTAAAACATTGACTAAACATGAAGAAACCAATGATTGCAACAACTCTTGAAATAAAAACCAAACTCATCATAAATAAAATCTAGGCACTTTTCTAACACTAATAATAAAATACTATATTTTATTAAAACGTTTAAAAAGATGTTACTAACTATAAAAATAAATATCACCTAATCCATGTAAAAAAGTCACAGACATGGGAAGCTGTATTGACTTCATTCCATCATTTGGTCTTGTCTTTGTAATTTTCAGCTTCCCTCTTCATTTTGTTTGTTAAGCTGTATTGACTTCTCAACTTTGAAAAAAATCTAGTTCCAACACATTTCCTGGAGTCGGAGTTTGTATCACAAAAGCCTTTATCATATTCCATGAGCTCAGTTACACACACACTCTGAAAACATGTAGTAGAGCTTGTAACAATAAGTAAGTGCAACACAAAATGATAACTCATTATTGCAGTATCCAGTCTCTGCTGGATGTAGGAAAGGAAGCCCCCAGTACAGCTCTTATGTGGAAGGTTTGACTCTCCTCAAACCCGTTTTATTATTCACACTTTGGAGAAAAAAGCAGTCACTGACAGGCAGTGTAAAATCTATCCCGTTCTTTTTCCAGGTGATCCAGCAGCCCACTATAAACCAAAGCACTCCCACATCACACAGGTAAGAAAGGACACTTCCTTTTAAATACAGTTGAAAATACAGACTTGAAGAATAAAATAAAAATTAGTAAATTAGTCCCAGTTCCAGATGTAAAGAACTGGATTGGAACCACAAGAAAAATACAGTATCTGTGTAAAACAGTGTTACAGTAACCATTCCTAAACACTCCCCACCAAACAAAGTGTTTGATGCCAGAGACAAATGCATTACACAAATATAAACAAATAAAAGAAAAAAGTCCTCATATGATTACAGTACACTAACCTGAAATATCCATTGGCCCATAAAGATTCCTTAACACTGTCTTCCAATGTTTTTGACTCCACTGGCTATGTATATCATCTCCCCAAGCACCAAAACATGACCACAATCCACAACATGTACCTCTTGCTCACATATTTGGAGGATGAAATTTATGGAAGCAATAATAGTACTCTAAGAACCCTACCAATTTCAGCTGCTGTGATCATATAATTTTGTAATAATTTCATTTCTGTATTTGCATGGTAATTGCATGCTACACAGGTTTTAAAAACAGTACTTGGGTTATATGAAATTACATAAGTGCATGTTTTTCAATGAAACGTTTGTATATGAGCATGATTATTTTACATGGGACAGGCTTTATCTCACTCACTCAGCAAATTAGATATTGAGTCATAAACTAGGAAAAATAATTAAATATTTTTTAGAAATAGAATTTATATCCCTCTAGAGAATGTAGATAGCAAACTTAGTGACAGTACAATACTTTAGGTATTACATGCTAGAAGGCTAAACGATAAGAGTAATGAACTAAAACTGTTAGATTAGGAAAATGAGGATGCAGGTATAATAACTGAAACATGGTGCAATGACGACTTCCCCCACTATATTAAGGGTTTCATAATTTTAGAAAGTATATTAGGGTCGTGGGATATTCAAAGAAGAACGTAGGTGCCCAGTTCCTATTTAACAATAAAAGTTTTGAAGTTAATAACTATAATTGTATGTGACCAAGGCAAAAAATGGAATACTTTAGTATCTTTATAGACCTGCCCTCCCCTAAATAAGGAGAATCATACGGTATGGTCAGTGAATTTAAATGATCTATGTTATGGACCAGTTTTGTACTTGGGGAGACCATAATCTCCCCGGAATTAACTGGAAAGATGTGAGAGGAAGTTGTGGGTTGGAAAGCAGTTCTTTATTACTGGAGTTGGTTGCAGTTCAGCATGTGTATCAACCAACAAGGGGAAATAATACCTTTAATGTTGTTTGTCTTCACAGGAAGTAAGTGTTAAAAAATATCACCATGTATCCCATAGGTGCTTCAAACCACTGCTCAGTTAAATACAATTTTAAATGGAATACCTTTCTATGGAGACTGAGTATGTCATCTTGTAAACTTTTCACACATTCACAGAGCTGACTTTCTGTTGATGACTTAATACATATAGTTGGAACTGGAAAAGATGAGTTTAATGGCCTCTCAATTGAAGAGGTGTGGGCCAAAGTTTAAGGGAAATCAAATCTCTCAGTAGAAAAGTGTGTTCCAGAATGGAAGGAAGTGCAGGCCTCAAAATCAAATAGTGCCCATTGGTTTAATGCTAAATTAAGAAAGGGTTTGAGAACAAATCAGTTGCTAGGAAAGTTAAAGTAATCCCCTGCAGAGTTCAGTATGAGTATGCATAAAAAGTGTTATCAGCTGTCAAGCAGGTGCCACATTATGTATAAAAATGTGGCGTTAGCTGTCAGGCAGATGATTAGAAAGGCAACGTGTGAATATGAATTGAAATTAGGATGAAGTGTGGTAGACAACTCAAGAACATTTTGTAGATATGTTAGTTGAATTCTCAGCCTTATTGTCTGTTTACCTGATATATGAAGGTAAAATGGAAAGACATCAAAATGCATTAGTGGATCAGTTTGCTAAGTTCTTTGGATAATTTGCAGGGGGAAAGAGTTCTCTTGATAATATCTTGGTAATTCATTTTGCTGATCATAAATGTCCTCCTGTTGTGTAAAATAAGAATATATACAGCTTCAGAGCCTGATGAGATAAATGGTGTGTTTCAACTTTCCATTAAATAGAGTACTAAGAAAATCTTATATTTATTTCAACTGTCTTTGAAATTTGGAATTGTTCCAGCTCAGTGGAAGTATGCCCTAATTACTCCGGTTAGTAAAGGTGGAAAATCATCTGATATTGAAATGCTAGGCCTATATATTTGTTTTAATTCATTCTGAAGAAGTCTATTATACCGAGACAAAAGTGCCCAATAAAAGTTTGTTATTGGTGCCAATGGTGTTTTCAGGTTTTCATCTCCATGTTCGAGATTTTATTTTGTTTTATTGTGTTGGTGTTTTATTTTATGTATTTTTGGGGTGTCCCTTACAAACAAATTGCTCAGTAAGCTCCCTCCTCATCTATTCCTAAGATAAGTGTATGAACAACAGAAGAATGATAAGGAAAAAAGATGCTCACTCCCCCAAGGATAGCTGCAGTGCTCTCATATCATTTTAGTTCCACTAACTAGAAAGAGGACAAGTCAACAGGAACACATTTCAAAGAAGGAAATGAATTGCAGATATACATTTTCAACTCCAGTTCACATTTAAACTATTGCATATATCTTAAGTTCCCTGATAAATGAATAATATGCAAGGCAACATTTTGCTGAGTTATTACAGCTATAACATCATATACACACAAATTAGCACCTGTTACGCTATGGTACCCCAGCTATTACTACAAAATCTTTTAAAATAACTAAAGATGTGGTATTGAAACTAAGTGCAGCTCACTGCCCCCTTCAGACTTATGTAAACATTATCTCAAGTTTAAGCAAATAAAAGACTGTATAAAAATATCTATAAGTTTAGTGTTCAGTAAAGAAAACAAATCAGCACTATTCAAGATTACTCCTTATCTATACTGCATTTCTCTAAGGAGATTTATTCCCATTATGACACAGTTTAGAAGAGAAGCATATGACAGAGTGTGACGCACCTTACCCTCATCTCACTCTGCAGCAGCTGAAGAGGCTGACACTTTATTTTTGTGTTTGAAACAGTAGTTTGTATCTGTTGGCCATAGTTTACCTATGGGATTGCCAAAGACTGATCAAATTTATTTCCACTGACGGAATGGAATCTTCAAGGTCCAGGACACTCTCAGACTACTTTTAAAGACATGGATGACTGCTTTTCAGCTAAACGAAAACACATTTAAAAGTGTCTGTTTTTTATACTAGCATTGAAAGTCTTACAGAACCTAGAACCTCTAGCTGCAATGCGGTCCACAGGGGAAAATAATTAGTGCAGTCTGTGTGGTAACTATCCTCCTTGAATTCTTATATAAACCAACATGTAATGCGTGGAGCACTGTAATTATGCTCCAATGTTTTGGGGAAAGGGCAAGCTTGTTAAGCACTTTTCTGATGTCAGAAAGATGCTTAACAAGCTTTTGGCAAGCACCCTTAAGCACTGTTAAGAACGTGTTTCATACTATGGATGAAGAGGGTATAGTGCTAGACAATAAACAGCAGCAGCAGAAGGTGAAACAAGATTTTAAAAACTGTTAGAACTTCACCCTAAAGTGACTCAATGATAAAAGCAATGAGTTGAGCCCTTCTAATCAAAGTAGTAGTCATAAAAAGATTCCTAACTTAACATGAGGTTTTGTAAGCTACGAGTCACTCATTTTGTCTTATATAATTGTAGTACACTGTGCCCATTTAGACAGCAGCGGATTTATACCCTAAGTGTTTTAAACTATTTTCTTTCTATATGAAGAGTAAGTTTTCCATGATTAATGCTAGGCTCCTAATATAATGTATTATGTGAATTACATTGATAACCATTACTACTCCATATTAATGAATATTAGAAATCTCAGTGAGTTATCTGTTTTGGCTAAGTATATTAAGTCATCAGCAAACCATCACCTTATGGCTCCTAATATTACAGACATTCTTTGTGGGGGATCATTGTTGTAGTAATGACATCTGGAACTTCTGCCACAGCCTGGATGATGTCACTTATTTTATTTGGTGTAAAGGTGATGTCCACCCGAATTATTTCTTGCTGATGTGCAGTGTGCCATTTGGAGCTAAGAATGTGTTCATTAGCCTGTCAGTCCAGGCTTCAACCAAAGAGCATAGAAAATAAGTACCCCCTGGACACCCTTCTACTTTTAATTTCCATAAAGCCTTTTGTTATTTGGATTTGTAATAAAAAGACTGTTTAGATGTTCAGTGAGTCATTGTGTAGGGTATGTCTATGCTGCTGAAGTTAGTCATTGTGCTTACAGGGATCAGATCCCTAATAATGGCTTCCATGGTCAGTGTGTTTATTGCTTAGAGTTAGATGATAACTTCACTAATTGCAAAATTCATCAGGGATTCAGACCTAAAGCTTACAGGTGCATATGTAACGTATTCAAACCTTTCTGAACAAAAATAAACTAGTGGACATTTTGGATAATTTCCTACTATGTTCTCAGACCAACACACTAGCTACATGGTTATTCTCTTGCTTTCTCTTGCAAAATAAAAACAAAGGAGAATTAGAAGGACAAACCAAAGGAGACCAGGGAGTCCATTAACACTCAGTGGGTTCCTAGGTCAGAGGACATCATCTCCACACAGGCAGTCAATCAGCCCCCAGCCCTGATATATGTAACAACCAAGGCCTTAGGTAGTGCACCTTAAGAGGCCACCATGCTATTGGCTTCTAGCACTTTCCACCTGAACAACCACCAAAGAAGATTGCAGTGAAAGAGAACTAAATATCCAGTCATTAGTGTCAGTTGATCATTACATAGGGAGGGTATCATCCACTTCGTGATAGTATAGGAGGATGCCCTTGCTGCTAAGAAGCAGGAACCCTATGGAAATATCCCCTTGGGCCACCAAATCCTTTATGGTTCCCCCATTGACCAAAGATTCAGACCTCTGAAGGCTGTACCAAGCAAGAACTGCCACTTACTGGGTTATCAGTCACTTGCCCAGTCCTGCTTCCCTCACAATACTGGACAAAAAATAGCCCAGTTTTTTTTTTCCATTTTCTACAAAGCCTAAAGCATCAGCCAGCACAGCACGCTGCTGCTGCATTCCAAAAAAAAGGAACAGTTCCCTGTGAGAGACTTTGACTCCTCAGATTTTGAGGAAGGGGAGGAAGACTTGGCTTATAAATCCCAGATGCCTGTCCCCCACCCTCCAGTCCTGTGACAGAAATAGAGAAAAGATTCTGGCCTCTGACACCACCAGGGGATCTCTCCTTTGGTAATACCAGACTCACATGTGACCTCAGCTTTTCAGAAAAGCAGTGGACCTTCTGGGACTTGGACCACCTAAAGCAGTAACTGTTCATCCAGACCAGAAAGCTCTCCTGGATGTTCGTGCTACCTTCCTGGAGCCAGATTCCCAACTGTCCACCCTCAAGATGCCTGACCAGTTTTACATTGTGCATTACATTCATAAGTTTCTTTACAATAATTCCCTTATAGACCAAGACATGCCATCCCTGGAATCTTGTAGAAGAACTAGTATGGTTCCAGGGTGTAACATTCTCAGTGATGATAGAGGAAGCATTCTGTTAGGATTGAAAAGGAGGATGTTCTTCATGTTTCACTGTTGCAGTCATCACACTTGGGTTATCCTGCCAGGGGTAGCCCTCAGTCGGCCCGAATACCAGAGGCTTAGTATTTCTGCATCGGTTGCTGTCACTTCAGGACTGATGTCAGGTCATCAGTGGTATAAAAACAGGCAGCCGACGCCATTAAATCAGTCTTTCTTGCCGAGGAGCCCAAAGCAGAAGCAGTTCGCACGAGTGCTGGTCGGCCACTACCTGAGTTTTCATTTCCGAAATTGAATCATCTTGAAGTCTTTTAAAGCTAAGTACCCCATTGAGGATCCTTTTTTTTCTTGCTCTAATCAATGTCAGAAAAATTTAACAATTGTCTTGCCTGTGGAAAGCAAATACCACACCGAGATTTCCATTCTTACTGTGTCACCTGTTTAGGCCCAGACCACAACATACCTCGCTGCTGGTTTTGTGCTTTGTTCAACGCCCGAACTATTTGTCATCAGGCCCTTATTGTAGCTAAATACTTTAATTCTCGATCTCCATATTCCTAAATGGCTTCGGTAAGCCATCCAACTACCGATCTTCCAAAAAAAACATAAGGCTAAAGACAGTGACAGACTGCACAGGTCCAAAACTGCTGACGACACTTCCATTAAGCTAGTCGCCAGTTCGCCGGTACTCCGTGAGGTGCTTTCGCAGCCCCTGATGCACACTTCGATGGATTTACAGGCCGCTACCGAGACCTGTTCGGAGTCCAGTATGCCTCGAGACTCTTCTTTGACTACGGAACCTGCAGATGTCTCTACCTCCGATGGGTCAGGAGCCGCTGTGCAGGCACTGGCTTCTGAGGAAGTTCTTCACATAGAGATATTTGACGCAAATCGACAACTTTCACATCTTCAGTTCATTCAAAAACTACCGAGTTTCTAAGGCCAAGAGTATGAGCTATGCCTAAAGAAATGACTACCCAAACTCAAGTGCCTGCTTTCTTGCCACAATCACAGACGCTTAAAATGGCAGAAGGACCTGATCATGCTGATTAGAGGAAGCCAGCCTTCCCCTGCTAAAAGAAAAAGAGACTTGTCCACAGCAGCTTAATCTGACCAAGAGTCCGACGACTCTTGAGGTTTTTGATTATGAAGACATGCCCTTATCTGCCTATGAGAATTCAGATGCAGAGGAATCCATTCCTTCTGCCTCCCCGCCAGAGGATTTTTCTTTTGATGAAACTCTACATACTTTGAGAGAGCAATTCCACTGGGAATGCCAGGATTATCTTCAGTCCAAAAAGAGACTCAGGGAATTTTTAGACTTACCACAACATAGACCCTTGGCTATCCCTCCTGTTCTGGATGTTGTGGATGATGTCTTTATGGAGTCCAGTCTAAATACTGATACTTTATCCCCTGCTCCCAGGAAACCTGACAGGTACTACAGAGTCCCTGACTCTCACAAATTTCTTTTCAAAAATCCTACTGCTGACCAAGAGGTCATCTTCCAAGGGCCTAAAGGAATAAAGGCAACTACAGCTGAGTCCCACCCCCTCGGACAGGGATTCCCGAGCTTTAGACAGATGGGGTAAAAAAGTATACACCTCTGCAACTCTTGCCATTAGAGCATTAAATTGTCACTTCCACATGCTGAAGTACCAGCAACATACTATGGAATGTATTTAAGCAAAAATTATCTACCTTCCCTGACTGTTCAGAAAATAAAGAATTACAGGAGCTTATGCTCTTTGCGAGCCAAGTCAGCAAGCATACCCTGCAATGTGGGTTTGACGCCCTAGAAGCATCTTGCAGGGCGGCAGTCACAGGTTCTGTACTTAGAAGGCATGACTGCCTTAAGGAGCAGACCTTGCCATACCAGGTCAAATCAAAATTATTGGACGTACCTCTGAACAAAGGCAATCTTTTTGGCACCAAAGCAGAAGAGGTTTTAAAAAAGATGGAAGAAAAAGCTAACTCTATGCAGACAATCAAAGGTTTTTTGCAAGTGCAACCTCCAAGATTCAGCAGGCATTGCCCCTCAAAATATTGGTCCTTTCCAGCCTCCTCAAGGCCACCTCAAACTAGACCTAGGGGAAACAGACCCCACCCAGACTACAGTCTCAGGTTATGCAGAGATCTAATCAATGGAGTACCTCCACTTCTAAAACAGGGAGTGCTAAGCCACCTCCTTATGGAAAGAATTCACATTGACTTTTCAACTTCTCTCCTCACCTCTGCCCAATTGCTCATGCCCCAAGGAGGAAACCTTGCCCACCATGTAAAAAACTGGACCTCCATTACCAACGATCGATGGGTCCTCAACATAGTGTCCCAGGGGTACACATTTTATTTCCCCATGCTGCCAACCCCAAAAGGGTTCCCAGACCTTCCTCCAAACCAGAGGGCAGAGGCACAAAACCAAGTTCAGTCCCTGCTCTCCATAAGGACAATTCAGCCTGTTCCTGCAGAACAGATAGGCCAAGGTTTTTATTCCAGACTTTTCCTGGTACCCAGAAAAGAGGGCACTGGGCGCCCAATCCTAGATCTATACATTCTTAACACCTTCCTGGTGGTACCATAATTCAAAATGCTCACCCTACAGCAGCTTCTCCCTATGCTGTCCAAAGATGCCTGGTTAGCCACTGTAGATCTAAAGGAGTCCTATCTGCATATCCCAATCAGGGACTCCTGCAGGAAATATCTACATTTCAGGGCAGGACCTATGCATTATCAGTTCTCTGCACTTCCCTTTGGCTTATCCACTGCTCTCAGAGTTTTCACAAAATGCCTGGCCCCAGCCATTGCCTATTGCAGACAGAGGAATATTCAAATTTTACCCCTACTTGGATGATTGCCTGATTCAGGCAGACCATCAGGAAAAGCTGTTAATGCACCTGACATTTGTAAAGAACCTTCTAACCTCCCTGGGGTACACTATCAACGAAAAGAAATCCAAACTTGTCCCCAGTCAAAAAAATGTATTCCTGGGAGCATGCTTGGACATAGCATCCCAGATGGCATTCCTTATTCCAGAAAAACAAGCCCATCTGACAGGCTACTTCTCTCAAATGTCCACCAGGACCCAGTTATCTGCAAGGAAAATCCTGCAAGCTCTAGGGTTCATGGCCTCCTGCATTGGACCTGGAAACTATCATACCTATGATACCTTGTCTAAGGAAAGAGTTCCTTTGGTGGGCAGCGCCATGCAAACACAACAAGGGGCTTCCCTTTACACAACTCCCGCCGCCCAGACCCTAACCACAGACACATCAGACTATGCCTGGGGTGCACATCTGGACAGCAGGTGTATTCAGGGCCACTGGAACCCAAATCAAATTCATCTGCACGTCAGCCAAAAGGAGATGCTAGCTGTTCAGCATGCTCTGACATCTTTCAGATCCCTACTCTCTCCAGGGCCCCTACTAATCAAAGCCAACAACACCACAGTGATGTGGTACATCAACAAGCAGGGGGAACCCACTCTTACCCACTCTGCAGGCTAGCCATGACCCTCTGGAACATGGCCTTAGCCATGCAGATTCACCTGCAAGCTCAATTCCTGCCAGGCAAACAAAACTCTGTGGCAGACAACTTAAGCAGAAATTTCCTAGACCCACACGAGTGGCAATTAAACCACAACACCTTCAGCCTTGTGACCCAGGAATGAGGTACCCTGAAGGTGGACCTGTTTGCCTCCCCCTACAATCACCAGCTCAGCATATTCTGCACCAGGGAACCTCACAGCAAGGCCTGGAAAGTGGATGCCCTATCCTTCCAATGGGCAAACCTCTCAATCTATGCTTTTCCCTCTTTACCTGTTCTTACAAGAGTATTACTCGAGATAAGGGAGGAAAGACCAAGGGCAATCCTTCTTACCCCAGACTGGCCATTGCCTCCATGGCACCTCCCACAGATCCCGGCTCTCCTGACTCAGCAGGAGGGACAGTTCTTGCATCCACAATTGCAGACCCTGAACCTTGCAGCCTGGCTTATTCCCTGACTTGGAATACTGAAACAGGTAACTGCAAAAACAGGAATGCAGGCAAGAGGGCTTGAGGCATGCACACAGTAGTAGTTTCCAAAGTTTATTCTTCAGACTTTGCTTCAAACAAATGATAAAAACAATATAAAACAGTAAACATAAAGCACTTTTCGTCTCACCCCTTAGTGAGACTTCATCAGACAGTTGCAACAAGAATGTTTCAAACAGTATCTACAAGTTCAAACCACATCAACTTCCTCCAAACAAAAGGCAAACCCGCCCCCAAGGTAAGCAGGAAAGAACAATTAACCCATTGTATGCTTCTTTAAAAATCCAGCTTCTTGTTAAGCAAGTATGTATGCAGTAAATATATTTGAATATGTGTAAATATAAATATAGCTCATCAGTTCTAAAACAATCTTAAAAGATCTTTTAAAAGTATGTTCAGTAAAATTTAAAAACCATGCTAACATTAAAACCAATAGTTAAGGTAACAGTAAAAAGTGAGAAGTCAAGAATGAAGTGTAAAATTGAAAACAGTATAAAATAAAATACTTTACCACTGTGTGAAAAAGTATTAAAATCTTAAATAACTTTCAATAGTAGTTAATAATGACAGTTCTAAAAAGTAGGATGAAGAAATATATAACGAAACACTTATATTTCCCTGACTTCTCATCCAGTGGCCAGCCTAAGCAAGCAAGTACTGGATGTCATACGTGAAGCCAGATGACCCAGTACTAGAAAATCCTATGCTGACAAGTGGAAAAGGTTTTGTTCCTGGATCCAGACTAAAAGAGCGGACACAGCACAGCCCTCCTTAACTCTCATCCTGGATTACCTAGCAGACCTATTCCACAGGGCCTATCCTTCTCTTCCATTAAGATCCATGCCTCTGCCATCTCTGCTCATTACAGCACTGAGCCACCTCTCTTCTAGCACCGTCTCATCAAGCAGTTCCTGAAGGGGCTAACAACTTAAGGCCACCAAGAAGAGCCCCAGCCCCTACTTGGGACCTTAACTTTGTGTTGGAAAAGCTCACAATACCCCCTTTGAGCCTGCAGCATCAGCAGAGTTAAAGTTCCTCTCTTGGAAAACAGCCTTGCTTCTGGCCATCACTTCAGCCAGAAGAGTGTCGGAGCTACACGCACTTATGGCTGTGGAACCCTTCATTATTTTTCATGCTGATAGGGTCTTCCTCAGGACCAACCCTACTTTCATGCCTAAAGTGGTGTCCAGTGTGGCTCACAACCAATCTGTCCATTTGCCCACCTTTTTCCCTAATCCTCAAAACAAGGAGGAAAGGATCCTGCACTCTTTGGATGTGCACAGACAACACAGATTCTACCTGGATAGGACTAAGCCCTTTAGGAAATCTGATCAGTTATTAGTCAGCTTTGCCCCAGAGGCAGAGGGCAAGGCCATATCAAAGCAAACCATCTCCAAATGGATAGCACACTGTATCCATTTCTGTTACAAACACCATGGGAAACAACTCTCTCAGGGGGACAGAACACAGTCCATCAGGGCAACTTCAACCTCTACAGCTTTTCTCAGCGGAGTCCCTACCAGAGACATTCTGGAAGCTGCAACTTGGAGTTCTGTTCATACCTTCACCAAGCATTACCACCTGCTTATCTTTTCCAAATTCAGGATGGGCTTTGCAACCACAGTCCTGCAGGGCATACTAGCCAGCCTCAACCCTTCTTGACTGCCTACACCCATTCTTCAGCTTTGGGAATCAACCCAAGTGTGATGACTGCAACAGTGAAACACAAAGAACATAGTACAGTTGTGTACACTTAGCATAAATGTAGATATTCCTAGTGTATTCACTGTTGCAGTTCTGGTTTCCCACCCTCCAGCCCCCTTGTCTCTCTCTCTTTCTCTTCCTCACTCCTTACAGGGCTATTGGTGTTTACTTTTTACTGGTGGTGTTTTTCCACCATGACTTAGCTCCCTATTTGGGGGCTCCAGACATTTGGGGCAAGAAAACTGATGCAATGGCGTCAGCTGCCTGTTTTTATACCACTGACGACCTGATGTCAGTCCCGAAGTGACGGCAACCAATGCAGGAATACTAAGCCTCTGGTATTCGGGCCGACGGAGGGCTACGCTTGGCAGGATAACCCAAGTCTGATGACTGCAACAGTGAATACACTCGAACATCTACATTTATGGTAAGTGTACACAACTGTACTTTTATGCTTCTGCTGTCCAAGCTTTTAGGGCCTTAAAAGTCCAAACCCACATTTTAAAATCCAAGTCAATTTTCAAATGCTTTTTTTTTTCTTGACTGTAATTGGAAGGTATTGCTCTGCATCAAGTGCAGCTTTCTGTTGGTTTATTTAGTAATGGTTTAATTGTTTTGTTTAATGGGGGCTTTATATAATGTGATTTAGTGTAATGTTTTTTTATCTGTTGAAGGCTTTTTAAAAAGGCACTAAGATCATTGAAGTGTTTTCTCTCTGGTCATCTGTTTTGTTGTATTCAGTTTTGCTTTTTTCTTTTTGTGGTAGTTTGTTAATTTGCAAATGCTTTCCCTGTGGACACATCACCTAATCCCCCACTCTCCCTTCACCCGTCAAGCATATTTGTCTTTCTTACATTATTTCCCTACAATAATATGCAACATCTGTTCATATTGTGTCTATTGTATATAGTTAATTTCAGTGTGCCTTATTTTTGCTGTTTTTTTACACTTTGTGCTCTATTACTTCACTATTTAACTCTCTTCTTCTTCTATCCTTATTCTAACCATCCCTTCCTGCTGTTGTCTGTACTGTGCTCTTTATTATTTTTACCATTATTAATTCATTGCTATCTCCGCACAACATTTTGTTTGTATTCAAAATAAGTCATGCTAACTTGCATGCTCTACTGTCATTTATATTTGTCTGGTCTGAGAATGAGATAGGTCCATTTGGATCGTGCTTTACCCAGGTTACTAAATTGAATAAATAAGTAAAAATAAATACATGTCAAGAATATGTCCTCAATCAACTTGTTAGCAGTTGTGAGAAGTGCAGCATGGAAGCTAAAGCACGTCTGTCCTTAACCAAGTTCAAACTCTATTGCAAATGGGGAAGCATGTACTAAAATGTAGGTATGATGCTGTAGACTCAGCTCTATGCAGACAGTCTCAAAAAACTCCAGCTTTACTCCGTCACATATCGCCTACTTAGAGGCGATCTCTGCCGAACATACAAAGCTATGTCAACCCCAGAGCTGCTGGACATGCTTCACGTAAAGAAATCCCACTCCATCCGAGCTACATGCTCTAGAGACCTAAACCTTGTCACTACAATAAACAGAACATGCTGGAGGGATAGATTCCTGTCCAAGAGACTTCCCATACTCTGGAACAGACTACTTATCTATATCAAACAAAGCTCCTCATTAGCACTCTTCAAGAAAAATCTTGATGATTGGATGGGAAGTAGGAAATTCACCCCGGGGATCACCTCTGTGGCTCTGCTCAACAGGGGCACAGGAAAATAATTTTCTTGGGTGGCGAAAGCCAGGATACCTTGTTGGCTAGGCTTATATATGCCCTAGGGCCAATAGCCTAGTACCTACCTATGAACCTATAATGGGGTCAATAGTCAAGAGATATTCTTGACTGAAGACCCAGTTCCTCTCTTGACTGAAAACCTAGTTCTTCTCTGAGGATGTGACAGTGCAGCTTCTTAGTGCACCCCTTGGGACCCATGTTTGTAGTGCATCAGGAAGATGGAGCAGAAAGGGAAGCCCAAAGATTCAGTGAGACATGTGTTCCATTCTCTCCTCCCCATATATACTAGGAAGCCACCCTGTTAAGCAAGGACCCTTCTATTGAAGACAGTGCAAGTGCAAACAAGCCAAAAATAGAAAACCCACTCAGAAAACGAAGTAGTGATATAGGAGACAGAGGAAGGCATGAGGTCCTCAGAGTCCCAACTCCTGTAGGAAGCAGCTGTGATCACACCATCCCTCTTTTAGCCATTTCTCCACCTCTGAACAGTTACACACACACACACCTCAGCCTCCAGAGCATCTGTCAAGATGTTTCTGAAGGGCATCCAGAACTTTAGATCCCCCCAAGATGAACAATGGCTGTAGCCTTGGACTTTAATGTTATGTTAAGTTGGAAAAACTTGAGTGGTAACTGCAACCTTAAAGATTTTGTCTTTCTTACATTATTTCAAGAACTTTTTTATTGCAGTCACGTCAACCAAAAGAGTATCAGAGCTACAAGTCTTAATGTGCAAAGAACCTTTCCTGTTATTTCACAAAGTCATGGTATAACTGCACACAAACCCTTCCTTCATGCTCAGAGTCATTGCTAAAGTGACCCGGACTGATGCTGTCTAGCTACCAGTCTATTCTTCTTCACCTCAGAATAAAATGGGAAGGGTTTCTTCACTCAGAGGATGTTTACAGACAACTGAAACATTACCTGGACAGACCCAAGGACATTAGAAAGACAGATCAATTGTTTATAGCCTTTGCTGAAATCAAAAAAAAGTATTCCCCATATCCAAACAAGCTATTTCTAAGTGGATAGCCCACCGTATTATTTTTTTCTCAAGCTTGCAGCAGTCCAGCACAATGAAAGTTCAGAGCACAATATATCAGGGCCACAGCTACCATGCTGTGTAGCTGAAATGGGCTAATGCAGAGAAAGTTTTAGAGGCAGGCTTTTCTTACTCTGTACACACTATTGTTAAGTATTATATTACAGGTAAGGACATATCTCTAGGGCTAGAGCTGAGCTTGCACCTGCCACATGGAAGAGTATGCTGCCCCCTGTCCTGTAGTACAACCACCTGTTCTTCTTAATGGAAAAGCTTTGGTAATCTTCCTTGAAGTTATGACTATAACAATGATCCTATGTGAAGAACACAGTAAAGTTGCGTAGCCAGAATTTACCATAGTATTAGACGCTGAAGTGTGGTCACATTTGTAGTCTGGGTCCCCTGCACTGTTCTCTATCTTCCAGAGATCTACAGCTTTGGTGGGTACCCATGTCCTTTTCCTCATCCTAGACTTGGGTACTTGATTGCATTTTTTATGTTTTCTTCTTGTTCTGTTCCGACAAGAACACTTTTGTGCATTGCTGCAGCATTTTATAACCATTTTGACACGAACTTGTGGGGAGGCAAGAAAGAACCAAAAAATATTTTGTTGAAATATTGTCTATAGCCTAAGTATGTAAAGTCATCTGAAATAAAGTAATATCATCCCATCTCAGGGGGGAAGGGTGCTGATCTCTGAAAGTTTAGGTAGACTTTGCATATTAGTTGTGACTACAACAGTGACCAAACAAATGCCTACTACCTTGGTAAGCTGGCAGCACATCTGTATTGTCTCTGAATACCTGTCCGTCTTATAGCTTGAGCAGGTGATTCTACATTGAGGTCAGATAAGTACTGTAAGGAGACATCCCTTCTTCGTACTTCTAGTTAGATTGAACATTATTCATTATTTCCTTGAGACTTTGAGCTTCAAAGTTTTCATACTTGTATTGACAGTACACTGACTAGGGAAGCTACCTTGTGAGGTATCTTTTCCTTTCCTTGACTCCTTGTTAAAAGAAGTTTGCATTTCCTTTTTTTTTTTTGTATTAGTGTTTGTTTTTCTTTAATATTGCCTCGTTTTTAATTGCTTGACACTGAACCTCATTGGCCAACATATGTAAACCTGAGTAATAGTACAGGCCTTCTGTTTGCAGTAACAGCAGCAAATGTTTTATGATCAAAATTTAATACCGATATTATTATGTAGTGCAGGGAAAACTGGATCTTTCTATGTTTTTAATAACTGAAATTTCGATATTCTTTGAAGAGAGTGCTACTGTTGCTTTCCTTCATTTGTTACTTATTGCTTTCTTGAAAAGATGATTTAGCAAACTGGTCATGTCATTCCACTTGCAGTCTATCTTGCCTGAGAGCTTTCCTTTATGCCATGTCATGCAGCTTGTTTTCCTTTTCCTTCTGAGTCATATTTTTCAGAAATGTCTGGTCTGTCATCTGTTGGCTTAGTTTCTCAGGGAAGTGTTTTTTTTCCCTTTTATTTAATTAGTTTTTTGGTTGGGGATGCAGTTGACCAGAATACATGATTTGTTGAAGTGCTTTACTATTTATATGTGCAAACATAGGGAGGAGATAAAGACTCCGCACAGAAGGCATCTCTGCTCAGCAGAGAATTCAACTGGAGAACCTCTTGTGAGGTGACAGCTCTGTCCACTGTGCCTAAATGTGCATCTAACTGATATTTAGAATCTGTTATTAATGAAATAATTAAAAAATATAAAAAAGCAGGTTGTATTGTTTTGGGATTAAAAAGGATTATGCAGAAGGAAGAGGGACTGTGTGGATGGATAAAGATAACCAGAGAGAAGTGGAATTACTTAAGACATTTTGCCCTGTTAAGGATCTGTCCACACAAATTTTTCCCCAGTATCAGGCTCCTCATTTCCCTTATCATTGCCTAGAACACCCTTGGGTCCTCCATTCTTTTTTTGTATGGGAAAAGGTCTTTTCAAGTCCTGTAGTAGTGAGTCTTCAATGATGAGACCTTGAAGACCCATAGCAAAAAATAAATAAATAAATAAAAATTGATGCTTCTTCAGAACTTACCACAGAGGACTTTGAAGAAGAAGAGGCCAGCTCTTCTCCTTCTTCTACAGAAGACACAGACTTTGAGAAATATTTACAAATGATGTAGGGGTCTCATTCAGTCTATTCTGTGGAATACTTAATCAGGTTTGTCACTTCACTCCCCAAACCTTATAGTTGGTCCTCCCCTTAGGGAGCATTACAAAATGACAGAGCAAGGACACAGTATCACCTGAACCAAAGAAGGCTGACTGGGATTTCTGTCCTGTCTGAGAAGGTTTGGTTTGGTTGGAGACTTCCAAACCAGCTATTACCATCTTTATTGTGGTAATTCACGAAGACCTTACACCACAAGATCCAGCTGTCTATAATCCAGACAAGTAGTACAGTGCTCTAGAAAGAATACTATTTGCTCCTGACACGTTATTGTTATGGACTTTAATTGTTTGACCCACAAAATGCATTTCCAAAAAGACATGGCAGACGAAGTGTAGCATGTGGCACAGGAATTCCCTGAGGGGCCATTAAAAGAAAAGATCAGGACCCATGCTACTACCTCACCTAATTTAGGCAACCTCATCATCTAAATGATTTATAATGTGGCAGAAGGTACTGCCAGAGCAGCAAGATCTAGTATGTGGTGTGAGTACAAGCAAGCACTCCTAGCTGTGCTTGACCAAGTTTACCATATACACAGAGATAACTTTTTTGAGTTACCTTTTCAAGGGATTTTTCTGTTAGGAGCTGAGGTCTCCCAGAAACTTAACATGTAGGAGGTGGAGGGCCCAATCCTCACTTCTGTGGGCGAGAAATGTCACCCTCCACAGTGTACTTTTAATAGTATGTAGAAGACTTTTGATGTGATTTTAACGTGGTTCGTGGCAGCATCAGCAGCAGACAGGTACTGGAAAGTAACTGACCCTCAGTGTGGTTTCTGGCAACCATATGTACCCAGAGTTCAGGGTTCTTCATGCTTCACAGAATGCCCCCATCCACCTCAGGGACACATAACAGAAGTCCAGTAACGTTGCTCAGCAGTACCACTTTGGAGACAGTAGATTGTGAAATTCCCCTGTCCTTTCAACATTTGGAAAATAATCTCCAGAGACAGGTGATAGGGGGAATAATATCCACAAAGTATGCAGTTCTTTTTGCCTCCTCTCTGGATTCCATCCTTTCCCTTATTACACATCTCCCCTATCAGAAGTAAGTGGGCAGTGAATGAGGTCTTAACACTCCTCAAAAAAGAGCCTGACAGGAAGTCTTTCCAGGCCTGAAATACTTAGGATACTATTCCAGATACTTTTTGGTGTCAAGGAAAACAAAGAATATTGGGTGCATTCTAGATTTCAGCAACTTAAATGTTTTCATCCCAGAAGAAGTCTTTTATGTGGTCATAGTGAAGGTAGTCCTTCCTTGTTTGTCAGAAGGAAGTGGATATACTCTTTGAATCTGCGACGTACCTTCCTTCACATCAAAAGAGACAACGAGGTTTCTGCATTTACTCATCAGTCAGTGACTGTCAATTTGGAAACTTATGTGGTCTCACCACAGTCCGAGAGTGTTTAAGTGCATGTCAGTAGTTGTAACTCACCAAAGACTGCATGGACCCAATCAAGTTATTCCCTTTCCTAGACAACTAATTGCTCATTGCACCATATTAGTCAGATCTAGTTTGGAAGAGGGAGTGTCTCCACAAACATTTATCTGTTTTGAATGAACAATCAACCATGTGCAGTCCCATTTGTTCTCAGTTCAGTCTCTCACTTTCATAGGAAAGGCATCACAATATGTCAAGCCTTTCTGCCCCAAAATCAAGATGTTATTCCTTCAGCAGGTGCTTGCTTCAATTCAGCCAGCATATTGTCTTTCCAGTAGAAACTTGTCTGAAGTCTTTTTAGGTCCCATGGCAGCTTCCATATATTTGGGCTGTCATGCCAAACTGCACACAAGTGTCTTTCATTTGGCAGGTAAAGAGCAATAGTATCAGCATCTTGATCCTCTTTTCGATCCGGCTTGAAATTTTAAAACTTGTCAATTGCATTTGCAGTAGTCATAGTTGGACCTTTCCAGCATTCAGACAAGGAGTCTGTTCCAGCTGCAGACTCCTCAGGACAATGACCACAGATGCTTCTGATTTAGGGTGGTGGTCAGGCACTACAATGACAAATTGTTCAGGGTAACCGGATGCCACAATAGTCTCGCATACGAGTGTGATGGAAATGAAAGCAGCTCTTCTGACCCTTTTGTTCTTTCATGGCTTTTTCCTACAGAAAATCATCTTCGTTAAGTGGGAAAACATGGGAGTGGTCTAGTATATCAACTGACATGGAGGAACCCATGCCTACCCTTTGTGTCAGGAGTTCACTGAGAGTATGATATACAAGGCCATGTCCAACCCAGAATTGATGGACATGCTCCACCTAAAGAAAACCTTATCCCCTCGAGCCACACGCTCTAGGGATCTAAACCTCACCACAACAATAAATAGGACATGCTGGATGGATAGATTCCTGTCCCAGAGACTTCCCATGCTTTGGAACAAGATCCCAATCTACATTAGGCAGAGCTTCTCACTAACACTCTTCAAAAGAAACCTTGACGAGTGGATGGGAAACAGAAAGTTTACCTCTGGGATCACTTCAGTGGCTCTGCTGGACTGAGGCACAGGGAACTAATCTAAGGGGACGGCGAAAGCCAACACATTTTGGCTAGGCTTATAAATGCCTTCGGGCAGATAGTCTAGTACCCACCTATGAACTTATAAGAAGTAAAAACCCACTTCTTCCTAGTTGAGGTACTCTTGCCAGGAGGAAGCCAGTTTTTTGTTGCTAAATTCAGCTGTTCTCTCTTGATGCACAGTGAATGGTCTCCTAACCACTAAGATGCAAAAAGAATATTTTGCCTCTGTGGCACTCCATTGCTATGACCACTTGCATCTATGACCAATGCCACATGTCCATATTCTTTTCCCTGATCCATTCCCTGAGCATCTAAAAATCCAATATATGATAAAAACAAACTAGAGAGAAGGCTCCAAGGTTCAGGTACCAGTACAAATATTTTATTAGTGTAAAACAAGGTCAAAACAAAGTAAAAACATGAGCGCTTTCACGTTCAAACCTAAGAATGCTTCATCAGACCCACACACCTCCAAAGTGTGCCAATCACTATGACTTGGAATGAACCCAGCCCTCTAGACCATTTTCATTTCCTCTTTACTATACCATGTTCTTTAAGGATCGGTTTAAGAGGTACTATACCATTCATTCCTGGTGGGCGATCAGCCCTCAGTTCCATGATCCATCTCATTTCTTCAGCTTCAGTTTTGATTGGCACACTTTAGAGGTGTGTTGCTTTTAGTTACACTGATAGGAGCATTTGGAGATCTGGCTCTAAAATAAGTATTCTATTGGCTCTAAGTTCGTTGCAAGAAAGAGCTTTTTGAAAGAATTTTATTGGCTCCGAATTGCTTTTAAAGATGTTTTTGGATGCATTTGATAGGATCTGAGGAAGGCTATGGCCAAAAGCACTTCTCCTTTTGTTTGCTCCATGTTTGCTGTACGTTTTATACTAGCTATTAAAGATTTTGGTTTCACAGAGTTTTATGTCCATGGTGGTATGTCTGCTCTGATTTCTTTGGTTATTGCTGTTGTTTGGACCACCTTTAGTAGAGTTTCAATCTTTTCTTTCTTAAAAAAATAGAATATGTTGCACGTATACTAGGATTTTTTTATAGCTGCAGGGGATAAAAGCATAAACAATGGAAGTCTCAACTGCAGCTTAAGTCCCAAGTGGTTGAAAACAGGTTAGTTGCCACATGTAGTCTCCCACTACTTACAAGCCAGCCAAGGAGTGTGTTACCAAAAAGTTGCATGTTCTGCATCATGCCTGATCCATAGGCATATTGCATAGTAGGCGTACACAGCACATGCAATCAAATACTGCCTCTCAAACCCTGCATTCCAGAGAGTGACACCTAAACGAAATGTTGTAATAGAAGCATACATCATCGACACAGGCACCACATATGCCACCATGCATGGTCTTACCCACTGCTCCATCCAGTGTGCCACCTGTTCATCTTCTCAGGCAGTACCTGACATTATGTGCTGCTGCTCATCAATGTGCATTACAGTGATGTGCAGAGTAGTCTGTACTTTACTGGGCAACAAATCTGTGCCATTTGCTGATGCCTCAGTGCCATTTTCTGACAAGTGACAGATTTAGCATGTTTACTCCACAAAGCTTTTCAGTATGTTGGATTTTTGGATGCATTATTGGTATGGCCAGCTGGAAATGGATGCCTTGGCTTTCATTGAATAATAGGCTATCGCACATCAGACTTCCATTCAAAAGAGATTATTTATTTTATTTTATGTTATTTCATTTTATTCTGATAAAGTCCTGATTAAAACCAAATGAAAGCACTTTGTTATTCTGCTTATAAAGTATTTTTGCCATGTTTGAAGTTTGAACCTCCATCTGTGTGTAGCACGTTGTCAGCCCATCACCTCTTAGGTTGATTACTCATTTTATTTTTTTTTACTTACTTACATTTGTTGACCACAGTTGTCCAGTTGAGAGATCCTGTTTACAATGGATTTCTAGGGACAATAAAGTCTCCGGAAACAAAATTAGTATGTACAGAAAAAATGATACACACCATATTCACATCTCAAGAAAGCGGGAAATAATAATGAAGAAACTGATCCAGAGATATAAACACTAAGTTGTAAAGAAATAGCAATGTCAAATTAGTTTAAAAAATCAGATAAAACTGAGCAAGGCTTATTCAGTAACTCTAAGGAACAGAGTAAATAGAAAAAAAACAGTAGCAACATCAGCAATGGCAGTTTAATCAGCATTACTCAGTCAGATTTTACAGAGCAGCAAGGGATAATGTGAAATTATTGCAGGAATGAGAAGTGAAAGTTAAAATTGTCATAAATGATTAACCAGAGGAAGAGGGCTCTTTCACTTGACAATACTGTTGCAAGTCCAGTTTCTGCGTGGTCATTCTTTCAACTTTGCTTTGAAATATTTCCCTTCAGGAGTGCATCTGATGTTGTGTGGCAGTTTCTTTCACAAAGTCCTAGTAACTGTGGGCAGGGTAGGGTTGGTCTTAGCAACTGTGGGGTCCAATTTGAAGCATTTTGGAGGGGCCCCTTATCTGATTCCCTCATGTGTACAACCCCATCGCTCCCTCTACTTGCTGAATTCTTGAACTTAACACTATTTCAAAGTAGGTATCAGGAATGCATGCTATTACTGTATATTAAAGTAAAACTATGTTTATTTATTAGCTTATATTTTGTGATAAGACATGTTAAAAACAGAAATAAACAAACTGCAAAAGGGCCTGTTAAATGGATCTCTAGGGTCCAGTGCCAACATGGTGTTTCAACAGATGGATGCACCGTGGCTTACCAGTAAACATGTTCCCAAACTCAGTAGTACTGTTTGGATCTCTTGAACCTGGGTAGGAGATAGCTGCACTTTCCCTTTTACACTCCACCCATACGTTTTTCTTTAAGTTGTATTTATTTTTTTTGTCTTTTCTGACTCTCTCTCTCTCCCCTTTCCCATCTTCCCCTAATTTGACTCATGCCTTACTGTTCCTCAAATCCCATGCCAAACAATTTTGCTTACTAGATGTCATATACTGCTTTCTCCAAAGAAACATTATACTGTATGATGTTATAACAGTGTATATAGATACTCTTCTTGGCCATTTTATTACTTATTTTCCTGACTGAATTCTTGCATCACATCTACTTATGATTGTATTTATCTATGCTACTCACCGTCTTGACTTAAACTTCTGTGCATGCTTGCTCTTATAGTACCACTGTTGCACTGGTATTGATTAATGTTATTATTTCTTTGTTTTTTTTTCCACTGTGTTGTAGTTTTAACACATTCAGCAAAGTGAATAATTTTTCTAGCCTCTTCTGCCTACAACTCAGCACATACACCTCATTTTTCACTTCTCTGGGCTTAATCTTCTCCTGTCTGTGACTGCAGTAACATTTGTCTGCCATGTTGTTGAAGTGGTAAGCTTGCTACTATTCTGCCATAAGTGTTAGTGATCCGAAGTTACTTCTCATCAAAGTATCTTCATTTTTTATCCTTACTAGTGTTTGTTTTCATGCTGAGACTGACTATGCCACAGTTATTTCTTGAAATGTTATCCATTAACAACCATATATAAACTCCCTATCAACAAGAGAAGCAAAAAACAAACAAAAAAAATAGCAGAACCTCTCTATCAGTTTTCAAAATAAGCCTGGTTGGAGTGGTACACAAAACCAGATGGTTAAGCCAACCAGCTTGGGGCTAAAAAAAACTGCTATGTACTCAGCAACAGCAGTTGACTACTATGAGAACATGAGCATCTAACACTGTGAGCCATGCAAGAGGCATGAATCTGTAAATAATACTGGACTTGTAGCTACTATCGGAACCAGACTACAATTAGGAAAAAAGCTTGCCCTTTGCTGTAGTCCTTCTTAAGGCAAACCTCTGTGTCGTGTAAGGCATAATGAACCTGTCAAAGCCTAATACAGGGTCCCGTGAGGGAGTGTTGCCCCATGGGGGAAAATTGGTCCAACTGGCCTAAGGCAAACCCTGACTGTGGTGCCAACAAATCAGTTTTTGGATTTTGGTATATTGCTAGCTTCCTATAATGCTTTGAGCTCACAAGCAAAATGCTTTCCTCATTAGATGCAATCAGTATTAGATTGTCAGACAAGAAAATACAAGAGTGTGAGCAAAATGTAGCTAAACGATAGCTATGTGGTGATGATATTCCAGACAGTGTTAAGTCTTCAGCCACAAGTACTGATGCATTTGACTGTGGGGTACCATAAGCAAATCTTGAGATTCTGTAATCTTGCTTGGTTTTATTTTGCAAAGATGGTGCGACTCCTGTTGAGGGATGGGATGAGTACATAAGTAAGGAAAAGAAATAGGGGATAGCTTAAAACCCTTGCAGTGTCTGTAAGGAAAACGTTGGCCATGCAGAGGTCACCATGTTCTGTTACTTTTGATCATGGCATCTTATATATGCAAGTCCTAATTTAGCTGATTACCAAAAATGAAACCTTGGATCCATGGGTGTAGCTGGCTCCGACCAGTGTCTTCTGCCAGTCCAATGAAGTAACACTTCACCCTCTCAGCTCTTCAAATAAAGAGCAAAAAAAAAAAAAACAGAAAAAGGACTTCTACAAAGCTACATTAATGCTCTGCCCCAGACAAGTGATGAGCCAAAAAAAAAAAAAATCAGGTACCTGGTCAGGAGTTAATCGGGTCCCGTCTTTGGGAAAAAAATGCTTACAGTTGCTACAGTTTACACTGTTTGAATTTGAGCTGAGTTGAATACTTGTCCCTGATCTGTAAATATACTTTGTTCAAGTGGTTCACTGTTGGAGATTTATATATGTACATACATACACACACACACTTGTGTTGTTGTTGTGTATTTCGACTTTTCCCAGTTAGGGGTCACCACAGCGGAACTCTGGTCCGCTAATGATTGGCAGTAGATTATTATGTGCCAAGTTGCCAGCCCTGACGCACAACCTTCAACGAAGGTGCGCCCATTCACGCATGTCTCCACACAAAAGACGCTCTAGCTGAGAATCGAACAAGACAACGTCTTACTGTGAGGCGACAACGCTACCGCAGCACCACCGCATGTGTGTGTGTGTTTGTGTATATATATATATATATATATATATATGTCTATAAAGTATAGTTCTAAATATCTAAACATTTAAATATGTTCGTGCTAAATATTGATAGAAATATCTAAACTCTAACTACACCTCAACCCCCCCCCCCCAAATTTTGTATACCAACTCTGAGTTATAAGCATGTTTGGATTTTTTAGCTTTGCCAGTTTAAAATAAGCATGCTTAACATTAAGACTTGTTTTTGGTACACAATTACAGATTGTGGTTTAATTTAACCACAGTATATTATGTGCATTTAATGCGTTTTGCCGATTTTGCTATATACATTATGGCATTTAATGAGTCCCGTCCATGCATTTTTCCTCAATTTTTGGGCAGTTTTTAATAAAAAGATGTATAAACATTTTATTAAACCACAGTGCAAACGAAATAGCCTTTTCAGTTGTAATGTGACCATTGGGTAATGTGCAGTGCATCCGTAGACTTTAATGGGAGCACCTTCGTGCATGCACAGTGGTGCGCCCATTGAAGTCTGTGGAGACAACAGACTCTTTCCTATGTTAAAGTCACTCAGGTTGAAGTTCACTGTTCTGCAGATTATGCACTACATGCTGTGGTGCTGAAGTAAGTTTCAGAAGTCTCTTTTTTCTGCTGTGAAAATTACTGTGAATGTCCACCAGATGGAGATCTTGCTGCCCATCTTTTATCTCTAGATCATTATGGGTTTTTAGCTGTTGGTGTTTTCTGAATAGATCAGATAGTTTTAACATAATTTGTTTTGCAGTGCTAAAGTGTATGAAAGTTGTGTATCCAGATCGGCATTGAAAAAGCCACTATATGAAACCATGGTTTGCTGTTTTGGTTGTATATGTAGACAGTAAAGGACTGCTTAACTTACTCGGTGATGGGGTTCATTTGTTTTATCCAGTTTTTACTCCAAGCTCCGTATTAGTCCACCATTTGTATGAAGATTTAAATACATACACACACACACACACAGATGACAATTAATCGATTCATTGTAGATGAAGTTACAATTGCTTGAGGTGGTTCATTTTTTGTTTGACCACTGCATACCATTTCCCCTTATTTTAGTAGTTTTACTGTTCCAAGACCACAGGTAGACAGAGAGCAAAACAGTTATACATAATGTTTAACTGTCTCTCTAAGATGCTGTCACCTTGGAGTGAGAATAAGAATGGAAGTTTAAAAGAGGAAAGCCCCCTCTATGTATTGTGTCTGTGGAATTTGTTTGCTGCAAAGAAAAAAAAAATTTTTTTGTGGACTTTTACTCCCAACACGTTTGCTTATAAAATTGATGGGTTTGTGTGTTTTGTGTGTGCATATGTATGTATTTATACTTCAGAGCTGTCAGTTATGATGAAAAGTTTCATTCAGGGAACTTAATTTGAGAAAGTGATCAGTGATTCATAGTAGATCTTATACTTGCACATAAACTTGTAACGCACACAGACACACATGAACTTTTATGTATATAAAATATGGTGAGCTTCGCAAAATCAGTAGTGTCTGTTGTATATGATTATATGGTTGAAAGCTAATACTGCACCTGTACCCTATATACATATATATGTTTGTTTATTTATGTGTGTATGTATGTGTTGGAGTGGTACATTAGAGATCAGAAACTATGCTTCATATGAGCTCAGTGGGCTGTGGATCTCTCTAACTCAGGTATAACACAGATTCTGTATAAACTTTGGTAAACAATATAGCTCCCCCCTGAATTGTGGTAATGCTGAATACTTTGAGTGCATGTGATTAACTTTAAATCTGTTGCATGTAATATTTTTCCATCTCTAGCTTACTTGCAAACCCTGTTCTCTGAATATAGTTGCTTAAACGAGTGTTCTTGGCCAATTAACTAGCAAACCACATAATCACTCTGCTTGAAAAGTAACCCTGTATCTGTCGGCTCAGAACTAACCGTGTCTTACTCGGTTTCCTTCTGGCCCTCTACTTACAACATTGCAATTCTTTTGATAGTGTTATATAGTTTATTAAGGCTTCACACATGGAATGCAATGTCTGAAAATCAAAATACAAATGTGTTAAATCAACACTGCAAATGTAGCCCTTCACATTTTTGCTCTTTGAATTTTTAAACCATTGCAAATGTGGTCCTTCACATTTATATTCTTTGAATTTTATAAACTATTGCAAATGTGGCCCTTCACATTTTATTCTTTGAATTTATAAACCAGTTGCCCTTCACATTTATAATTTTTTGAATTTATAAAACATTCTGAAGACTATATTTAAGGTACTAACTATAACACCATGTAGTTTACATAGAGATGATCATTGATGGAGAGAAAGATGAGTTTCAGGTAAGGGAATTCAAACTAGAAAACAGTTGTCTGTTCTTTGAAGTCAGACCTGTTAAGGAACTGATCCATAAGCAGACCAGTTAAAAGTTCTCTGCTGGTGCTAGAACCTATTACCTTGATCTGCCTACCCACATAGAGTTATTTCTGCACTGTTGTGGAGTTGTCACTAACTGATTGTAGAAAACAACAAAATAAGTTTACATATGATGAAACAAAATTTCCTCTTTGGTATGGAAACAGGATTTTAAAAAACTTTAAATCACCTGTTAACCGGAACATCCTAAAAATACTCCCCTAAGATGATGCTGTAATTGAGCTGAGTACGACTTTCCTAGATATCCTAAATAGCCATTTCATCTCCTGTAATGAAGAGAATAAAACAAGTAATGTAACTGGCTATCGTGAAGAGTAGAATGCTGATGCAGGATTGAGAAAAAGAGGGGAAAGAATGGCAAAAATATAAAACTCTACAATATCACAAAAACTTACGAATGCTCAGCAACTGTACTGAAAAGCAAATAAATGACAAAAACCTATACTGTGACAACTTTCAGAACAGTCAAACAACCCTAAAAATTCTAGTCAGCCAATAAAGAAATCTTACATCCTGGCAAAAAATTCAACCCTAATCCCTCTCCCAGTAACTCACCACTCAATACTGCAATAGAATGTAACTCTTATTTCATAGATAGAATAGCATTCCTAACTAAGGATTCCCTGGCATCTAGTCTTAACCCTGCTCCGTAGCCACTTATCAACACATCCACTTACACCTTCAAACCTGTGCCACATCATATATAAAACTACTCTTAAACTCAAACATGGTCTACTTCAGCTGATGTCATTCCAATCAAGTGCCTTAAAGTAGCAGTCAGTATTATTGCCTACCCTGTCTTAATACTAATAAATAGGTCAGTCCGCAAATCCAACATTCCCCTGCTCTGAATAAAAAAAATCAAACATTACCCCTCTACGCAAAGGAGCAAATGCAACAGATATACTAACTTTAGCAGTCAGTCAATCTTATGACACCTTTCCAAAATAATTTGAAAAATGTATTCAAAAACAATTGATAAACCAACTCCTGCAGGAAGAACTCCTATCCACCACACAACGAACCTTCCATCTCTCCTATAGTACTAACGCTGCACATCTACCCTTTATAGATACTATCATTAAAACTGGAGATATTGGCAAGCTAGTGTCCTCCTTATTTCTAGACTTGTGTAAAGCCTTCAACACAGCTTGTTACAGCAAACTTCTACTTCAAATGTTCATACTAGGTCTATCTCAGCCCACCCTTCTATGGTTCAAAAGTTATCTATCCAATAGGTATCAGTCAGTAAAATGGTGCTGCATCCTCTCTCCACACCTCCTGAAGAATTATATACAGCCTTTTGTTGTTTTTTTGTTACTTGCATTTACATGCATGCATACCACAGTATATTTAACTATTTATTGTGAACTACTAGTCTTATTACTGTATTGTACTAAGTGCAATAAATACACTGAGACAAACTGCTTCAATCAATACGCATTTACTATTGCATTTTCCTTTCGGATCTACAAGCATGCAGAACATATGCTGTCAGCTCTCTATGGCAAATTCCCAAAGCTTGTTTATACACACTCATATTTATACCAAAAAGTCTGATATTTTTCTCAGTCTGATGTATTACAATCTTTCTTTGTATAACACTTTTCTTTGTTCTTCTAATTTATGATTTGTCCTTGATTCTTTCAAGGTCAGTGGTTCAGGGAAATTCAGTCTTGCATTATCTGAAATGTGGTGTTCCAGCACTATCTGAAACTTGATGTTCCAACTTGATCTTTCTTGATGTTACATCGCTTTACTTCGGTGATGTCCTTCTAGCTGCCATCTGTCCAGTTATTTTTACAGACGTTGTTTCTCAATAACATACTCCTTTACATGGATGCCAATATCTAATTAAGCTCAGCACACTTACTACTTCCTATTTTTCAGCATTTTATACTATTTCTAAATTAACCCTTTATATTTCATATTATTCTTGCAGCTTTTTATTCAAGCTAATAATCATGCTAGCAATAGTTTTGAAAAGACAGTGAATATTCTTTCAGTTCCCCATTATTTTATTTTTCTGAGGAACGGACTAAACTTCAGTTAAAGAAAAGATTGCATTTGTTTTATTAGCATTATTATTTACAACATTTACTACTGCTCATATTTACAATCATAACTTGTTGAGTTATTGCAACTCTTTGTAACCTGCAGCATATAAAACAATTTCAAGCTGTCATTATTATTATGACCCCCAAAACTACTAACATAGGATGTATTAACCAATTTAGCAATTTGGTCTCAGATGATGACCATTTTGTGAATATGTCCCACCAGTTATGGGCAGTGTCAGATTCTGTTTTTGTGTTTTACTGTTAACACTGGGTTATTTGAAACCACACATACAAACTACGGTGCCACTTTAACAAACATTTTGAAATTTGAAGGCAGTATTGCCCATTTACACAACATTTTGTTTCATTTACAAATTTAGATAAATTTGTACTAAATTGTAATCTGTCTATCAAAGATACTTGTAATGACTTACTTCAGTTATGCTTGTAAATGTACAATCTGTGAGATTGCTTGTTTTACTAGTTTTTATACCAAGCTCTTTTAAATCTGCATTTGGTATCTTTAAAACTTGGAAATGTAATATTGAAGTGCAATATTGTTTTTTTTTGGTATTGTTGTCCTATCATAGTACAAGTGGATGGTATTTTTACCATTTGATCTGTATGAAGTACTGGCCTGTTACCCAGAATGGTAAGTATTTTAACCCATGGTCCTTTTCTTGTATTACTGTGTTGTTTATAAAAATAAACAAGAGTATTCGTAGAAATCATACCCTTTTTTCCCCTGTTGTTTGTTCTTATTTTTATGTAATTGTCTACACACTGTGACATTTCTGCATGATATCTTCCATTGTCAGAACTGTTAAATTTTTGAGGAATGTGCAGCATTTAATAGAGATAGAGCTGTTTACTGAAATGTCTGTCAGTCTTTGATTCTTTTTCTACTTTTATGTATGCCTGACCTTGTTTAGCTAACCATGCTGTTATATTTGTGCTAAATGTTATCTTCCCAAAGGTACATGCTGTATGCTTTTTACAACTGAAATTGTCTTGTGTTCTATTTTGTGTAGCATTTTCCTAAGTTTTATTTGTGAAATATTGTAATTCCCTCTGTTTTGATGTTCAGAATGATGCAAATGAAATGCATATGTCTCTGTTGAATGCTGTGTGCCTTGTCTCGCAGCTGCATTTTTACCTACAGTCCTTGAAGCATGTGCCAGACACTTGAACATTCAGCTTGTCTCACGCTGTACCAGAATATATGTATGCTAGCAAACAGAAACATGTATTTAACTAATTATATTATTTCTACATATATTATAGCAACAGATGTGTATATGCATCTAACTAGCAACTAGATGTGCACACGCTTTTATACATTTTTAAACATATCAATCACTGTATACATTCCCTCTGTTTTATTTTAAATCCAAAATTGTCTATATTAGTATGTACTTTTTAGTCAAGTTATATTGCTACTAACTAGAAACACACTGGGAAACAAAACCTTTAGTTTTCTTTTAATACAGCAAGTTAACAGTTTTATATTGTCAACACAACTATAAGCATTACCAGTTAGAACTGGATTAACCTGAATATGACTCTGTACAGTGATGTCCTATACAGTAATTTATTGACAATGCTTGAGGATTTTATTACAAAGGCATTGCAGTCTTGATTTTAGGGAAAAAAAAACACGTCACGAATGCCAAGCTTTGACTTGTTACTCTGTTTACATAGATAAACCAGTTACTATATATTGTACAGAATGCACTTGCTTGTACAGATTGTTTTTGCATTTGTACATACATAGCTGTAATGTACACTCAGTCCAGTTTTTAAACATAGCATTAAACTGAAGCCTAATTACATTACCTGAAACATTAAAATGTATTTTTATTACCACTTTGCACTATTATTTGAGTCCCTTTTGCAGTACTGTTTACACAGTTAGTGTAAAATTGAAAGTATGCCCGTCCCCCTGTAATATACATCATTTTATTGCAGTAATGTTTATTTGTTTTATGCTGTGATAATTGAATGTATGCTTGCCCTTTGGCAACCACCTAGACTGTGACACTTTGGTCTTACACATTTGCTAATTTTTTTGCCATTTTGAAAAACAGAAAATATTTTTATAAAGCTTTTGCTGTTGCCTATACTGTAGTAGGAATTGCTTTTACCCATTTTGAAAATACATTTACTGTTATTACTAGCTATTTGTACCCTCCCTTTTTGTAAAGGGACCTGCATAATTTATTTTAATTGCATACCATAGCCCATGTACTGACTGTACTTGGTGTAGTATTTACTTGCAAACAGATTATTTATGACATGTATGCACAATTGTGACATCTTATTACAATTACCAAACAGGATTTTTGTAGACTTTTGTGCTTTTTGCTTAATGCTGTATGTGAATACTTAATAATGTTTTAGAAAAATGTAAGCCATTTGGCCTGGCAACCAGTCTTGTTTCCTTGACCTTATAAATTTTCGTACCAGTAACATTTTATGTTATGCAACATTTCTTGTAACTACCCATTCCAGCCTGGAAAGATTTGAGCTCACATACTTTTTTTTTATTTCTGCGCATTCCAGACGCTTAACCCATAACTCCTTCAGCATTTACTTGTACCTTCAGTCATTCGTTAATATACTTGCAGTTTGATATTAGAATGCAGTTGTAAAACTCTTAGAATTATAATAAACATTGGTAATTTGCCTAACTATGCATAATATTGTTTTTGAATACTGTTTTTGCTGGAGTCTTTGCTATTTTTGATGCTGTTATACAATTACAAAATATTGTAAGAAACAAAAGAGATATTGGCTTAACTAACACGTGCTTAAAACAGATATATTTACATGATTTACATTTGCTGTTGTGTGCCTTTTGAAGCACTTTAGATGAAAAGAAAATACATGCATGTCAATCTTGTGACGTCATGTCTTTTCTGCGTTTAACTACTCTCATTTGATTTCTATGCCCTAGAACTGTTATTTGAAATGGTTTTAAAATAAGTGTTTTGCTTTAATTGAATGAAAGTTTGTGTTGTGTATGCTTAACCATTTTCTAAAGGTAGAATAGTACGTTGTAAATTATTTGCTATCAGCATAGTTAACTGCTGTTTTTTTTTTTTTACTTTTTACTAACCAGAGTATATTTGTCAGTATTCTGCTCTGCTGACTTTAAAGCTCTTATGCACTTCTGAAAAAGTGTTTGCATATGTTCTCTGAATTTTTTGAACTCACTTTGACTGTGCCTTAGTTTACCATGAACATCGTCTCTGTTCTTATCTGTTTTGTAATGTGCAGTGGTTTATGCCACTTTTGTCTAGCAAGATATACAGAAGATTCTGTAAATAACTGACTTGACTGATATTGTAACTCTGAAATTAACATTTTACATGTGGTGACAGGACATAATGCATCTGGTTGCTTATCATTACTTTTATGACACTGCACACAGAAAGCAGTTTCATATGACTTGCACAATAAATGTTTACTGTCATACCAGTGATGTTGCTGTTTAAAATACCAGTCAAATGTAATGCATTTAGATAAAGCATTGACATCAACTTTACCTAGTAAATTACTACATGTGTTATGGTTTTGTTTATACCAATCTTTAAATTTTGACTATACATACGCTAGACTATTATTGCTGTCTACCCGAAAGGTAGTCTTACACTGTACACTTTTGTGTTTTATGGCATCCATGCTGTAGAATGCGAAACAAAAAGAAAATTACCAGTTTCTGTGTGGAAAGTGGCCAAGTCTTCTGTCGAGAAAATGTGGAAAGTTCCTTGTTGATTCTCTCAAAATGTGGTTAAACACAGCTGGCAGATTCAGCTATATGAATGTACAGGACCTGTGGAGATTGCAGAGATGCACGGTTCTGCTACTGGATACTGTGCAGAAGGAGGAGGCAAACGTTTGCAATGTAACTGGACATACTAACTGAGTAAAATGAAAAAGAAGCTGTAGTTGTCACAATAAGAAACCATATGGCCCGTCAGCTGTGGCTCGCCATTAAAAAATTATATACTGCCTTTTGTTGTTCTTTTTGCTGTTACTTGCATTATTGTGAACAACTAGTCTTATTACTGTATTGTACTAAGTACAATAAGTATACTGAGACCAACTGCTTCAGTTAATACGCATTTACTATTACATTTTCCTTTCAGATCTACAAGCATGCAACACAGATGCTGTCAGC
Source organism: Protopterus annectens (assembly GCF_019279795.1). NCBI lineage: Eukaryota > Metazoa > Chordata > Ceratodontiformes > Protopteridae > Protopterus > Protopterus annectens. Next base: position 709,519,718 of record NC_056745.1, on the reverse strand, counting down.
TCTCTATGGCAAATTCCCAAAGCTTGTTTATACACATTAATATTTATACCAAAAAGTCTGATATTTTTCTTAGTGTGATGTATTTACAATCTTTCTTTGTATAACACTTTTCATTGTTCTTCTAATTTATGATTTGTCCTTGATTCTTTCAAGTTCGGTGGTCTAGGGAAACTCAGTCTTGCATTATCTGAAAAGTGGTGTTACAGCACTATCTGAAACTTGATGTTTCAACTTTATCTTGCTTGATGTTGCATCTCTTTACTACATTGATGTCCTTCCAGCTGCCATCTGCGCAGTTATTTTTACAGACTTTGTTTCTCAATAACATACTCCTTTACATGGATACCAATATCTAATTTAAGGTATGCCAGCACACTTACTACTTCCTATTTTTAAGCTTTTTATACTGTTTCTAAATTAACCCTTTATATTTCATATCATTCTTGCAGCTTTTAATTTTTATTATTAATAATCATGCTAGCAACAGTTTTGAAAAGACAGTGAATATTTGTTCACCTCCCAGTCACAATTGGTGCACCACAAGGCTCTGTCCATGGTCCCCTCCACTTTAAGATTCTGACTAACACCCTCCACACATCCACATATCAGGCTTCCCTAATACAATACACAGATGACTCCATACTCTTATCCATATCAGACAACCTGGCACATCTCCATAAAATTACTCAGGAAGCTTTAACAGTCACTGAAACATAGCTTTGTAGTAACTCACAACTCATGCTCAACAAAAAAAAAAAATACTACTACTACTTTTTTCCCATAATACCTCTCTCATGAAAAAACAATGTAAAATTGTTTCTCTTAATAATGCAACCATTGAAGTCCCTTCTCAGAATCATAGTAAATTATTAGGAATAATAATCTTACATTTGACCTGCATATACAAAATTGCATTAAAAAACTCACCAGATACTAGGGATGCCTTACTGAGACAAAAACTTTTTCACCAAATCAACTAAAACTGCACTTAGCACTTCTCGCACCCTCTCCTCATTACTTTATGGACTCCCATCCTGACTAGCCTCTAGGCATCACAAAATCTAAATTTGAACAGTGCTATAATAAAGTTGCTAAATTTGTAGCAAATTCCCATTTCAGAACCCACCACTGTATTGCATTAAAATGTCTAAATTGGTTAGAACTACCCCATCAACTAATGTATACACAGCTTCTTACCACCCATAAAATGATCAAGATCATGTGTTCAACTATTCCATTTTTTACACTCTGGAAGTATGCAGATACTGCTCCTCCCTGATTACAAGGAGGATGCTTTCTGCAAGTCTCTCTGCAGGAGTGACATCCTAAGTGTCATGGAGCAGAGTCCTGAATGATCTCTTCAGAGACCAGAGCACCTTACCACTGGGTAATGAGTCTAATCACCTTACCACTGGGTAATGAATCCAAACACTTTACCACTGGATAATGATGAGTCTAAGCACCTATCAGTGGTAATGATTTATCTAAGCACCTTACCCCTTACCTCTGGGTAATGACAAGTCTAAGCACCTTATTCCTGGGTAATGATGAGTCTAATCCCCTTACCACTGGGTAATAATAAGTCTAAGCCCCTTACTACTGTGTAATGATGAGTTTAAGCCCCTTACCACCGGATAATGATGAGTCTGATCACCTTACCACTGGGTGCTGAGTACAAGTTCTTGGAGGAGAAGGCAAATGAGTGTTTTCCTTTGCCACATTGTGGATTAGAACCCTAAGCCATTCTACTGGATCTGTAAAAGCATTCATCATATTCTGATTCTGACATTAAGGAAGAAGTATGAACCTTGCCCTACTTTCTGCAATCAGTTGCAATGCAGCACAGCAAAGTTTTGAATGTGCTAAAGTTAAGGATAGGATGCAGACTCTGGTATGTGACTGTGCAAGACAGCATGTTTCAATCTGTTGTCCTTTAAGGAAGAGCTCAGTCAGGCCATTTTAGGTTTATAAATTGGAACTGAATAAGTATGCTGCCAATTCTCAGCAATATACTAATAAGGCTCATGGCATGTGCAAGTGTGGGATGTGCAAATCCTGCAGATATATAGCTGAAGGCCTCATAGAGATATGCTTGTACCATACCAGTAAAATCTTATTTTTATTTATTTATTTATTTTATTTTACGTTTACCGGGAAAGTCAGACTGGACACAGGTCCTTTCTCAGCGGAGGCCCAGGGAGAAAAGCTCCAGTTATGCAAAAATTACAAGTTTGAGTTAGTTACAGGTAATATAAGACTTACACAAAAAACATAAAGTTTATATACACTGCTAAAAGGAAAATGGCTTGTATGCAAGCAAGCTCAAAGTGTCAAACAATAATTATAGCAAGATAAATATAAAATGTCTGAGATAAATATGTACAATAGACATCACAACATGAGTTTGTACTTATAAGTCATTTGTCTTGCTTAGGAAGAAGAGAGTCTCCTGAGAGAAGGAGATGACAGATGTCTCAGTTAGGATTTATTTGGACAGCAATAAGATACAAAGTTAATTAGAAATGTAGAGTTGAGGAGTTAGAGGTCTATCCAGGGCAGTTACAAGGACAGAGCCAGGAGTCTTTCGGGTGGTGTAGTTTTAGGAGTTTTTTAAACTGTGTTAAAGAGCAGCGGATAGTAATCTGGGTGGACAGTTTGTTCCATATGGTAGGGATGTAGTTTGAGAAGAGTTATTCTCCACTTGTGATATCTGCTTTGGTGATGTCTAGTAGGAATTTATTGTTAGAGCAGAGTGGTCTGGAAGTGGTGTGTGGTTGTAATAGATTTTGGAGGGCAGGAATTTTGTCTGGTTGATGTAGTATTTTGTGGGCAAAAGGTTAACTGATTAAAGCTTAGTAGTTGAGGAAGTTCTAGCCATTGTAGCTGTTTGAGCTGTACAGTGATGGGTTCTGTATGGGGCATCAGTGGTAAACTTGGCAGTTTTATTATAACAAGCTTCGAGTTTGGTTAGTTCAGATTTGCGGAGGTTAGCTAGGATTGGGGAGGCATACAGGAGGGAAGACAGATGCATGTGTTCAGTAGTAGCTTTTGAGTGTCTAGTTAGGAATTGTTTGTTTTTGTAACGTAAACCTAGTTTATTGTGGACCTTCTTAATGGTTTGTGCTGTGTGTATATTGAACTTCATGTTGTTGTCAATTTCTACACCCAGCAGTTTAGTATGAGTTGTAGGGGAGATGCTGATTTTATTTTTGGATAGGATGGTGAATGTTTGGGAATAAAGGGTCAATTTTGTTGTGGAGGAGAGAAGGAGCTTTGTTTTGTTGGGGTTTAGTATGAGTTGGGAGTTGCTGAGCCATGTTTCTATGGACAGAAAGGAGTCTTGGGTTGTGGTGTGGAGGCCATGAAGAAAGGAAGTTGTGCAGATTATAGTAGATTCATCAGCATATTGTATGACAGTGGCATGTAGTGTGGCAGTGTGGATTTGGTTGGTGAAGAGGGTAAAGAGTAGAGGTCCAAGGATGGAGCTTTGTGGAACCCGTAAGGTAACAGGGAGAAGAGGGGAAAGTTTTTGCCATTGGACAGCTTGTTACTGTCCTGACAGGTAACTTCTGAACCATGTGAAGGCAGAGTTACTGAGATTTAGGTTGGAGAGGATGCTGATGAGTCTGTCATGCTTGACCATGTCAAAGGCCTTTGACAAGTCTAAAAATTTGGCAGATACAGTCCCTTGTTTCTCTAGTGGCTCACTGCATTTGAGAAGGACATGAGGGCTGTGGTAGTGCTGTGAGAGGGGCAGAAACCATGTTGAAGTGTTTGACAATAGTTTGTGTGTTAAGGTAAGTCATTTTATTGGTCAAAGTTGATATGGTTTTTACATTTCTACTTATAAATTATATACTATTTTTATGTTGGGAAAATGATTAGACCTTTATTTACATAAAAGGATTTATGAACATACTTATGTAATTTTTTTAAAAGATGTAATAACTCCTGGTTAGACATGCATTAAATTGCATAAGATTTAAGAAGTTTGTTTTTTCTGTTCCCTGAACACAGGAGCATGACTTCCAAATGACAAACTTACTGTTCTCCTTGGCTGTATGGAAGGGAAGGCCTAATAAGTTCTAAGTAAACTTGTTTATTTATTTATTTATTTTTTGCCAACAGATAGGTAGATGCCACTGGAAACTGCTGAGTCCACTACACCAGAGATGTGACCACTTCCATTGCTTGCCCTTGGAATGTGTCCTTGCAAACATTTGTACCATGGCCAAATGGTCTTCATTTAGTACCTTCTCCAATCATTGTTGCTTTGATTGTGACTCTAGGATTTGAGTCTCCTTTGGTACTGAAGTGAGTCAGACCACAGACTTCTAAGCCTTTGATTCTGGTTGCTTTCCAGGTCCTGCCTCATGATAGGTTTTAATACTGGATGAGATCTTCCCAGTCATGCAAGTACCAAGGAGGACTTCTGTAATCTGATATATAGAGAGATATGAGCTCACCATGTCAGATGAGCTTGTGATGCTACCAGTTCTTATTAGGTATTAAATATACTCCCACTGTCACCACTTCTCTGCACAGCTACTCCACCTAGCTACTGCTGTTCTGTAAGGTGACTAGATGTATATAGAATATAAATCAACAGCGTTATGTTCTTTTCTTTCAGATTTTACTCACTAATTGAATGAAACAGAACTGGTTAATGCATGGACTTGGCTCGCTGGTACTCCAGATGCCCTTCTATATCACTGTTGCAGTATTCATCACCTAAGGAATCTCCAGTCAGTATACCAAAGCCTTTATATCCTCTCAGCATTCTATGTCAGCTGTATGCTCCTTGCCCAGGTGTAGGGTATAAAGGTGATGTCTGCATGCTGGATACTCAGAACTTCTTTGCCACCAATCTGAACACCACAGTTGAATGTGCTTCTGAATGTCCTTCGCTGAGCTGTTTTCTACCAAGCCATTTACAAGTAAGTTCCCCATTGGGGTTACTTTTTTTTCCTTTTTGTACTTGTATACTTAGGGTTAATTTCATCCAGGAAAGGAAAATTCCGTGTGGGAGTCCCCATAAAGATCACCATGAGAAGTGTTTGCTCTGCTTAGGTGCTTCACATGACCATACTTAGTGTAGCATTTGTCAGGCTTTTAAACACTTTGCAAACATCTGTCCTGTCTTTCCATTTACCTTGAGAACCAATGTCTCAAACGTTTGGCTTATGCTACCGTGGTCGAATGTGCCTGCCTAGAGGTACAGCCGTCTCTTATGAAGAAGACCAAGAAGTCTCACTCTGAAGCTGTTACTGTACAGCCACTTCTGGATCTCTCTCTCAAGATGAGTGAAGACCTCAGAGATGGGTTCCAATGCCAGTTTACTCTGTTGTGAGCCTACCAGAAGCCAGCATGGACCCAACTTCTCACACATCCTCTGAGACATTGCAAACGTCTTCCATAGATGTTGAGGGGGAACCATGACAGATTACTTCTAAATGGCCTTGGAAGATTACCCAGATTCTGGTCAGGGGAAGAAGTGCCAGGTACCCTTATCGAATCTAGGCATGGCTGAGAGCCTCCTAGGATAGTTATTGCTGATGTCCCCTTGAAGAAGAAACAGAAAACCAAGCACATTCCTTCCATTGCTTAAAGCTTTTCAGAAGGAATGACAGGATTTCCCGGAGCTTGTTCAATGCCATGATGGTTTTAAGACATCCTTGGGGGTGTCTGTTCCTGCTTCCCTTAGTCCTCTTCTCCTGCCAAAAGGACTTAGGAGTCTGATTTTTCAGATGAGGAAGGAGACTGTGGGGCTAAGTCATTTGCCTATTCCTCCCAGTTTACCTGTCCTTTAGAGTATGGTTCTGACGAAGAGGATTCCTTGAGTCCTAATTGTCCTTTTGAGGACTTGTCTTGTGAAGATGCAGCATTTCTCATATTGGAGCATTTTAACTGGGATTGCTCACAAGTCTGACTTTCAAAAGAGGTATTGTGAGATATTGCAGATGGAATCTCCTAAACCTTCTGCTGTTCCCCCTGTGTTGAATGCCGTGTTGGATACATTTGCAAGCTGCCTGTTTGGCCCTAGACTCCTATATCCAGCCTATAAGAAACCTGGCCATTTCTATAAGGTGCCTGAGGCTTTTACATTTGTCTAGAAGTGTCCTTTTCAGACCCTGCAGTGATCTTTCATTCTGCTGATTAGCCATCCAAGCTTTTACCCTTGTACAAGTTTCCTCCTTTTGATAACGATAGTTGGGTTATGGAAATGCTGGGAAAGAAAGTGTTTTTAGGGCCATTAATGATCAGACTTATATGACCAGGTGTATTTTAAACCTTTTGTTTCAACTCGAGAGTTGTCTGACCTTCCTGATTCTGAAGGTAAGACTGCTGTCCTGTACTTGTTGAGCTCCACTTCTGATATTGCCTGTCACTCCATCAAATGTAGTTATGATGCAGCTAATGCATCATCTAAGTCTGCTTCTTCTGGTTCAGTTGTGAGGTGGTAGATCTGCGGTGGTGGTGCTGCGGTAGCGTTGTTGCCTCACAGTAAGACGTCCTGTTCGATTCTCAGCTAGAGCGTCTTCTGTGTGGAGACATGCATGAATGGGCGTACCTTCGTTGAAGGTTGTGCGTCAGGGCTGACAACTCAACACGTAAAAATCTACTGCCAATCTTTAGTGGACCGGAGTTCCGCTGTGGCGACCCCTAACCAGGAAAAGCCGAAATACACAACAACAACTTTGAGGCTCTACCTCATGGCATTAAAGCCAAACTACTGGATGCTGCTTTAGAAGATCAAAATCTTTTTTGGTATAGTTGCTGCTGACTTTTTTAAGACTCTACAAGATAAAGGTAAAGTCATCCAGGATCTTAAACAAGTCTTTGTTTCTCCCATACCCAAATTTCAGAGAAACTGTCCTTGTAAGTCTGCCTTTGAGCATAGGCAGTCCTGTCAGCCTTCTAAGGGGAACAGGGCTTGTAAGCATATATTTTCTGATAACCCCACTCAGACTTCCAAAACTCACAACCCCCTTTTCAGGACAAACTGGTTCCCCTGTCTCTCCCACTCTGGGAATAGCTAACTTCAGGCTCCTAGGTTCTGCCCATTATCTGTCAAGGTAATTTATTATGTATGAAAATACCCCCCCCCCTCCCTTTCGCAGGGCTCCCTCAGTCTCCTTCAGACAAACTTCCTGTTTTTTTTCTAGGGTTGTGAAAGATTTACTGGACCAAGGTACTATTCAAACTGTTCCAGGCTCCCAAATAGGAAAAGGGTTTTATTCCAGAATGTTTCTGGTTCCCTGAAAAGAAGGGTTTTGGAGACCAGTCCTGGACCTTTCCTTTCTGAATACTTTTCTAAAGATTCCTTCCTTCAAGATGGCTCTCCCTTCAGACCCTGTTTCTCTTATTACTTCCACAGGGCTTTTTGGCCTCACTAGATCTAAAGGACGCATATATTCATATTCCCATTCACCCTCTTTTCTTGAAGTTTTTGCATTTCTCTGTCTCTTCCTCTCATTTTCAGTTCACTGCTTTGCTCTTTGGAATTTTCCGTGGTCCCAAGGCTGTTCACTAAATGTCTGGACCCTGTTGTAGCCTTTTGCAGGCTTCAGGGCATCCAGATATTCCCCTCTGTAGACAACCTGCTTCTTCTTCAGGCTCCCTGATAGGCCAGGATCTACATTTCACCATGCTCCTTCTGCACAGTCTGAGATTCACCATCAATCTTAAGAAGTCAAGTTTGACTCAATCTCAAGATCCCATTTTTCTGGGGTGCAGAATGCAAACCATTCCAATGTTGGCTTCTCTTCCTTTTCTAAAGGTTCTGTCTCTGACAACCTGTTTCCAGTCTGTGCTTCTTCTTTCTCTCTTTCCGGTAAAGGAATTTCTCTGAGTCTTGGAGTTCATGGCATCAGCCATTCCCATGCTCCTCCTTGTCAAGCTTCACATGAGGATACTTCAGTGGTACCTGAAGGCAGTTTCACTTTAGCATGGTCATCCTCTGGAATTTCCAGTCCCCTTACTTCCTTGTCTCAGACTCAAGTTCCTCTGGTGGATTCACCAGATCTTCCTCAGTCTGAGTCTATTTTTTCAGATCCCCACCCAACTCAAGAGCTGTTCACAGATGCTTCAGATCTGAGATGCAGAGCCTTTTCCAACAACCTGCTGATTCAGGGTCTGTTACCCCTTCATTAGAGATCATACCACATCAACATAAAGAAAATGACTGCACTCATTCTTGCTATTCAGGCCTTCCAATTTCTTTGCTCTCCAGGCCCTTTAAAGGTCCTTACCGATTCAATCTTTGGTTGGGGTGTCTTCTGTGCGGAGTCTGCATGTCCTCCCTGCGGTCGTGTGGGTTTCCTCCAGGTGCTCCGGTTTCCTCCCACATCCCCAAAGACATGCTGCAAGTGGATTGGACACGCTAAAATTGGCCCTAGGTGTGAGTGCATGTGTGAGTGTGTGTGCCTTCCGTAGAAGGCTGGGCGCTGGGCTGGCAACACGACACCGTAAAACTCCACTGCCAGTCATGAGCAGACAAGGTGATCCGCTGTGGTGACCCCTAACCGGGAAAAGCTGAAAGAGAGAGACAGACAGCACCACATTCATGTGGTACATCAACAAACAGGGGGCACAAGGTTTTATCTTCTTACAGACTAGACCTTTAAGCCTAGGATTTGGCTGTCTGATATGGAATAACTCTTCAGGCAGTTTACATTGCTTCAGATCACAACCTTGTGGCAGGACTCCTTGAGCAGGTTCAAGACACCACCTGACAAATGGATGCTTCACAGAGAGGTATTTCTGGACACAGTACATAGGTCAGGTATTCCTCAAGTGGACCTTTTTATCTCCCCTCTTAACAGGTAACTTCTCACTTCTGTTCCATAGTCCCAAGTACTCTGATTTGGCAGGTGGACATTGTCTTTTTCTAGGAAGGGGATATTCCTGTAGGCATGCCCTCCTCTTCCTGTACTTCCCAGGGTCCTCAGCAAGATCAGGAATGATTCTCCAAGAATCATGCTTGCGACTCCCTTTTGTCCAAGACAGTACTGTTCCCCCCTTCTCTTTCACTTGGCCAGGGACAATCAACACAAGTTGCCTCACCAACTAGATCTTCTCACACAAGACAAGGGTTTTTTTCATTTACCCTCACATGTCCACTCTTCAATTGACAATTTGGGTCATACAATTTTTTATCCCATTCAGACACCACTTTTGTGAGGCGTATGCTTAGGGTTGTGCAGGAGGCCAGGAATCCCACTACCAGAAAATCCAATATGGCTAAATGGAAAAGATTTTCTGTTTGGTATGTCAAGCATCACCAGGGTCCCTTCTCAGTGGGGGGGGGGGGTCCCTTTTGTCCTTTCTTACTTATGTGAACTGTTCCATGCTGGCTTGGTACATTCTTCTGTTAAAGCTCATTTGTCAGCAGTCTTTACTTGCCTGCCTTTGAACCCTCCATTAGCCTTTTGTTTTGCGGTCAAACAGTTCCTTAAAGGTGTCCTTAATATCAGACCATCAAGCAAAAACTATTCCTCTCCCTTAGGACCTTAATTTTGTTTTTGAAAAATTGATTCAGGCTCCTTTTTTTGTTAAACAAGGAACATCTTTATTAAATTATCACTTATGATATAAGCAGTTGTACATTTATATAAATTAAAACAAACCATATTATCATAATTCCAATTGCAAGCATGTTACATCACAAACCATACTGACACAGTTTTAGTTGCAAATATTATACATTGCTTATAATCTACCCAATCATTGTCAGTCAAGCATTACATAGCTCATTCAAATCCTGCTTTCTTTTAAACCAAATGCCTCCCTGTATGTACTGTTCCCACAATTCGCATTTTCTGTGTAATTTGCAACTACCCTTTTCTAAAGATCCCATTTCCAGTTGTTTTATCTCTGTTACTATATTCACGGTCTGTATTATAACAATGAGCAATCAGATGATCGAACGTTGTTATATCGACCCCTAAATCTCGAATACTCAAAACAGCGAACAACCAGAACAGCGATTTTTTTTCTCCAGCGAAAAAAATCGCTGTTCACAAAAAAAACACTAAACACTAAATGAAGTAGAGGGCTTCACCCCCCACCCCCCCCTACTTAAATATACCAACTCCAAGATCGCACTACATTGGAGGAAACAGCACAACCCGGCCGGCTGGCCCAGTGATTTCTTTCCCTGGGAAAAAATTTGCTGTTACGGCCATTTGCTATTTTGCCGGTTCAACACTTAGTGTTCGAACTAACAGTGTTCAATCATCTGATTGTTCGCTGAACTAAAGCAGACCCTATATTCACTACTTCTAGTATAGTTGGTTTAGACTTTGATTTCAATTTTCTAGTAATTAATTTTTTTTGGCAGCTACCATAATTAGACTCGGCAAGGCCTTACTATGTCTAGGCAATTCCAATTATGTATCATAGCTCCGAAAAATCATTTCCCTAGTTACATGAATTTGCTGACCCAGTATTTCTAATAGAGTAGCCTGCAGGAAATATTTAAAGTCTGGCAACTCATTACACTCCCAGAAAATATGTTTCAAGTTACCTCTTTCTTCCCCATCGTACCTCCAACATTTGCTGTCTACCTGAGGAAAAATTCTCTGAAATCTACTTGGGGTATAAAAATATCTATGTAAACATTTCCGAGCAAAAATCCTAAATCTTCAAGATTTTCTTCCATATTTAGAAGATAAACATATATCCCCCCCCATTGTTTCTTTGTGAATTCCTTATCCAGCCCTCTTCCCAATCCTGTCCAACCTCCTCTGATTGATTATCATAGTTCGCATGCAATATTTTATATGCTGTACTAATTATTCCTTCTTTAACAGCAGCTTCCATTCTAGATTCTACAAAAAACTCTACGAGTGCTGGTCTTTTGTTTAGGACCCCCTCCTGTTTCTTTCTCCTTGCCTATACTCTGGCATTGATCCTTCATAGAGAAGGCAGTCTCTAACCTGCAGTCCAAATAAATTCTTGGCTTCTTCCCATTATATTACTTTAACCTCTGTAGTTATGTGCTCCCAATACCCTGGTTCTTTTGTCAGTTTTCTCCAATAAATTCCAGCCTCCTCTTGCCTATTGTCTGTATACCTAATTGCAGTCATCCCTATCAGCAGAATCTCCTTTCTTCATTCCCATGTTGGCTTAGTTCTTAGAATACTTTTCTGCTACTTTATGAATGCAATATTCTGTATGATTATTGTTGTTCTCCGTAAAGGTCTGCATCCAAAATCTCAGTCTCTCCTTGTCTCTTGAGCCCCCCCCCCCGTGTTTCATCATCATCATTCCTTTCCACTTTACATTATAGGTTTCTGCTATGTATAGGAGCCTTTAATTGTGTAGCTCTCAAATGCCCCTTCAAATTGGGTAATCCCAATCTGCCTTGTTCTGTTAGAAGAATCAGTTTATCCCACTTGACTCTTGCCATCTTCCCCTCCCAGATAAAGCCCCTCAGCTCTTTAATTGTTGTCCACATCTTCTCTGGTTAATAAAAATTTGCCTGACCTTTGTGTAAGACTAAAGGAACTAAAAACATTTGAACTGCTTGTAGTTTATTATCCATACTTGTATAACAGAGCTTCCAATTTTTCAATTTTTGTATTATCTTTTGTTTAGCCTCTTCTCACATATCCTGAATGTGGATATTGCTGAACCAATTCATGTGTGCGTGCATAATTTGCCTCTTAGCTGCCTTAATTTTGTATCATGAAAAGATTTGAAACTGTCACAAAATGTTCCATAACACTCTAATGTCCTTTTCTGGTTTTATCAGGTATAAAATAATAATATCTGCAAATAGAGACAGCTTTTATTGACTACCATACCAGTCATATCCTTGAATTTGAGTCCCTTATTTTCTTTGCCAATGGTTCTAAATATAATGCAAGTAACAGGTGAAAGACAGCACCCCTGCCTTGTTCCTCTGCTCAAGCAGAAATTGTCAGAGAGGAAACTCACCCACTTTAATTTTCGCCTCCGATCCCTCATATATCCTCCTAATCAACATTATAATTTTATCAGGGAATGCAAATGTTTCCAGTGCCCTACTCATGAAGTTCCAGCTTACTCTGTCAGATGCTTTCTCTGCTCTGCATCAAGACCCACCAACAACAGTGGCATTTTCTTACATTCTGCTTCCCTCTGGATTATCAGTGTTTTGTTAATATTATCAGATGTTTGCCTCCCCTTCACAAAACCACATTGATCCATATTTATCAATTATTGCATCACTTTTGCCATTCTTCTAGCTATTATAGACATATAAACACTTTATAATCATGGCTTAGTACTGAAATGGGCCTGTATGAAGCTATTTCTTCCAGGATGTTGGTACTTCTCCTCCTCTTAAAATACTATTAAACAAAACCTTCCAGATCCTTATCAGTTTTTTCCCCTCATAGCTTCCAAACTTCCACAGGAATACCGTCTGTTCCTGGGGACTTGCATCACGTTTTCTCTCATCTTCTCCTGTATTGTTAGTAATTGAGCCTCATTTACCTCTAACATTGGCATATTTAATTCTTCAATAAACATTTCCATTTGTACATTTTCTTCATTTCCATATTTCTATGCTTTGTACCGACTTTCATAGAGTTTCCAAAATATTTCTAATACCTGTACAGGATCTCTTGTTATACCTTCCTTATTATAAGCTCCCTATGCTTGGTGACGGCCCTTTCTATTTTCTGTTGCCTGAGTCATTGCGCTAAAAGTTTTTGTGCTCTAGAGTTATTATCAAAAAACAGTTGCTTAACAGCAATCTTTCTAAACTCATGCATAATATCAAGGTAATCCCTTTTTTTCTGTTTAGTATTCCACAGTTGCTCCTCTTCTTCTTCTGTGAGATTCCCTCTATTTTGCAGTACTTTAACATTTGTTAGTCCCTGTAAGTAATTCTTGATCTGAAGTAGTTAACTTCATTTTATCCGCAACCTGTGGGTATTAGGATCCATATCAGATCTGAGCCAGCAACTTTACAAGCATTTGCTCTGAGCTCCAAGCTCCTCCCCTTACCCATAACACACCACCATCTCCTACCTTCCCTCAGATCTCGTTTGCCACTTCATGCATCAGCATCGTGATCTCCGCAGCTCTGAGCTTTAGAGTTTTCTGTAAGTGCTTTTCTGGGTTTTTGGTTTGAGAGAGTTTCTCAGTTCCCTTTTCATCCCCCTAAAGTTAGTTCGTCAGTTGTTATCAAAAAAAGTTTATAGTTACTGTGAGGTAGTTTGTGTAGACCCTTCCCTTCCCTTAGTGTGTGTGTGTGTGTGTGTGTGTGTGTGTGTGTGTGTGTGTGTGTGTGTGTGGTCGGTCAGGTAATGTGTTGGGTTTTTCTAGGTGTGGCTGCTGTTGTTTATGGGATGTCTGAACAGCCAAAACCTACCTTTAAAAAATGCACAGATTGTGGCATTAAGCTTTCACCAGCAGATGGTCGCACTCTGTGTGTTTGCTTGGGCGTAGCACATTTGTCCACCCAATACAGCATTTATGCAAGATTTAATCCGAGGGCCCTGAAAGGTAAAAAGGTCAAACTTGTGGCAAAACGCCTGCTTCCAGCATCGACCTTGGATTCTTCAGCCTCGGCCTCGGCTTCTAAAACTCCCGTCCAACCCCCCCCTCAGGCTGTGATTCACTCTCCCGTTAGTCCTGCTGAAGGAGATGTGGCCAAAGGAAGAGACAAGAAACACAAGGATGTGAGGAGAGGGAGAGACAGAGAGAAGAAAGGGGATAGGCCCCGTAAATGGTCTCCAGAGTGGGAGTCCTACACCAGCCCACCTTCCAAGGTCTTGAGACCTGTTTCTCCTCGGCTCCACTCCCCGGAGGTGACGGAGTGAAGGCCTTCCTCTAGATGCTCTCACTGACCAGCCTGATCAGAGTCTGTTGCCTCCTCACGCTCAACTCGGAGTCTTTCTGAAATTAATATGAACAGGATGATGAGGGGATTCATTTGGACCCAAATCCAGATGGGAGTCTTGCCAGGCCTCTCTCCCTTTGGAGGGGGGACCTCCATGCCGTACTTTCACCGAATCCTCCTTCCCCGATCCGGCCTGCGGTTTCGGGGTATATGGATCTGAGGATCTTCGGGGCTGGGAATTCAGAGCTGATGGTTCCTCCAACCTCGACTCCGGTGATTACCTTGAGTTCCTCAGATCCGACTAGTTCAGATCCAAGCAGCTCTCTGGGCCGAGGACCGGGAGTCAGACCCGAGGGGGTGGATGTGTCTTCGGCTCCGACCTTGTCAGAGCTGAGGGGGTGGATGTGTCTTCGGCTCTGACCTTGTCGGATCCAAGCCGTTCCTTCAGAGCTCCGGCTACCCTAGCCTTGGCCCCAGTCCTCATGACGGACCCAGGAATAGCTTCCTCCTTGGGCTCTAAGGAGGTGCACTCTCCATCGGCATTCAACGTGGTGGAGAGGGTTCTCTCCAAGGATCGAGACCCCAGCCTATTTACTTGGATTCCACCCAGACTCCTCAGATTTGGTTACAACTCCCATCAGCTTGTCCCAGGGACAGCCCATGCTAGAGGAGCCCCAGGCGGTTCCCCTGGAGGAACCCACCATGGCTCACAAGCCCTCTTCAGAGAGCCCCACTGAGGAGGTTCATCATAAGCACACATGCAAAAGGAGGCACCTGGAATCCCCTGAGTCCCTTACAGAAGCCACTGATTTAGATGAAGGCGAAGGTTCCCCAGATCACCTCCTGAGGATGTCTCCTTTGCAGACATCATGGAGATCCTCCACCAGAGAGGAGGGTGGTCAACCCCAAAACCTTCTACGGATGAATCAGTGTTCCTGTAGGCTTTTGGCACAGGCCCATCTACATCCTGGGTGTCCCTGCCAGTGAATCCTTTAGTGGATCTTATCAACACGCGGGTATAGAAGGAGCCTGACACCATAGAGCTGATACCCAAGCACCCGGACAAAATTCTCTCTCCACCCTATGACAGGCATGGTATAAGGGATCCCCTGTGGACGCTATGGTGGTTGCAGCAGCCACCAAAAGGGAACTGGCTCAAGAGAGTTCCTCGGTCCACCCTCCGGATAAGGAATCCAGGACGGTGGATCAATTTGGGAAGTGAGTGTATTCTTCAGCGACATTTTCCATCTGAGCGCTTAACTACTTGGCACACGTTATATGACTGCAGCGAGACCTAGTCACGGAGTTAGCTGAGTCGCCCACAGTCTCTGTCGCAGGAGGACAAGCATCTGTTCTCTGTGAAGATGTCTACTCTGAAATCAGTGTCAAACACATCCATGCACCTCCTTTCTCATGCTATGGAAGGAGCAGCTGGGGCGACTGGGACCAACGTAGCTATGAGGTGACACGCTTGGCTCAGACAGTGTCAGTTTGTGGACCCTTTCAAAGTTTCTTTTACGAATGCTCCTTTCGATGATTCTTCTCTCTTTGGGAAGACCGTACGTGACATCTTGTCTAGAGTGAGAAATACAGGAAGACTTTGTCTGCAGTCGGAATCTGCTTCTCTAGCCCTCAAAGATCCTTTTCCAGGAATTAGAGAGGGCAAAAGAAGATGTGGTTCTGGAAATCACAGTTTTCCCAGGACTCTCAGGACAACTCATCCCCCAGAGGCAGAGGAGGACATGACGGATGACGTCACAGAGGCAGAGGGGGTCTGAGGAACTTTGGGTCTAGGGAGCCCTTCTTGGACGGCCCACGCAACAGCCCTGAGGGGTTGCCCGACTGTCCTACTCTGGAGGCAGTCGGGGGAAATTATCGTTGCACCCAATGGCATGGGAGTCCATAACTGCAGATCGTTGGGTGCTTCAAATAATATCCAGAGGTTACACCATCCCATTTGTTGCCCCTCCTATCCAACCAAAATGCCTCCCAGATGTTCCACCCGCTCAAAGGGAGATGGCAGCGCTAGAGGTTTCCAAGTTGCTTCAAAAATGAGCAATTGAACCGGTCCCCCTGGATCAGTCTGGAGCAGGCATTTACTCCAGGTTCTTTTTAGTGCCAAAAAAGATGGGGGACCTCAGACCCATTTTGGACCTGTCAGCCTTAAACCTGGCTGTAACCAAACAGAAATTCCAGATGGTCACCCTACAGTCCATTCTACCTTATCTTCGAGAATGCAATTGGATGTGCTTGCTAGACCTCCATGATGCTTACTACCACATCAAGATTCACAGAAACTGCAGGAGATTCCTTTGCTTCTGTCTGGGAGCCAGTCATTTCCAGTTCTGAAACCTACCCTTTGGTCTCATCACAGCCCCCAGAGTGTTTACCAAGGTAATGGCAGTTGTAGTGGCTCACCTGAAGCTTCAGGGGATTCAGGTATTCCCTTACCTAGACAATTGGCTCCTCGCTGCTTCCACCAAGCGTCTTTTTTGTCAAGCCAGAGACTTCTTCCTTCATCTTGCGGCCCTATTAGGGATTAAGGTCAATGTTCCCAAGTCACTCTTGAATCTGGTACAGATCTTGGATTTTATTGTGGCACAGCTGGACACCCTTCAACTAAAAGTCTTCCTCACTCCAGACAGGGTCCAGAGTCTAAGGGCTCATGTATCACTGATTCTTGGCCCCAGGTTACCACAGGTGGCGGACGTTCTCAAAGCCCTGAGCTCTATGGCTGCAGCAATTTCTATCCTCCCATGTGCATGTCTTCACATGCATGTTCTACAGTGGACTCTAGCCATACAGTGTTCTTGGCTGGATTTCCCCAAGGAATACCCAATTCACATCAGCAAAGCCTGCAGGGTGTCAGTTCTCTGCTGGGTCCAGTCTCCTAAGATTGTAGCGGGACGCCCCTTTGTTCCATCCACAGCCCAAGCCACAGTGACCACGGATGCCTCCCAGCTTGGGTGGGGGGGCATTATTTAGGGAGAATGGTCCAAGGCACGTGGTCCCAGATCGAGACCAGATTGCACATCAATGTTCTGGAGATGAGAGCAGTGCTTTTAGCGTTGCAGGCCTTCCATACTGTTCTTCCTCTGGTCGGAGCCGTCTGTTGTCAGGTACATCAACAAACAAGGAGGAACCAGATCCTACCCTCTGTGTCGTGAGGCCATGAGAGTTTGGGAGTGGGCGATCTCCACCAGTCGGTTTCTGATTGCAATGCATATCCCGGGATGCTCCCAACATTTTAGCAGACAAATTGAGTCGGGCTATCGTAATGCCATATGAGTGGTCTCTGAAACAGTCGATAGCGGAGGAGATCTTCCTTGCGTGGGAACAGCCTTGCTGCAATCTCTTTGCATCTCCTTCCAACGTGAAGTGCAACGAAGTTCTTCACTCTGATTCCCTCACCAGGGGACCCCCCCCTCCAGAGATGCTCTCATCCATGCTTGGCCTCCTGGGCTACTGTACGCTTATCCCCTGTTACCACTCATTCCATCGTTTCTTCAGAAGGCTTGCTGACTGAGGTGCAAGGTGATCCTCATTGCCCCATTCTTGCCTCGTCAGGGGTGGTTCCCCTTTTCCTGGTCTCATGTTCTAGCTCCTCCTTGGATTCTATATCCCTGCCTGGATCTCATTTCTCATCCTTCGGGCACCAGTCCGTCCAACCTTTACAGCCTTAAGCTGACAGCTTGGTTGCTCAAGTTCTCTTAATTGCTAGGACTCCCGGTCTTTCTTCTTCAATGAAAACTATTCTAGTGGTGGCTCATAAGTCTTCCACTAGGAAGATTTACCGCAGTAAATGGAAACTATTTTCGATTTGGGCATCTCGGAGAAACCTGGATTCTTTTACAGCCCCTGTATCTGCGGTACTGGATTTCTTAGCCAGCATTTTTCAGCAAGGGGCCAGATCTTCCACTGTAAAACTGCAACTGTTGGTAAGAACAGGAATGCCCTGGCCTCTTCTAGATTGTGTAAGGCTTTTCTTAAAGGCACGTTTCCTTTATATCTTCCAGTTAAGAACCCCGTTCCTCCTTGGGACCTTATCTTGGTTCTTCATACCTTAGTTGCTCCCCCCTTTGAACCTGCAGCATCAGCAGATTTAAAGTACTTATCCTGGAAGACAGCCTTTCTAGTGGCTATTACGTCAGCTAGGAGTGTTTTGGAACTTCAGGCCTTGTCTTCCATGCCCCCTTACTTGATCTTCCATAAGGACAGGGTTTCTCTCCGCACAAACTCTTCTTTCTTACCAAAAGTGGCTTCTGAATCAAACAATTAACTCACCTGTTTTCTTCCCAAATTTCAGAACAAGGGTGAATATAAACTTAATTTTCCTAGATGTTCATAGACAACTTCATTTTTATTTACACAGAACAAAGTAAGTCTGACCAGTTATTTGTGTCCTTTGCTAAGCCCTTTTTGAGTAATGCCAGCTCTAAAGTTTCCTTAGCTAGATGGATTACACTATGTATTTTGCAAATTTACAAAGACAAAGGCTTGTCTCCACCTGGTCCTGTTAAAGCTCATTCTACTAGATCTATGGCGACGTCTGCTGCTTTCTGGTCTACGGTGTCATTGGATGACATTTGTGTGGCAGGAACTTGGGCTAAGTCACATACCTTCATTTCTCATTATAAGTTGGATTCAGTCTCCAGAGGGAGAGCATCCTTCGGCTCTGCGGTGCTTAGGAGTATCCTTCCATGAGGGCCTTCCAGGAGTTTGAGTACCTAGGGACTCTGTCCCACAGGTTGCAGATAAAATGAAGTTAACTACTTCAGATAAAAAAGTTATGTGCTCACCATAACGTTCCATCTGAGTAGTTATTCTTCATTTTTCTGCAACCTTTCCACCCTCCTTCCCCCGAACCTTCTCATTTGATGATCATGTGTGGTTTCTTCTAGTTGAGTTGCTGATTAAAGAAAGTAGGAGATGGTGGTGTGTTATGGGTAAGGGGTGGAGCTTGGAGCTCAGAGCAGATGCTTATAACGTTGCCGGCTCGGATCTGATATGGATCCGATATGGATCCGAATACCTACAGGTTGCAGAAAAATGAAGTATAACTACTCAGATGGAATGTTATGGTGAGTACATCATTTCTTTTTACTTCTTAACCATAGGTCTCTCTCTTTTATTTCCACCCTGTTTTTAAACTCCACTTTAATTTTATCCCACTCCCTAGCTATATTTTCAGAAGAAATTTCTGTCTTCTCTAATAGCGCCAGAATAATCTCCACTACCCATTCCTTAAATTCCTATCTTTCCAACAGATAGGTGGGAAAGTGCCAGTGTCTTATTTTTATTTCATTGCCCTGTGCTTTTATTTTAGTTATTATTGGTGCATGATCTGAAATAGTTATTGACTGCATATCAAAACCTTCAATTAAATGCACATGTTCCTGTGAAATGTAAATTCTGTCTAGCCTGACCCGGTTTTTGTATCTTGGAGAATATTATGTAAATTCACTCCAAACTCCTAGTACTGAATTCATATCTTCCATGCTAAATATTTTCATACATTTCTTCAAAAATCTAACCTCCTTTGTTATATTTTGCCTTCTGGGCCACCCAGACACATCTTCACTGTTGTAACTCAAAATTCCAGTCCCCACCTATAAGTAATATTTCTTGCTGAAAGCTGATTATTTCTTCCAAGTTTTTTAAGCTCCATTATGGCAGTTTTAGGTGCCATATAAATAATATAAATACAGGCCAGTGTAATCCTCCTCCCTTGTCAGTAACCCCTTACTACTACAAATCTAGCATGATTATCTTTTTTATACTCTTCTATTACTTTTGGATCTCCTTTTGCAATTAATATAAGTATTCCTCTTTTCATTTGTTCCAGGCATTCCACTGAAAAAAACATCCTGAAAAACCTTTCTTTATCAAATTCACATGTTCATTTCTTTCTGTGTGTGTCTCCTGTAGCATAGCTATTTGCACTCTACATTTTTAATGTAGTTCACTACTCTTTTTTGTATTTATCTGTGAGACCACTGACATTTAAAGACATTACAGAAAGCATTGTATTATAAAGTTATTATTCCCACCTTTTATGTATAACAGCTTTTTTGTTAAATGTCTAGTTCTAGCTTTTGTATTACATGCACACACTGTTTGGCAGGTTGATCTTTTATACGGCTGTTTCTTGTCATGTCCATTTCAGCCTATGTCACATCTTACAAAATGTTTTATTTTATTGAAAGCCTTCAAACAAAAAAACAAACACACCCCCAGTAACCCCCAAACTGTTTTTTTTAATAATAACACACAAAACTATGTACATCTTCAAATATTGAAGTTTTACCCTGCTAACAGGAAAAATGTTCCAAACTGACAGCCACACTCACAGACTTGAGTTAACCTAAAAGAAAGGTTATGCATGCATGGGGCAAGCCTGTGCTTCTACTAAGTTCTGTCTGGTTTTGTCTTATATTTATAGCCCTCCCAGCTGGGTAAACATTTGAATGCTTTTAGAGAGCATGATCTTCTAGCCATTTCTCTTTATCAATTTGCCTCCTGGAGACATGAGGAATCGGATACAAAATTGCTACTATGCATAAATTTATTTGAAAGAAAAAAGCATTATGATAATCAGTATTTTTTTCATTTCTTGCTTTTGGTTTTTCTTAAAACATGTTACTAGATGAGGTTAAGGGCCTTAATTTAGTCATTCCCCTATGCAAGTATAAGACAAAGCACACTAATATTTCTTTTGTCATGCTCTTTTAACCAGACTTTTTTTTAACATTGCAGTGCCTACAATTCTTAAAACTGAACAAGGAGAAAGAAAAAAAACAGGAGCACCTGTTGACATTAATATCCCCATTACATTTAAAATAACTGAGAAAACTGTACTTTATACCATGCAAAGAAAATAATGCACTATAAATATAGTACCATTAAGAAAAAATGTTTTACTTGCACTTAACTTTCTCCCTCCTCTTCCCCTCTCCTAAATATTTTTCCGAACGTCAATGACATGAAGTAAGGCATATGCTTTAGAGTCTTCTACAAGTTTAAGAAAGTCAAAAAAGTCCAGTATTTCCAGATCATCTTGTTCTGTCATGTTTCACAAATATGATTTTTGCTTTGTAATCCCACATTTGTCAGTTTTGAAGTTACTGTTTTTTTTCCTGTTCATCTCAATCTTCCAGATCCTATCTCTGCTTTATTTCCAATGTACTCTTGATTATTCTAGTTGACTCTTGTGTTTTCTTTCCTTTTTTCAAGCCTTTTCTGTTGAAACATTGGAAAAAATTTCAGTGGCATAGTGTCTCTGTGGTCTTTATTACCAGAAGAACAAGAAGCAGAATCTCCTTCTGTTTCACAGCTCACTTTTTGTTGGCATACTTTTGTATTTCTTCCTTAGCATGTACTTCATAAAAAATTGCTTTTATCCCTCCAGGGAAGAATATTTTGAAGGTAGCTGGGTACAGCAGCTTTGATATCATGCTTGCTTCTCAACATTACCTGAATTGTGATATAAATTTACTCCTCTTCTGCCTGGTATACGAGTAATCATTCTCCACAAGCACTCTGCTGTCTCCCACTTTTAGTACTTTGTCCTTTTGCCACAGGTTTGTCAGAATCAACTCCTCCTACTGGTAGGATTGAATCTTTACTATTAAAGGTCTAGGTTGCTGTCTCATAGTCAGGTTTGGAGCATACACATGATGTGCCCTTTAAATTAACAACTTCTGCTGTGGAATGCCAGTCCAGTTGCTTATTTGTGCTTTCATAAAATTAATACAGTCTATTCTTTCCAGCTTCTCTGGTACAGCAAAAAATCTCATATTTTCCCTACACACTCTGCCCTCTATTTCTGTTATTTTTTGAAACATCTCTTCTTGTGCATTCTCATATTCGGCCACTCTTTTCTTCATTTCAGCCTCTGATTTTTGCAGTTTTAGCACCTCATTTGAATATCTGTTAAAAGCTTCTTCCATTTTTTCAGCCTTTTGTTGTTTGAGTTGATATACTCCATCAGTGTTTCCTTTATTTTAATCAGGTCTGTGTTCAGTAGTCTTCTGCTTTCCTGCAGGTTACTGGAAGCCATGTCTGGAGCGTGCACTGCTTTTTGCTGAAGAGCTGCAGTACTTTTCCCAGTCAGTGTTTTTTCCTCATCCGTTGAAGCTGATTTTCCTTCAGGTCCTCTGTATTTCTTTTTTCCTGGCATCCAGGCAGTGCACTTACTAGCCAGTTAACTGAAATTTACCCAGAAGTATAAATCCACTGTCTTTCTCTGCTAAGTTTCTGTTTCACACTAGGAGAGCTAGAATTATGCTGTTAACCAAGGTGCAGCCGTCTTGGAAGCTCTCGTCTACTTCCTGCTCATTCTTCTTATTCTTTGAAATATTGTACTTGGAAGACTGTTTTATTGGTTGCCCTTTCTGCAGCCAGGAGATAATGTGGACTTCAGGCTTTGACGGCATCTCCTTCCTTTTTGATTTTTGTAGGAATGAGATGTCTTTTGAGTACTCATCCTTCTTTTATACCCAAGGTGGTCAATGAGTTTTCTCTTAATCAGTTTACTTCCTTTTTTCCTTCTCTGCAATTTGCTAGGGAGAAGGTTCTTCACACCTTGGGTCTACATTGACAGCTCAGGTATTATGTGGATAAAATGAAAGATATCTGCAAATTTGAGCACCTTTTTGTTTCTTTTCATTTCAGGACATTGGATTTGGTAGTATCAAAGTAAACTGTCTCCTCATGGCTGTCTGAGCCCAGTTATTCTTTTTATGGTAAGCAGCTGTCCACTTCAGTTTGAATTGATCCTATGAGGGCAGTAGCTTATTCTGGAGCTTTCTTCAAGGGTTTAGATATACTAGATCCACCATTGAAGCTACTACGTGGTCCTCTGTCCCACTTTATATTACAAGTTGTATGTCATTTCTAGAGCCAGGGCAGGATTTGCCATGGCTGTCCTTCATGAGTTTGTGTAGGGTCCCTCTGTGCCTTCCTCCACTCATCCTTTACAGTAGCTTTAGTATTCTCCCTTAGGTGATGAATACTGCAACAGTAGCATAGAAGGATATAGTACAGTTGTGTAAAACCTTACCAAAACCTTGTCCTCTTCACTGTTGCAGTTTTCAGACACTCCCTCCTATGCCCTTATCTTTCTTTCTTCTCTTGGGAACACTTTACCAACTGCGGGGTCTTTACCTCCTTGCACTACTTTCTCTCTTGTTTCTGTTTCCTCCTGGATGTTTATATTCTCCCATCTCCTGGGGTTGCTCTAGATCTCCTAGGGCACTTGACTTCTGAGTATCCAGTGTGTGTATGTCACCTTTATGCCCTGTGCCTGCGTGGGGAGCAGACAGTTGACATACCACGTTGGGAGGATGTAAAGATTTTGGTATACTGGCAGGACATTGAACTATCCTTGGCAGGAGATCCCTTAGGTGATGAATACTGCATCAGTGAAGAGAAGAACATCTGTTGTTATGATAAGATTTTACACAACTGCACTTCCATAACATTACAATGTGTGCTTGGAGGAAGCATGTGTGTTCCCAAATGCAACGTTTTAACAGGAAAAGCAGTCAAGCTAATGGCAGCAGAAGTAGATATCCCAGTTGTATACCCTACAAAATATACATCTTTTTTTTCTAATGACTGCAATTGGTAAAAGAAAAAGATGAAATGCTATATCAGCCACAATTAAGTGTTTTGTGTACAAATAGTTAAACCATGTTGCAGATGCATTACATTTTATTTTTTTTTGCCTCTCCTTTAGGTGATGTACTCTATGAACTACTTCAGCACATTCTGAAACAGAGGAAGACGCATATGATTTGTCAGCCATATTTCTTCCCAGGAAGCTCACTACAAGCACAGCCTGAAGTCGTCTTGCAGCACAACCATCTGGATGGTATACACACTTTTTATGAATAGCAAAATCAGCCCACATTGGTCTGCATCTCTTACCCCATTAGCCTGAGTAAATCACATGTGATAGCCTCTGCTGGGAAGCTGATAGCTTTTGAAATCTTCTATGCAGGATCTTGTGTTATAATAGTATGGGATACTAGCAGCAGAGCTGGCTCTCACAGATAAGAATTTGTACTTCCTGTGATAGATCTGTTTAAGGATACAGGTAAATGTCAGTGTTGTCAAGGAATTATGTTTACTAGAACATCTGAAATTGTTATAAGATTTATTTCACTGGCAGACTAGCCCATCTAAGTTCAAGCATGGGGGATTATCCTCCATTTCCCGAGAGTTTTTCAAAAGACCTGCCCTATGGAGTCTGCTGTAGTTATAAGGAGATCTTCATGGGAGGTTTAGTAGCAAGAAGGTAAAAGAGCACAGACCATATAACGCCTTGTCTAATGACTCATCAATGAAGCCTGTGAGAAGTGCATCAAAGATGTTTAGTAGGGAGCAGCAGAAATCCTTTTTCTCAAGGCCTAAACAGCTTCATAGCTGTGGTAGAATGTAGAGTTATGTTTTTGGTGTTTATGATGGTGCAGCATATTTGAGTACTTATTACCTTGGTTGACAAATATATTTAAGAATCTGAAGTTGTTGTTTTCATTCGGTCTTCAGCCTAGGGGAACTCTGATCTGACTTGGCTGTATACACTAGCATCGGAGATGAAATCCGAGCTTCTCCCCTACCCATAATGCCCTACTCTTCCTCCTCCCCTCAGATCTCGTTTGCCACTCATTCAAATAGCACAGGACCACATTTTCTGTGCTCCTCCAGGAGTTTTCTGAGAGTATTTTCAGTCAAAGTAGGTGTTTTTCCTTCTATCCTCTTCCTACTCTTTTTCTCTACTTCACATTGGTGTGCTTTCTGGGTCTTTAAAAAAACAAAAAAACAAAAAAAAATGTTCTGTCTTCCTGTTTCTTTTCTCTCTCTCTGTTTTGTGAGTGCATTTACCCAGTGGTTGACCTTCCTATGCCAGCTGGGTTTAAAAAGTGTACAGAGTGTGGGCATAAGATCCCTCCATCTGATGCCCACACTCTATGCATGG
The DNA here is from genome assembly GCF_019279795.1 of Protopterus annectens. Classification (NCBI taxonomy): domain Eukaryota; kingdom Metazoa; phylum Chordata; order Ceratodontiformes; family Protopteridae; genus Protopterus; species Protopterus annectens. The sequence goes on along the minus strand of NC_056745.1, from coordinate 709,494,900 downwards.
TGTGCTTGGGGGGGTGTGACCCACCTGGATTCCTCCTGTTCGATTTGTGCAGGTTTTAATCAACACGCTCTTATTTACAGGAGGAATAAGTTGATTTTGAATTGCCTTTTCCCCCTCTACCTCTGTGTCTTTCTTTCAGGTCCCTCTTCCACTTCAGGGGTTCAAACCCCCACCAAGAAGCCTGAGGAAGGGGGCCAGGCACAAAGAGCAGGAGCAGCATAGGAAGTAGTCTCCTGACTGGGCTTCCTCTGCCAAGCCACCCACTAAGTTTCGGCCCATGGTGGTTCAGGGTTCTCCTAGACTCCATTCGCTCTGTTTCTCCCCGGAGCCAGAGAGTTCCCACACCAAGTCTCTAATCCCTGCATGTCCTCGGCACCATTCCAAGCCAGGGTCAGTGACATCCTCTGTCTGGTCCACTCAGAGCCTGTCTAAAGCCAAGGTGGACAGGATGATGAATTTTCTCCAGGCTCAAATACAGCTTGGGGTTTTACCTGCTCTGTCCCCCTCCGGAGCTGTGAGCATAAAGCCTGGATTTTTCCTGATCTTTCCTTCTTCGATCCAGCCTTTGGCTTTAGAGTTTCCTGATGTTGAGGTGTCAGCGTCGACGGTCACTTGTACCTTGATCCTAACAGTTACCTTGAGTGGTTCAGCTCAGATGTTCTCGGACCTTGCCAAGTCATGGAGCTGTAGCTTCAGAGTCTGCTCCAAGTGGTTGGCATCAGCTGCAAAGTTTTTGGAGTGGTCTCTTCCCCTCTGAGCTTAGGCACTGGGAAGCTTGCCTCCAACTCACCCTTTGGTGTTGGGGATGATGGTCTGGGAGGCTCCAATGCCAGTGGCTTCAGCTCCAGTGGCACTATGTTCTGGGGTTTGATCACCTTCGGCCTTCAAGGTGGTAGAGAGGATCCTCTCAGCTTCCTCAAGAACCTTAACACTTCTCTCTTCAGAGCCCACCCTTGCTCCTTCTGTTTCTGGGCTGGAGTCATCCATCTTGCCTCCTCAGGGACAGCTTGTTGCCAGACCTCCCCAGGATGTTCTTTTTCAGAAACCCTTTGAAGCTTCCAGTCCTCTCCAGAGTATCCCACCAGGGAGGTGCCTCAGAATCATACTTGCAAGAGGAGGCACTTAGATCCCCCCCCATAATCTCTCACGGATGATACCGATTTGGATGAAGCACAGGGGTCCCCTAAATCTCATTCGGAGATATCAGTGGAGATCCTGCTTCAGAGAGGTAGATGGTCTTCCCATAAACCCAGCCCTGGCGAGTCTATATTCCTGGAGGTGTTTGGCACAAGGCCCTCTACATCTTCAGTGTCCCCCCCACAGATCCATTGGTAGAGCTCATCTCCCACAGGGATTCAAAGGAAGTGGACACTGTTGAGTCCATTCCTAAGTGCCCAGACAAGGTGCTCAGTGCCTTCAGCCAAACAGGCCCCATTGGTCCAAGGCTTCCCTCGCTGATGCCATGGTGGTTGTGGCAGCCACCAAGATGGAGCTGGCTCAGGAGAGCTCCTCAGTACATCCTCCAGACAGTGAGTCTAGGGTGATGGACTGCTTTAGGAAGCAAGTTTATGCTTCAGCCACCTTTGCTCTGCATGCGCTGAACTATTTGGCACATTTCTGCATCTGCCCTGGGGTCCATGTTGGAGGAGAAGGAGGAGGTTTTCTCCTCCTGACTGGCCACCTTGACAGCCATCTCTAACATGTCTATGAAATCACATTCTCATGTGACTGAGGGTACCTCAGTAACGGCTGAGATGAACTTTGCCATTAGACGACACTCCTGGCTCCGACATTGTACTTTTTCACAATCCTTCAAGGCATCTTTCCTGAACACACCCTTTGAAGTTCCACCCTGTTTGGATCTACTGTTCGCAATACTCTTACCCAGAGCGAGAAAGGCAGGAAGACCTTGTCTGTCATCGGGATCTGCTCCTCTACCCTGCAACGGGCCTACTCTAGGAACCAGCTTAGGGGTAAGAAGTTGTGGTTTTGTAAGTCTCAGAACTCTTCCCAGGAAGTTCAGGGTGAACCATCCCCCAGGGGCAGAGGGGGGAAATGACAGATCCCATCCATGTGGCAGAGGGGGTCCAAGGAACCAAGGGTCTCAAGATTCATTTTTGGACTAGCCCTTTCAGCAATTCTGAGAGATTGCCCGACTGCTCTGCTCTGGAGGCAGTCAGGGGTCATCTCTCTCTCTCTCTGCACCCAGCAGCCTGGGAGTCCATCACAAATGATCATTGGGTGCTTCAAATTATATCCAGAGGTTATTCTGTCCTGTTTCTTCATCTCCCCCCACTCCAAAGAGAAACATCCCGGATGTTCCACCCAGTCAGTAGGAGACAGCAGCTGTAGAGTTCGCCAGGCTGCTCAGTCTGGATCAGGCATTTATGCCAGATTCTTTTCTGTGCCAAATAAAATGGGGGGACTTCAGACCCATTCTCAATCTCACTACCTTGAACCTGTTTGTTGCAAAATGAAGTTTCGGATGTTCACCTTGCACTCCATTCTGCCATTTCTGCAGAATGATGACTGGACGTACTGCATAGACCTTCAGGATGCGTACTATCACATACAAATGAACAGCCACTCCAGAAGGTTTCTTTGCTTCTGGCTGAGAGCCAATCACTCCCAATTCAAAGTACTCTCCTTTGGACTCCCCACAGCCCCCCCCCCCCCGAGTGTTTACCAAAGTGATGGTGGTAGTGGCAACTCACTTGAGACTGCAGGGATTCCATGTCCTTCCTTACCTGGATGATTGGCTCCTCTCTGCTCCCACCAGGCATCGGCTTCTTCTGGCCAGGGATTATCTCCTTCTCCTAGCATCTTCCCTGGACCTATCGATCAATCTGACCAAATCAAACTTGGAACCGGTTCAGGTGATAGATTTTATAGGCTTGGAAATGGTACAGAACAGGGTGTTTCTGCCACCAGACAGAATACCTTTGCTCCAGCAACATGTGAGGTTTATACTAAAAACTCCTTGCCCCCCACCCCCCACCCCCCCCCCCCAGCAGGTATGGTTCTTCCAGTGCTGGGGTCGATGGCGACTGCAATAACTCTACTGCCAACTGTGTGCTTAAACATGAGGATTCTGCAGTGGACCTTGGCTGTGCTCGACCTTCCTCTTTCGTACCCGATACAGCTATCCCGGGTTTGTCGGGAGTCTCTTCTATGGTAGCTGCAGTCCCCGGACCTTCTTCTGGGCTGGCCATTTGTTCTTCCTTCCCCGTCAATCACGGTGACCACGGACTCCTCCCAGCTTGGGGGGGGGGGGGCATTGCATAGGACAGATGGTCCAAGGCATGTAGTCCCCCTTGGAGACCAATCTGCATATCAGTATCCTGGGGATGAGACCAGTGCTTCTGGTATTGCAAGCCCTTCAAGCTTTTCTTCCCACCAGGACAATTGCCATCCAGACAGACAACATGTCCATTGTCTGGTATATCAACAAACAGGGGGGTACCAGATCTTATCCCCTATGCCACCAGGCTATGAGATTGTGGGAGTGGGCAATCTCTTAGAACCATTTTCTGGTGGCAACGCACATTCTGGAGAAGTCCAGCATTCTAGCACCATCTGGATGCCTTACGAGTGGCCTCTGAATCCTTCAGTGACAGACAATCTTTCGGAAATGGGGTCATCCTTGCTGCGATCCTTTCACCTCTCCTTCCAATGCTGAGTGTAGTGAGTTTTTCGCCCTGAACTCCCCCCCCCCCCCCCATGGGGAGTCACCCAGGGATGCTCTGGTCCATGCTTTACTCTCCAGTTTACTTTATGCTTACCTCCCACTTCCTGTAATCCCCGAGTTTCTTCAGAAAGCACAAGAGCAAAGCCACCCTCATTGCCCCCTTCTGGCCTCCTCAAGTTTGGTTCCCCACTCTTTGGTCTCATCTAGTGTGTCCGCCCTGGACTTTGTATCTGGTTCAGATCCCCTATCACACCCGGACTTAAGTCAGCCTGAAGCTGACTATGTGGCTGCTCCATTTCCTTTGCTGGTGAGAACTCCCAGGCTGTCTTCAGTTAAAAAGATTTTGGTTGCGGCTCATAAGGTCTCTACTAGAAAAATTTACTCCAGTAAATGGAAATGTTTATTCCTCTGGGAGTCGCAGCATAAGCTGGATCTTTTTACAGCTCCTGTTCCTGCCATTTTGGGTTTTCTAGCCCATGCCTTCCACAATGGAGCTAGTTTTTCTACGATTAAAGTTCAGTTGGCAGCCATCTCAAATTTCCATGTGGGTGAGAATTCTGCCTTCCTGGCTTCTTCTAAACTCTGCAAGGCCTTTTTGAAGGGTACCTTCCTCCTTCAGCCACTAATATAGGACCCCATGCCTCCTTAGGAATTATACTTTGGTTTTGAAGGCTGTAGTTTCTCCTCCTACTCTTTGTCCCAACCCCTCTTTCATTCCAAAGCTGGCATCCGAAACTGACATTAACCAGGTTATTAATTTGCCAGTTTTCTTTCCAAGTTATCAGAACAAAGGGGATTACACATTGCATTTGCTTGGTGTCCACATGCAGTTGCACTTTTATTTGGATAGAACCAAAAATTTACGACAGTCTGATCAACTTTTTGTATCCCTTTCAAAGCCCTGTTTGGGAAAGGCCATTTCTAAGGTCACCCTTGGATTGGATTTCCAGTTGCATCTCTTTGGCTTATCACGCTAAAGGTATGCTTTCACCTGGCCCTGTCAAGGTGCATTCCATCAGGTCAATGTCTACTTCTGTGGCCTTTTGATCCAGGGTTCCTATTGATGACATTTGCTCTGCTGCCACTTAGTCCTCTTCACATACATTTATTTCCCATTACAAATTGGACATTCTCTCCAGGAGCAGGGCTTCCTTCAGCTCTGCTGAACTCCAGAATATCCTTCCATGAGGGCCTCCCAAGGTTATTGTAGCTAGGGACTCTGTCCCATAGGTTGGAAACCAAATGAAAACAACAACTTCAGATAAAGAAATTATGTACTTACCATAACATTCCATCTGAGTTGTTGCTTTTCATTTGTTTTCAATTGTCCCCCCTCCTTCCTTCTGCCCTTTGGGCTTGTGTTGTGGACTGGCAGATGCAGGTGCAGGCTTCTTCTTCTTGGTCCTGGGTTTGAGTCTAGAGTGCGTGTATCTCTTCAGTGGTTGGGGTTAAGGTACTCTGCTGTGGGTTGGGTGTTGCTGTCCTGCAGCAAACTCGATCTGAGCAGAGCATTATAGGTATGGGAGGAGCTCAGATTTTGGCTCTGATGCTACTGTATACGGTCGAGTTGGATCAGATCTTAAATCCAAGTTCCGATAGGTTGAAGAGAAATGAAAAGCAACAACTCAGATGGAACATCATGTTAAGTACAAACTTCTTTTTTTCCCATTCTCATAAGAAGCAAGTTTTCTTTCCAAAGCAGTGGAAATCGTGGAGTGATCTAGTATTCGTTAAAGTGAATACGTTAAACATTTTTAAATATTGTAAACAGTTTGTAGAACATCACTTGAATATAGTACATATATTACAGAAGAAGACAGCAGCAGTAGTTTATTCTGTGTTACAATTCCTTTGAAAAGTCTGAAGATAGTAAATGTACATGTGTGTGCGCACATGGGTCTACTTCAGATGATCGAAGTTTTAAAACTTTGAATTTCATATGGCCGAGACCATATGATCGAAGTTTCAAAACTTTGAACTCTTGAAAGATAAAGAAAAAACAAAAGCCCCCTTGCACCCCCCCACACCCCCCTGCTATTTAAATATACCAACTCTGAGATCGCACTGCATCGAGGAAAAGGGAAAATTTCCTGTTCCGCGTTATATGATCTCCGTTCAGAACATTCAAAGTTTTAAAACTTCGATCTTCTGAAGGGGACCTGTGCACACACGCATACAGACAGGCATACTTCTCAACTGTCCAGATTTTTACCTCATTTTTTTGGACTGTTCCTCATAAAATTTGTGATTTTCTTTATTTTTGCAGCAAATCGGTGAGGATTGAAGTGATTTAATAATGACAGGCATTTGAGTTTCAGATTTCATATCCTTCTGAAAATGCATGGTAACACATGACCTTTTATACTAGCAATTTTCTAAGTTTATAAGAGCAATATTTAAAATGTGTCCCTATTTGTGGGGCTTTATCCCCCCATTATTTTTGGCTTTGTCCAAATTTTTTTTGTGCTTGGAGATTGAGAGCTATGCAGACAGGTATACATACACACACAAGGATAGTATGAGGCTGCAGTACAGACTTGTGTATATTTAAGAGTAGAAAAAAATAATAAAATGCTGAAAGTTAAAAAAATGCAGATAATCAGCAAAATGAGACGTACTCAGCTGGCGTGGTTTGGGAGAAGGTCTAGTATCTGGACTTAATGCAGGAGAGCAGAGGCATGGCTGGCTTTAGTAGTTCCTGGAGCTACTCTCCATAGTGGTGCCCTTCCTCCTCAGTTCTTCATTTGAAAATCAAAAAAAAAAAAAAACACAATTGATTCCTTGCACTGGGACACCGATAAGATGGCCAAATGGATGCATACCCTCTCACATCTGACACAGCTGTTCATTGGAAGAGCAAAATAAAAAAGTCCAGTCCACTCCATGAACTGGCACACCAACCAGGTGGCCAGACAAATACACATCCCTCCCACCTGCTCCAGCTCTTCAAAGAGCAAAAAAAAAAAAAAAAAACTTGATATCAGGTACCTGGGGCTTTTGAAATGAATGTCCCATTTGTACACTGTGATCCTGTCCCTCCTTCCTCAGATTGTATCAAAAAAAAAGAAGAAGAAAAAAAAAACTGTTGTTGTTTTAAACTGTAACAACCTGAGCACCACAGTACTCGGGTTTTGCCATTAAAAAAAAAAAAGAAAGAAAGAAAATGTTTTTTAAAACTTTGAAACTGTAGCAAATGTAGCAAACTGTAGTTTAGTCCACACACGAAGCTTTACTATGCTCTGATTTTACTTTCAAAAAAGAAAAAAAGGAAAAAAAATTCTCTTACTTTTAAACTGTGTGGTACAAATTTCTACATTTCAGATCATGCATGTATTGCACTTAAGAACAGTCAGGAATGGAGATTATGGTTCAGATGGCTGATCATGTCACCTAACAATTTGCACCCAGCATGAATTTCATTTTTATGGCAGAGGCTGCACATATTCTGTTCTTGTATCTTGAGTGCTGGACCTCTGGCATGCGGCATCTGTCAGCTCTTTTTTTTCTGTGAGCACTCTCTGAAATATTTTTCTTCTAACTATACATGTTTTCCATTATTAGCTTTGGTTATTTTTTTCTCTAAATTTAGATTGTTTTCCCCTTAGTTTGCAATAGTTTTTATAAATTGAAAATTGAGGCCCTTTGCCACTGGTCTACTTTACAGGCATGATCAACAGGGAGAGAGGTAGCTTACTTCTAAGTTGGGAATTGCTGGTTGAAGACTTAGTGTCTGTTATTCTAAAAGTGTCTTAGTTCTGGTTGAAGCACTTGGGCTTCAGGCCAGTTATTTTACATTAAGAGGGTCTGTGGTCTGCACTCGTTTGGGAGGAGAGAGGGTAGATTCTGCCCTTCTGAGCTGGGAATTGCTGGTTGAAGGTTTATTGTGCCTGCTTATTTGAACTGTTTCTTTCTGAAGTTGGTGCACCTTGTTTGCTGCAGTATAGACTAGATTCAGACCTGCTAAGTCTAGCTATGTTTGTATAACTTGAGCACTAGTCCAGGCCATCTGTTTTTTGGAGAGGGTTCACCTATACCCTAGTGGCAGGAATATGCAGTTAGACCTTGTCTGATTTGAAGACTGCTGGAACAGGGCTCCGTGAGGTGCTAGAATCTGCCATATCATGCACGCCCTCAAGTCTCTTAACAACAGGTACTGTTATGATTCTGTCATAGTCCATGTTGGTGTAAATTACTTGAGATGTATCTCTCTGGACCATATAAAGAGAGATATGATTGAGCTCGCTGAATGTGTCCCAGGCAGGTATGTCCCTAGCCTTAAGCAGCATCCTACCATCACCCAGAATGATGCCTCAATACAAACAGAAAATGGTTGACTTTAACAATTTACTTAGTTTCTGGTGTCATTCCAAGGGGAATCCAGTACCTGACAGCCTGGGAGGACATAATTGACAGACCACTATGCTTTGCCAGAGATGGCCTTCATCTGTCTCCCATGGGCTTCAGGCTTCTGGCTTCTGGCAAAGGCTCTTGCCTCCCCCATAGTGCCTTTTTTTGGGCAAAGTCAGGAGCACAAAATTACCAACATGAAAAATTCTTCTAAACGAAATTTAAAGGTCATGCTGCTAAATGCTAAGAGTCTTAGCATGAAACTGCACCCATTGCAAGCATTCCTTGACCTGGAGGATGCTGACATTTGTGCAATCACTGAAACCTGGTTCAAAGCTGTAGAGAGCACTCCATCCTTACCAGGTTACTCATCCTACCATAATTTCAAATCCGAAACAGACTGCTACAAAGCCAAAGGAGGTGGAGTTTCAATAGTTATCAAAGAAATACATACCTCCAGGCTGGTCAAACGGTATGACGCACAGGAGACATTCCAAGTGCAGTTAACTGTTGACAAAACACCTATTCAAATCATAGCTAGCAACAGACCCCCAACCATGACTCAGGACGCCCACTCCACCTATCTGGACTTACTTGAATCCATTAAGATTCAACCCTCTACCCTGATCGTGGGTGACTTTAACTACCCAACCATACAGTGGAAGACCTGTTCTGGCCCAAACGTGAATGCCCAGAGGTTCCTAGACTTTGTCAATGCCAACGCATTGAATCAGCTGGTCTACACCCCTATGAGAGGTGAAAATATCCTGGACCTGGTCCTAACCAACATGAGTAGCCACTGTAGCACCCCTACAATGTAATCCTTCTTGGTAAGATCCGACTATAAAGCAATCACTTTTGAAGTCACCATCTCCCTTGACCCCACCCCCCCCGGTCAAGGTCAAATGAAAATACTTTTCCAAAGCTGACTACAATCTCCTCAGAGCAGGTATAAGCAGCCTCACAACCACCGTCTCTTCAGTTGGAACTAACACTAATATCAAAGCCTCTACCAAAAAACTATATGAGCACCTACATAGTTGTATAGACTCAGCAATACCTGACAGAACCAAGTCATCTTCCTCAAGGAAGAGTAAACCTGTCTGGTGAACAGCAGCAATAAACAAACTCTTTAATAAAAGGAAAAAAATGCTATCCAAGAAGGAGCAGGTGCCAGGTTTGTTTATTTATTTATTTATTTATTTATATTTGTTTACCAGGTAGTGTCCAACTGGGCTGGTGTCCTCTTTTCAGTGGAGACCTGGGGAGAAAAGCTCCACACACAAACAATACAGAACAGAAGCTAAAGAAAGAAAGATCTACATTACTACATTAACAGACATCTACATTACTACATGAACTAAAAACATAAGAGCATATTTACTATGTGTATCAAATTTTACAAACCAAAAATGATTCATTAGTAATTTTCTTTGTACAACAACTAGCTTTAAAGTGTACTCCTTTGAACAGGAAGAGTAATGATTAGCTGATAACAAGCAGTGATCAGGCCTAGACTGTGGGGTATGCAATTTAGTTAAGAAAAATATTTTGTTTATGAAAAATGATAGGAGAAAAATAAAGGTGAACAGATCAAATGCTGTGCGGATACAGACTGAGGGGAGAAAATCAGACTATAGGAGCTGTAATAGAGGAAAACTGTAAGGTATAGGTATAAAAGAGCATAAGGGAGAGTGGTTATCCTGGTGGAGAACAAGGGCAGAGCCATTTGCTTTTTAGATGTTCCTTTAATCTATTTTAAATGTTGAGAAACAAGGGGTGCATTGTAAACTTAGGGGAAGAGCATTCCAGGACTTGGCTACTTTGAGTAGAGGGAGTCGTCATGGAAGTTATGTGACTGTGTTATTTTGAGTAATGGCATATTGGAAGATCTAAGGGGCCTATTTTTCACTTGTAGTTGGAGTAAGGTTGAGATTGCCGGGCAGCTATGTGGATTGTGTGTGATTTTGTGTGCTAGGATTAGTTGGTTTAAGGTTATTAGTTTAGGGAATTCTAGCCAGTTGAGTTGAAGAGCAGAGCAGTGGTGGGTTTTATGGGGATGATCTGTGGCAAACTTTGCAGTTTTATTATAGCAGGATTCAAGGTTGTATAGGTCTGTCTTATGTAAGTTAACAAAGACATGTGAGCAGTAGAGAAGTGTGGATAGTAGTTGTGACCTAGCAGTGGCAAGCCTGGCTTGAGGATATAGGTATGGTTTGGCCCTGTGCTGGGCACCTAGTTTGGAATTGACTTTTTTTGATATTTTGAGAGGTGTGAATATCAAATTTGAGATGGTCATCTATTGTGACACCTAGGAGTTTGGCCTGGTTTGAAGGCTCAATTTTGGTACCATTTGAGGAGTGGATGTAGAGGGATGGGCAGTTAGATTTAGTAGTTTTGTTTGAGAAGATTATTAATTTTGTCTTATTTGGATTTAGAATGAGTTGGTGGTTTGTTAAAAAAGATTCTACTTCTAGAAAAGCTTTTTGCATTTTTTCTATTAGTTCTTGCAGATAAGGGGCAGAACAGATAAGGAAAGTGTATTGTATGGTAGTTGCCAGTTGGGTAGCTGTATTAAGTTTACTGGTAAATATGATAAATAGAAGGGGAGCCAAGTATAGATCCTTGGGGTACCCCAGTGGTCACTGGTAGTAGAGGTGAGAGTTTGTTTTCCCATTTAGTGGCATGTTGACAATTAGAGAGAGAACTGAGAAACCAAGACAGGGCTGCTGGACTGAGGTTGTATGCCGCAATTATGTGTAGAAGTAGTTGGTGGGAGATGGTGTCAAAGGCTTTTGACACATCTAGAAATATTGCGGATACTAGTCCGTTGTTCATTAGGCAGTGAATGGTATTGGTGAAGGATAATAAGGCTGTGCTAGTACTGTACTTGGGTCTAAAACCATGCTGGGAATCTGATAGAAGGTTGTTGGTGGTCAGGTGGTTTAGTAGTTGAAGGTGAATGCATTTTTCTAGGATTTTTGCTAGGGGTGGGAGAATAGCTATGGGGCGGTAGTTTGAGATTTCACTGGAGGGGCCACCCTTGTGGAGGGGGGTGATGTGAGCAATATTCCATAGAAGGAGCACATATTGGAAGTAGGAAGCCATCTCTTCTTTGTCTGAACAAGCAAATAAGGTCAGTGATGAAATCCTCTAAGGCTAACTTTGAGTCCAAATTGGCCACATCCACTAAGTACAATCACAAGACCTTCACATATGTCTGCAGTCTCAAAGGTAACACCCAGATCTGCTCTGAACTGGTGGTCAGTAACACCACATACACAAATGCCACAGATATAGCCAACCTGCTAGCAGATAGGTTCAGGGAAAACTTCACCCCCCTGTCCCCCCATCAGTAAACCAGAACATCCCCAGCACCTGCCCCCCCTCCCCTCCCCTCATCACCAGGGAGCAGGTCCTTAATGCCCTTTCAAAGACAAAAAATGCAGTCTCCATGGGACCTGATAACATCCCTGGCTGTATCCTACATGAACTCAGGCATGAGCGCTCAGCTTCATTAGACACCCTATTCAACCACACCCTATTCAACCAAAGCCAGAGCGCCGGCTTCATTCCAGCTGAATGGAGGACAGCCACTGGAGCATCCACTGACCCAGGCAATTATAGGCCCATCAGCCTAACTAGCCTGATCTGCAAGGTCATGGAATGCATTATCATAGACCTTATAAACAAAGGACATTGGCAACCTCTAAACGCTTGACCCCACACAGTTTGGTTTTGTCTAAGGGACATCATGTTTGTTAAACTTGCTTGCCTTCTTTGAAACAGTCACCAAAGCCATGGTCAAGGGGAAGATGGTGCACACCACCTGCCTTGACCTAGTCAAAGCCTTTGACACTATTCCCCACTCGGGCATACTAGATACACTGTCCCAGCTAGGCATCAACCCATATATTACCAGATGGGTAGCTAACTGACTCACTGATAGAACCCACTCAGTCAAAGTATAGGAAGCCACCTCTAGTAGTAAACCCATAATGAGTGGTATACCCCAAGGATCGCTCTTGGGGCCTCTACTGTTTGGGATATACTTTTCTGAGGTGCAGACTAATAACAGTGGTCTATGGCTGACCAGGTTTGCAGATGACGTCAAGCTGGACGCTGTCTTAAGTTCCCCTAGTGATGTGAACATCCTCCAAGAGGACCTTACGCAAACTGACTGATGCCATAAAACATGGCTTCAAACTGAATGCCAAGAAATGCATCATTATCCCCTTTGGGGAAAATGGCATCCCCACTAACATTAATAACATACTAAGCACATAGTCAGTCATGAGGGACTTGGGCACCCAGGTTGATAGCAACCTCACTTTTGACCACCGTGTTGCCTCTGTTGTATGGAAGGCTTTTTACATGGCCCACCTCATAAGTAAGGGTATTTTATCCAGAAACAAAAAAGTTATAACATCCCTTATCAGACCCATTATCGAGTACAGTGCCGCCTTTGGCATGTACCTTGCCAAGCACATGCAGCAGTTGGAGAGACCACAGAGGTTCCTGACCAGGAAAATCCAGGATCTCAAACACCTATCCTATACAGATAGGCTAAAAGCCCTGTCTCTCTATTCAGCGTCATACAGACTGCTCAGAGGTGACCTGTGTCTGGCATACAAGGCCATCTCAGACTCAGCCTTGATGGAGTTGCTGCATATCCATAAGACATACTCCACTTGGGCAACCCACACGCAAGGCCTTAACCTGTTCTGTGACATTAATAGAACTTGTTGGCAGGATAGATTTGTGTCCCAAAGACACCCCCCATCTGTGGAATAGACTCCCTCTCCATGTCAAGTAGAGTACCTCTCTAGCCCTCTTTAAGAGGAACTGGATAGGAAACAGAAAATACACCCCTGGGATCCCAACTTTGTCCCTGCTGGACAGGGAAAACAGGTGTTACCTTTGAGGGAACATGGGTGAAATTCTTGGGTAGGCTTATAAGGACCCCCGAGCCAGTAGCCTAGTATCATCCTATGAACCTATGAACAGCTGTAGCCAATTTGCATGGGGTAAGTAAGTGTGACTTATCACGAGCTGGGTGTGAGTTAGCTAAGGGAATAAATGAATAAGTAGTTTTGCAGGACCATATATGTGGCTGTTCATGTTGCACATTATCCCTGTCCATAACAGCTGTCCATCAATTAGAGGTATGTACTAAAGAAAACTCAAGGTCTTTAGAATACTGTTATAAATTAAGGATAGAAGTTATGGTTTAGGGCATGAATTGTCCTAGAACTGTTCCAGATCACTGTATGTACACCTCATTGAAACAGGACTTATAGAGAGCAAGTGCCTTCCTGCACTTGGATTGACCTGTCTAAATAAATTGTCAGGGTATATGACACAATCCCGCTTAATTATGGTTGTTTTTACATTTTTTTAATGGTCCCAATCTAAGTGAGCCACATTTCCACAGTTATATGTATACAGTGCTTCCATGATGGCACATATTAACTTTTGTATATTTGTTTTGATCAAGAAAGTGAAAAGAGAATAGCTGTTTTGGTGCTACAAATAAGATTTATGGATAGAGTCAGATGTGCTTTCAGTTTCCATTTATATGACAGAGCCTAATTTGTTATTGGAGTTTATATCTCTCCTACAAGGAATATTTTGAAAGTACAAATGACCCAGCACTAAAGAGGGTAAAGTAGCTATTACTGAAGATGGGCTAACACTGCAGTTTCTATGATCATGTTTGGTTCCTTCATCAGAGTGGCTTTGTCATAAACAGTAGTGTTGATATTGGCGGTGGTGATAACTGAAATGGAAGCATTTGGAATTAGATTTAATTTGGAAAAATTATATTATCTGAGATCATTATTCTTCATTAATTACATTATGAGAGTCTTTTGGAAGTTTAATAAATCCGAGTACTATTGGCTAAAAGTTAGAAGTTTAATTATCCTTTCTGTTTAGGAGACTAGATTTAGAAAACCTCATTTCTGGGGTTTATGCCTTTATGTAAAGGCTGTTATTAACTTGTTTATTACTTAAAGTTTTATTACGTATTGAGAATATTATTAATATTGATAAAGACTTTAGAAAGCACTTTTATTGTTATATTTATTCTTATGATAGAACATCCAGAAGAACGTCTGTCAGCACAGAGAATTAAGGATCCAAGCAATTAACTAACTGCTTTCTGTAATCTGGGATACAGGGTTTGATTTCTTTTACCTTAGTTTGCCTGCTGTGTAATTCTGAGCACATCTCCAGATTACCAAGTTTACAAACATGTAAAGTAAAAAAAAAAAAAAGTTAAAATTAAGTTTATTCTAGCTTCTCAAATCATTTGGTAAGAGTTAAAAAATTTAAGTGGCGTCTTTAAGATGTTTAATGCATAAATATTTGATCTCAGTAGTGTTGACATTTAGACTCCATTTCTTGTAGTTAAGCATAGGATTATATTGATAATTAAGGGGCTTTTAAGAGTAGGTATATTAGGTTTATAGTTTGAAACATTTCTAAAGTCTTCTTTTACCATTATAATAGTAGGCAGCGAGAGTTTAGGGTTCAACAGGTATAATAAAACATTATAAGCCAAAACCGTTAGAGTTGTTGTTGAAGGGATGTTAATCCCACAAATATGAGAGTTATAAAAACTGAAGGTAAGAGGGGTAGCATGCATTGATTACAGACATGCAGAAGGAGAACAGATCTGCCATGTGCCAGTAATTACAGTAGGCACTGGGTCTGACATCCCTCTGTTATTAATGTAGTTATAGTCTTACAATATAGACAGCTTGTGTGTGTGGATTTGGGTTGGATGTATGTATGTGTGAGTATATACATGCACACACACACACACACACACACACACACACATATATATATATATATATATATATATATATATATATATATATATATATATATACACACACACACACAAAGACATGCACGTATATAGTGTATGTGTGTGTGTGTGACATGAATTATTTAATGGAAACTACATTGATAATTGATGTATTGAAATGCAAATCCCCAAAACTAGTGGACTTAATTGACCCATTGAAAACATTATCACGGCATAAAAGTCTTGAATAAATACCAGTTGTAAAGGAAACATCAGAATTTTCTCAACTAACACGAGCCTTTTACAGCAATGTAACTGATTTTTATGTAAAGATATGCAAGGGAAATCAGCCAGTAATTGTGCACTTGAGCATTCTGTACTAAGCTTTATCATGAAGATTGGATAAGCCAAATTCAAGTAGGGACTCTTTCTCACTTACCCATTTTGTACATTATAACCAGTTAACTGGGTTGTAACTGCCAGCATTATTTGTCATCATAGATCATATGTTTGACTTGTAAGCATAGTGGGATCACTGTTTTTGTTAAACCACTGTGTCACTGTGTAATATTTTGGGGCATTTCTCCTTTCCCCACTGGTGTGTGACCATGTAGTTAGTATCTATAAGTTAAGGGGCAATGTGGCAGGAGGGCTTGCTTCCTACATGACAGACTAATCTTTCAGTTTGTCTGAGTGGGTTGTAGGGCTGTTGAGTTCTCAGTCACCAATGATCAAGGAATTTGTTTTCTTGAGGTCATATCTTGGTTATTCATGGGTGTTACATCTGCATTTCTTTAAGCCTTAAAGATGGTGTCTAAAGGTGTGAAATTAAATTTTCTTTTCTCACAAAACAGTGTTTGCATGCATCTTTATGCACGCAAACATTTTTCTATGTAAAAAGAAAAGTTCACTCTACAGCCATTAAAAATTACATTTTAAATATATCTTCCAAATGCAAAAGACTAAAAATGTGGAACCATATTAATGGCAGCAATATTAATGGCCGGGCGGGAGGTGTTGACATCACTTCGAGTGGCAGCCCTAGTTATGCTGGATTAGTGTAGGTAAGTAATTTTGTATTAGTCAAGTTAATCGCAATATAACATAACATAACCAAAAACTAAAGATCACCCTCCTTGTTGCCCCAGTATTAGTCACCTCCTTAGTTGAATGCAAACTAGTTTTAATAACAAGCCTAAAAGAACAAACTTCTAACTTAACTACCCAGATAGTGTGTAGACAGTGCAACATCCTGAGTCAAACTAACCCTTCATAGTTCTCTGAAAAGTGGAACACAGTGCAATCCATTTAAATTAACTATAGTGTTGTAAACATTAGTTCATAGGAAATGTCAAGGTATGTTTTATCCTTGTAACATAAATGGTGCTTTAGCAAACATTTCTTAAGTGAGGATCATGATGTATATGGATAATATGATGATAATAAAGACTTATCAAAAACTGCATTGAATATGGCAGTGTAGTGACCATGTTGTTTTGAAAGTTCCTTTCCAGGTAAACCCCCATTATTCATTCCAGGTCTTGACTGATTCACTGAGGTTAAACATAGACTAGTAAATTGCCAGAAACTTATTTGTATGAACTGTTACTGTGGTGTGTATAATCCCAAGGGTATGAAGAGCAAGTTAAACAGTATTTTGTGAGTCCTTATCAAGGTGGCATGGTACTTTATGAAGAGAACGTGAAGCCATGCCAGCTTTGTGATTTGGAAATTCCCCAAACATCACCACCTGTAGTATAGTATGAGCCAACTTCTAGATTCACAATACTTCACATCTTGTAGGCATTCTCTTAAAAGGCCGCAGTGAGCTTTCAAAGTGTGTGGCAGCCTAAATGTATGTGCATATTTTAAAAAGTGCTGTAGAAAAGGTAAGTAGAGTAAGAGCTGTTCATTTCTGACATTCGATTCTAGTATAAAAATCCCACTAAAGGTAAGGAAGTAAAATAAAATAAGCATTTATCAGTGCTGAAGATTTTTGTGCATGTACTGGAACTGAACTGCTGCTAGAGTGAATAAAGATGTGTGGTCAAAAAATGAAAAAGCATGAAGCAGTTAAGTAATCATTTTTAGTGGTTAGTAATATATTTTCCATCCTATTTTTCACATTCCCTTCTGATGATTAATATTAATTGTGTTGCTTAGTTGGTCTAAAAACTGAATAGATCATTGTTTTCAGTGTGTAAATATTATTGCTACTTTTAACATGTTATTACTAGAACCACAGTTTCTCAGTACACAGTAATTGAAACATGGTTTCTTTGTAGTTTGTTTCAGTCTTGAAACATTGCTTTGCTGTTTCAGTTTGCAAATGTGTGCTGACCTGATTTGCATGGCCTGTCTCCTTTGCTTGTCATTTATGGAATATCATTCTCAGTGCTAGTGGACATTGTGGATCCTAATAAATTTAGCAACAGTAACAAACATTGTCATTCAGTTCTGTGGTATAGAGAAATTTTATCCCTTGAGTACAATTCGGATGATCCAGATTTGGCTAGCAACCTAAGCACTGAAAGAGCTGGGGAAGAAGAAGAATGAAGAGGCAGAGCTTTCTCACCTCTCCTGGAAGAAAGGTCAGGAGCGTGTGTTGCAGTATATACTGTCCACCTATAGTTTGTGGAGGTGACAGGAAATGGATAAGAAATGACTGCTTATAAGAAAAGGTATAACTCTGGTTTAGTATCCCCTGCAGAAGTGAGTGATGAGCCTTTGCACATTAAATATTGAGCATTATTGTGTCAGAAAATTCTACTGTAGCACCTGTTACTTTATTTATACACAGATTTTGGTAGCAGTTATAGCAAGCAGGAATAATACATCCTGGTTCTTTCTAAAAGCAGGAAATACAGGCATTTTATTAACATATAACTAAATATATCCTGCATTGACTTAGTTACATTAATGGCAAATGGTGTTAATCCTTATCGAAAACGAGTGTCCGCTTTCTTGTCAGGTGTTGCCTTCATAGTTAAGCATGTGCAGTCATACATATTGGCTTACTATTATTAATATTATTATTATTATTATTATTAGAGGTATGGGGCAGTGGTAGCGTTGTCGCCTCACAGCAAAAGGTTCTGCAATTCGATTCTCGTCTGGAGTACCTTCTGTGCAAAGTCTGCATATCCTCCCTGAGTTCATGTGGGTTTCCTCCAGGTGCTCTGGTTTCCTCCCACGTTGCAAAGACATGTATCTGGAGCATTACTCAACAGGCCTTCACTGAAAATTGGCTTTGTTCCAAGTCAGAATTTCCCAGTAAACAAATGTTAAATAAATAAATAAATACATTTTCCATTCCTTTTCATATGCACTTTACATGTTAAAACAGTTAGAAAGAGTATCACTTTTCTTGATACATCAGCACTTGTAGTGTCCATCCAGTACAAACTCAAAAATGCCTAGCTTTACTTAGTTGTCCCATGTGTCAGTTTGACTTGTAATTGCAGTTATGAAAGCACACATTAAAAATACAGTTGCACGCATCACAACTACATTGCACACCCAAGTTTGGAACTTCGCAGGCACATGTAGAAAATGGTAGAGCTATAGAAAAAGCACTTTGTTGGGTTCCAAGATGGCAGTCGTACCCCATCTGTGTGCTGTTCCTTTAAATGTAGATGAATAGGTGTTAACAGCAAAGATGATAATTTGATGACTAGCTAATGTGGTACAGAAAACAGCTTTAAGAAAGAAAGAGAAAAATGAAATGTTGCCATGTTCTGTATTTTACATAGGACTAGGTGGTAAAGGGACAGAGAAGCATTGTTACTAACTGAAACAAGTAAAAGACCACTCAGCAAAACCCAATGGAGAATAAAAACTGGAACTTTAGCACACCAAAACCACAACAAACAGACTTCTTCAGAACTGCCATATCTTACAAATTCAACATATTTATATTTATTCCAACCAGTAAAAACTCTCAATCAATTAATTAATTAACAAAACAAACAGCAAAAACATATAAATACATACATTTAAAATATTGCATTATTATTTCAATATATATATGTGTGTGTGTGTGTGTGTGTGTGTGTGTGTGTGTATGTGTATCAATACATACATTTAAAATATTGCATTATTATTTCAATATATATGTGTGTATGTGTGTGTATATATATATATATATATATATATATATATATTTTTTTTTTTTTTAAACATTTAATATTCACAACATAAGACTTCCACGGTGGTGCAGCGGTAGCGTTGTTGCCTTACAGCAAGAGGTTCTCCTGTTCGATTCTCAGCTGGAGTGTGGGGAGTGCCTTCTGTGTGGAGTCTGCATGTCCTCCCCATGGTTGGGTGGGCGTTGGAAATACATGCGTAAATGGGCGTGCCTTCGTTGAAGATTGAACGTCGAGCTGGCACCTCGCGTTCCTGAAAATCTACTGCCAATCATTAGCGGACCGGAGTTCCACTGTGGCAACCCCTAACCGGCAAAAGCCGAAAGACAACAACAATATTCACATCATCATTTAGCCCTGGTCCTTTGATTGCTCCCAATTTTAATTTCTTAAAAGGCTTCTGTTCTTTCCAACATGTTTTTAAAATCTGCTCTAAAACTGAAAACACATTTTTTATAACCATTACACTCTATAGAATGCTTGTCTAAGGCATTTTTCTTATCCTTTCTCCTTATACTATGAAGATATTCTTTAATATGTTCTTGTAACTACCTAGTAGTTATCCATACATAGAAGGCACTACATCCAGAACATGTACTAATATAAACAACCCCAACAGTTAAATCTGCCAGGTATAGTTAAAACTTGGGGAAACTTTTCAACATTAATGTAAGGGCCCTCTAAGATGTACCAGCATACTTGGAGTTAAGGAGCGAGACTGAAATTTTTTTAAAGAGAAGAGAAACCACAACTGAATCGTGAAATGAGAGCAAGAGGGAAAATAGAGTCAGAGTCATCTACGGACAATTAGAAACATGTAAGAGCAAGATTTATAATTTGTCTAGCCTAGTATTAACTCCAATGCATAAAAGTTTGCCGGAACTTGGATTTAATTTTGTTCCTGGGAAACGTGATGATGTTTCCCACACACTTTTATGTCTGAAACAGTTTGTACGTAAGCTAAATAAGTTATGTGTTATATAATGTTAATTTGTCCAAGCATAATTTTATTAAACCTTCTGAATATAATCCTATGTTAATGCATACACTTAGTGTTTGAGTCTGTCTGTGAAAGTGAAATAAGAGCATTATTGACTAGTAAAAGTAAAAAAACCTTATTATAACTTAAGTTCTGATGAAAGGTACACGTTAAAGGATTTAAAAAAAAATAAGAATATAAGAATGATGAAAACTGACAAGGGGGTTGGGTGGTTTTAATGGATCAACAAGTTTATGTGAGTAGTATGTTAAAAATATTAAGCAATGAAGACAGATATAAAAAGGTGGAAGCAATTGAAATAGATAAGTGTTATAAAATGGTGAATTCCTTCTTATATGATTGATCAGGAATTGTCTAATTTTTGTAAAGTTGATTGTCTTAATGTTGGAATACTGTTTGGTATTCCAAAGATACATAAAAATGCTACCCGCCCCCCACCTTTAGACCTTTAGTATCAGCACCAAATTATATTACTGAAGGAATTTCGTTATTTATTGATGCTATTTTGAATCTTATAAGTCAGAAGTTGGACTATTTTATTAAGGCTTTGCGGGATCTCTTGGACAAATTTAGATTGTTTAATTTGAGTTATAAGTATAGCCCTGATATTAATTATATGTGTACTGTTGATGTTGGCTCCTTATTTACTTCAATTCCACATGACTTGGGCATAGAATATGTCACAGAATGTTTATGTAATTTTGCTAATACGAGTAATATGAATGTTAATTTTTATTGCATGCTGTTAGAAATTATGCTTGATATTTTTTTTCTCTTTGGTAATTATTATAAACAAAGAAAAGGAGTAATGATGGGGGGTCTCATGCAGCACCATCTTTTGTTAATATAGTTATGGGATGGTGGGAATATATGATTTTTGAAAGAATTAAAACAGTGTAAATATTGTATATTATAA
Organism: Protopterus annectens; assembly: GCF_019279795.1. NCBI lineage: Eukaryota > Metazoa > Chordata > Ceratodontiformes > Protopteridae > Protopterus > Protopterus annectens. The sequence continues at coordinate 709,473,987 of NC_056745.1, read as the reverse complement.
AGGATTTGTTGATTTAATTTTTGTAATAGAAGGGTCAATAAAAGATTGTAATAAGTTAGTAAAACTTCTTAATGATAATTCTGAATTTTTTAAATTTACATTGAGATAAAAGTGATTTAGTGAATTTTTTAGATATCATCTTATTATGGGATAGTTTAGTTGAACAGTTTTGTGTGTGTGTGTGTGTGTGTGTGTGTGTGTGTGTATATATATATATATATATATATATATATATATATATATATATATATATATATATATAAATACTTTCACCAACAATTACTTACACTATAAAAGTAACCACCTCCAGTTTATGAAGAAAAATATACCAAGAGGGCAATTTATTAGAACAAGCCGGGTGACTTCCAATGACTCAACATTTTTGGAAGAAGTTTATTTTATTACTAATTTATTTTTAGCCACATGCTATGGTGAAAGACTGTTAGAGGCAATTACAACTGAAATTATAAGTAAAAGGGAGCCAGAATTTCCACCTATTCTCAAAATATCCTTTATTAGTAATAAGGATAAAGAAATAATAGGGAGTAAGTTTAAGGAATGGAAATATATAGTTTGTAGCTTAGACATGACAGTTGACAGTGGTGCAGTATGTTCTTTTATAATAAATAATTGGGTTATTTTAGAGGGCAATAAAGAATTGTTTGAAATTGTAGGGAATAGCCCTTGTTTTGTTTATAAAAGTAATGCAAATTTGAAAACAATTTTGCAGAAAGATAATACCAAGATCACCCCTAATGTTTGTACGGTAAATAAAGATAAGGGGATGGTTAAATGTGGTAATTGTAAAGTATGCCAGGACATCTTAGAGGGCCCTTATATTAATGTTGAAAAGTTTCCCCAAGTATTAACTATACCTGGTAGACTTAATTGTAGAACTGTTGGGGTTGTTTATATTAGTATATGTTCTGGATGTAGTGCCTTCTATGTAGGGATGACTACTAGGCAGTTGCAATAACATATTGAAGAACATCTTTATAGTATAAGGAGAAAGGATAAGAAAAATGCTTTATATAGGCATTCTATAGAGTGCAATGGTTATAAAAAAATTGTTTTCAGTTTTAGAACAGGTATTAGGTGATTTTTAGAGGGTGTGATTTTAAAATATGTTGGAAAGAAGAGAAGCCTTTTGGAAATTAAAACTGGGAGCAGACGAAAGACCACGGCTAAATTATGTTGTGAATATTAAATTTTTTTTAAATATAAAAAAAAACATATTTTGAAATAATAATGCAATATTTTAAATGTATGTATTTATGTGATTTTGTTTTGTTAATTAATTGATTGGTTAATTGAGTGTTTTTATTGGTTGGAATGAATATAAATATGTTGATTTTTTTAAGATATGGCAGTTCTAAAGAAGTCTGTTTGACTGAAGCTTGAATAAAGGTTTGGTGTGCTAAAGTTCCAGGTTTTATTTCCTGTTGGATTTTGCTGAGTGGTCTTTTACTTGGTTTTGGATTTTTGGTTGGCCACAGTCAGATTCTGTATTATTATTTTGTTGTTAATGAGAAAGAATTAGATTTTAGTGAGGAGAATGCCCACACCAGGAAAATGAGCTAAGGCCTAGCAATGCAGCTGATATAGTTGAAATTCATGGGGTATGATCCAGCTAAGCAATACATAGTGTTTGTGTGACTTTTTGCATATGTGTGGATGCATACATTTTAAGTGAGCTCAGAAGTATGGATATTGGGCTGTACCTTATAACCAGGGAATGGGTGATGTGGTATTAGGGTTCAATTCATGCATTTAAAAAACAGCTCTGATAATAATGATTCCATATTGGAAAAGGGCCTGCCTTCGCTGTCTACCAAGATTTATCTGAGGTCTGCACCTGGGTTGCCTCCACCAAGCATTTCCATTTAAGGAGGGTGGGTGATGAATTTGAGTCTTGCCAAGTGAGAGGGAAAACTCACAAGATGTAAGGGGACAAAAAAGACAACTTCATTTTACATAAGACATGAGATTACATGAGATATTGAAAGGGTAAGAAAGGGGATTGGGAGATTTTTTGTGCTTGAACAGGTTCTTCAAAAATGACACTAGAGGATCTTGGGAGAATAGAGTGGAATATAGGGAGTTAATGTGGCAATTCAGAATGGAAGCAGGACCCCCCCAATGCTAAACAACAATATATCAATTTCTAGTGTCTTAAAAAATATGGGCAGCTAAGGTACGAGTTGTTCATAATTTTATATAAGTATTAATTTAAGTCTATACCTTGTATATTTCTGCAGTTAGGTTGTTAGTATTTGTTTGGGTATGTGTTTTTAATGGAATGTATTTATGAATTCACTACAGAATGAAATTTGAATATAAGAGACCAATTTTATAAGTGATTCACAGTAAGGTAGTTTTAAACTAAATTAGATAATTAAATATAAAAAGGCTATAAAACAGAATGACAGTAAAAAATACAAAAGAAAAAATAAAATGGCAGTGGAAAAATATATATATAACACTGAAAAGGTTTATTAAACAACTGGTTGGGAGCTTGTATGGGACAGATGGATAAGGTGTGCAACTTAGATTTTATCCTGGATGGTCAGCTTACATTTCAGGACCAAGTATCTGCCTTAGAAAAACCTTATTTCCCCTTGCACAGCATTTCCAGGATCAAGCAGGTGTTATCTCCAAGCTGATATCTTGGCAGTTGTCCATATGTCTGTTCTGTTTACTTTGCTCTGGCTCCTGATTTGTTAAAGAATTGTTTTCAAGGTCCTGTATTAGTTTATCTGTTTACAGTGTGGATCCCTCTTACTGTTTCCCTCTCAGGTTTTGCATTCATCATCTCGAGGGCTTGTGGTTGTTTCGCAGGTGCAATTAGACACTTGGGGTATTTGCTGCTTTGCTTTTCAAGCCCCACAGCTGTGGAATTTAATACCCCAGTGGCTTTGGGAGAGTCGTACCTTGAAAAACCTCTGCAGGTCACCTAAAACTTAGTTATTTGAAATGTTTTTTGACAGTGTGGTTTGAGTTTTAACTATTTTAACTGTGCGTTATGATTTATACTTCATCATTCAGTTGTACTTTATATTATCAAGAATTATTTTGTGGGGTTTTTTCTATGTTTTACATGGTTTTGTTTTAATTTACTTCTTTAATATATGTTTTGTTTTATTCAATCTTTTCTTTAAAATACCTAAATGATGAATTTGAAACTAAAGTTAAGCAAGCTTAAGAGGGAAAACATGAGGTGTTATCAGAATATTACTGCCTGTGCATTTCATTTATGTTTGTTTTGGGATTACTGTAAGGAACGACTGTATGATTGGTGTTCATTTTTTGTTTGACTTCAGAAAATATCTTGGTTTTAAATTTAGGAATTTTAAGTGCAAGGAAATTAAACTGTGAAGAGAAAGGAGTGTGACTATACTATGATAAATAGTATTGTAACATGTAGAGATCAGGGCTTCAAATATTGCATCTCCAGGAAGTGCAGGCCAAATATCTGGAGCCTGAAAACTTGTCTAGGTTTGACTTTAAGTTCTGGGCTAGAATTTGAAAAGGGAAGTAGGGAAGAAGTGGTATTTTTGGTTTAGGAAAATGAGAAACTTGTGCTTTTTGTATAGTTTCTCAATTGTGACATGGGTAGTTGCTGATATAAACATAATGTTGTGAGGTAATCCTTGTACACCATTGTCACAGTCTTTTTTATTTCCTGGTATATCATTTTAGCAAAATTTCTGCGTATTATTTGGAGCATTTGAAAGGTCAGTTGATCTGGTAGGCGACTTCAGTGCTGTTACTCATGGAACTAATTTGCAGTTATAGGGCAAGAAGGGTTTGATTTCCACTTGAGTCCTAGTTTTGTTTGACCTTGTTGGCTTAGGCAGTATTTTTTTTTTTTTTACAACCTCAGCATTACCCTGATCCTTGGTGACTTTAACTGTCCAACCATAGATTGGAAGAAGTACTTATAAACACAAATGCCCAGAGATTCCTTGATTTCGGCAATGTAATTGGACCAGTTGGTTGACACTCCCACAAGAGGTGAAAATATCTTGGACTTGGTAATTACCAACATGAGTAACCACTGCAGCATTCCTACAGTGTCATCACCCCTGGTAAGATTCGACCACAAAGCAGTCACGTTCGAAGTCACCATCACCCCTGACCCCCCCCCCCCAGCTTAGGGGTCAAACAAAAAAGCTTCTCAGATTCACAGCCCTCTCCCCATCCACAGAAACTGACACATATGTCCAAACCTACACCAAAGTACTATATGAGCATTTATATAGCTGCATGGAATCAGGAATACCAGACCAGACAAAATCCTCTTCCTCAAGGAAGAGTAAACCTGTCTGATGGACATCTACAATAAATAAACTCTGTAATAAAAGGAAAAAATTGCTGTCCAGGACCAAGAAGGAGCAGATGTCTAATTGGAAGCAGTCTCTCCTTAGCCTGAACAAGCAAATAAGAGCACTAGTGAAATCCTCCGAAGCAAACTTCTAGTCCAAACTGGCCACATCCACTAAAGACAGTCATAAAGCTTTCTTCACCTATGTCCGCAGTCTCAAGCGAAGTACCCAGGTCTGCTCAGAACTGGTGGTCAAGGACACCGCATACACAAACCCTGTAGATGTAGCCAATCTGCTGGTAGACAGGTTCAGTGAAAACTTCACTCCTCTGTCCCCCCATCAGTAAAACAGGACATCCGCAGTACTTGCCCCCCTCCCCTTATCTCTACGGAGCAAGTCATCACTGCCCTCTCAAAGGCAAAAAATACAGCCTCCATGGGACCTGATAACATTCCAGGCTACATCCTACATAAACTCAGGCTGGAACCTGCAGTGCCATTAGGCACCCTATTCAACCAAAGCGTGAATACTGGCTTCGTTCCAGCCGAATGGAGGGCAGCTACTGTCATAAGGTACAGCGTCCACTGATCCAGGAAATTATCGACCCATCAGCCTAACTAGCCTAATCTGCAAGGCCATGGAGCGGATCATCATGGACCTCATTAACAAGGACATTGGTAACCTCCAGACACTTGATCCCACACAGTTTGGTTTTGTAAAGGGGAGGTCATGCCTGTAAATTTGGTCGCCTTCTTTGAGATGGTCACCAAGGCCATAGACGAGGGTAAGACTGTGCACACCGCCTACCTTGACCTGGCCAAGGCCTTCAATACTATTCCCTACTCAGGTGTAGTAGATAAACTCTCTCAACTAGGCATCAATCCATATGTTACCAGATGAGTAGCAAACTGGCTCACTGATAGAATCCACCTAGTCAAAATAGGGGAAGCCACCTCAAGTAGTAGACCTGTAACAAATGATATACCCCAGGGAGCAGTCTTGGGGCCTCTGCTGTTTGGGATATACTTCTCAGAGGTGCAGGTCAAATATAGTGGGCTATGGCTGACCAGGTTTGCAGATGACCCCAAGCCGGGCACTGTCATCAGTTCCCTTAGTGATCTGGACATCCTCCAAGAGGGTCTCACCCAAACAATTGACTGGTGCCAGAAACATGGCTTCAAACTGAATGCCAAAAAATGCATCATCATCCCTTTTGGAGAGAATGACGTTCTCACAAATTATCATATTGATAATAAGGCAGTAAGCATGCAATCAGTTGTAAGGGACTTGGGAACCCAGGTTGATAGCAAACTGACTTTTGACCACCATATTGCCTCCGTTGTACGGAAAACTTTCTACATGGCCCACCTTATTAGTAAGGGTATCTCATCCAGAGTGACAAGGTGGTCATAACATCCCTGTAGTCTTTTTCAGCATGTCCCTCACAAAGCACATGCAGCAGCTGGAGAGACCACAGAGATTCCTCACCCAGAGAATCAAGGGCCTCAAACATCTACCCTACCCGGATGGGCTAAAAGCCCTGTCCCTCTACTCAGTCTCCTACAGACTCCTCAGAGGTGATCTCTGTCTGGCATACAAAGCAATCTCAGACCCCACCCTGATGGGGACTGCTGCATATCCGCAAGTCAACCTCCACTCGAGTAACCCACACGCGAGACCTCAACCTGGTCTGTGACATCAATAGGACTTATTGGCGGGACAGATTTGTGTCCCAGAGACTCCCCCTTTTGTGGAATAGACTCCCTCTCCATGTAAAGCAGAGTACCTTATTAAACCTTTTTAAGCGCAATCTAGATAACTGAATGGGGAACAGAAAATACACCCATGGGATTCCATCTATGTCCCTGCTGGACAGTGGCATAGGGTGCTGACTTGTTGGAACATGGGCTAAATTCTTGGCTAGGCTTGTAAAAGCCACAGGGCCAATAGCCTAGTAACTTCCTATGATCCTATGTAATAATATTCTAGATATTTGTGTGGAGTGCTGTGAAAGTGTGTGACGTTTGTTGACTCCCTCTTAGCTAAATATTTGCATCTATCATACATAGTTTCTAGTGAGGTAAGTAATAGTTCATTTTCTGTGATAATCAGACAATTGCTACCTTGCCTGAGAAGACCAAGTGCTATGAGACTGAGAACATTCAAGCTAGATGACCTTCTGTATAGTCCAAGAATAGAAATATGGGGTACAAGACTTACTTGTGCAGTATTTGACTTGCTTGAATTCTTATGAGTACAGTATATTAAATATTAGCTGGTATAATAAAATGTTTGCAGTATAATGAATAAATATTGGTAGGGCTCTGACTAAGGAATGAGAACAGCTAAGTAAATTTAACTTGGTTCTGAAATGATCGGTAGGGGTAGCACCTGTGCATTGCTTGCTGCTGGGTAGGACTCTGTTTAGTCTTACTGAGAGTAAAACTTCAGTTGAAGTGCCTGTGTCTATTGAGTCCAATTTTATAGAGCGCATTACAATACAGCTAAGCAAATAAATCAAACAATCCAATGTTAAAATCAACAGCTTATCCACTCCCACAGAGTGTTCACTACTGTCTTTCAGGCTGCCCACTTGCTTGACCAAAAATTAGATGCAACAGTTATTAAGTGGCAGTAATTTAAGATGAGGGAAAATAGGAGATTTAATTTTTTTCATAATATACATTTAAATCTTCAGTAAGTAAATCAATACAATTAATTGTGAAGAGGAATTTTGTATAGTTGAAGGGGTTGGTTACGAAATGGTCTGTGCATTACACTGGAGAAAAACTGGTGCTGGATAAGATTCCCCCCACCCCATTTACAAATTTGGGGTAGATTTTATTTACTTTGTGGAAGCCTGTGAATTGCATCTGCTTTTGTTTGCCGGAGTGGAGCACTGATCCACTTAGACCTCTTTTAGACAGCTAGTGAGCACTGTCTGACTGGGTGACTTGCTTAGAGTAGGTAAATGGAGGCTGATAGAATCAAACCATAAACAACAAGATTAAATTTGATAGCAGTTGCTAGCCATAATCCTGTGCTCCAACTGTCAGATATCCATTTCCATAACGGTTTCCTAGACCCTGGGCCTGGCTTTTATCCCCATGTAGGTAGACAAATAAGTAGCTTCTAGCATTTCCTCTTATGCCTTCTTTAGTATAGCAGGTGTGCTAGATATCTTGAGGTGGCTTTAAAAAAAAGTGACCAGTGCAGATGCCTGAATCAAGACTGTGGCTCCCTTTCATAGGAAGACTTTCTAACTCTATTATTTCATGAAATGCATTCTAAGGGCAAATTTTTAGATTGTGGTCAAACTTCTAGCAGAGTTTAAGCAGTCAGATCAGTTGTTCCTCATTACTCCTTTTCCAAGGAAGTACAAATATTTAAATAATATGCATTTGCCTTTATGCAGACCCCATCAGCCCTGTATCTCTAATGACCTGAATCCCAGTTCCCCAGCAAAGCCTAGCCTTTCTGGATTTTTAAAAAGCTGGCTGGAGAGCCATTCGTCATATAGCAGAACTTGTAGCCTAGTGCTGTGCAGCCCTCCAGCTTAGGTATGTAGCCTGCTAAAAGTGAAAAAAAAAAGTCTCTCCCTTCAAGAAAAGCAGAATCTTCCTTTAAATATTAGGAAGGTTTGACAGATGCCTCACAAATATCTTTATCTGTCCAATAGGTCCTGGATAATGAGGAGATATTGGATAGCTTGTTAGTGATACTCTCAATGATGGAGGCATGTGACTGCCAGCCCTCAGAGCTTCTTACACTTTTTTGATTTCATTTGAAGTATTCGCTTTAGCTTCTCTTACTGTGTTTGCCAGATCATCATAATGGACTGTGTTTAGTTGTAGATGATTTGTTGGTGCTGTGATTATATCCCAAAATAGGCAAGCTAATGAAAGATGTACAAAGAAGAATCATGGAGAGAACATTGGGGCTATGTTTTGTTTTTAGCCCAAGTTGCAGTGGGCTTCAGGAATAGTAGCTTTCGGAAGCAGACTGATGACCAGAAAAAAGGCTTGACAAAATCTGGAAGAAGAAGAAGGATGAAGAAAAGTTTGTCAACTTATTTTGAGTGTTTGTCTTATCAAGTCTGTAAGACTGGGCATGGAACCCAAGCTGATAATGTAATGTTTTTGATGATTACTTCTGGAGTACAGTTTTTTGGATAGATAGTTGAGATTTTCTCTGCTAGATTTGGTTACTGCTTGACCACCAAAAAATTTTTGTCCATTTTTGTGGAAGGCTCATCAGCTGAAGGCTATATTTCTGTAGCCAGTATCATAGACTCCTTAGGGGAGATGTGTCTTGCTTATAGGGCCATAAGAGATCTAGTTGTCCAGTAACTCTTATACCTCCAGAAATCAAATAGTCATAATAAAACTAGGTGCAGAGACCTACATCTACTCCAGCAAATAAATAAGACCATGTAGAGGGATCGATTAGTCATAAAGTGTCTACCTAGTAAATGGAATAAAATTCCTCTCCAAGTTGAGCATTGTGACACATTGTCTACCTTTAAAAAGAAACTGGACAGCTGGACTTGTAACTCCTATGATTTTTAGGGTTACCTTTGAAACCGCGAATCACAGTGGTTCGAGTGCTCATATGAGCGACTCAAAACCACGAAACTGGACATGTCGACGGACCTTAATGTTCAAAAAACAGCAAATCGAAAAGCAGATTTGCTGATGTCCTTCAAGGATGCATCTGCAGTCCTTACAAATGGGTTGTCCTGTCGTCAGGCAGCCCTTCGGTCGGCCGGATTCCAAAGTCTGGGTCTGGCCTCGGCTGGTGTCGCACTTCACCGGACGTCATAGCTGCAGTTCTTCGGGTATAAAGGCATCAGCCGACGCCATTTTCCTCAGTCTTTCTTGCCGCGTGGCGCCCAAAGCAGAAGCTGTTCGCAAGTGCCGGTCGGTCAGATCCAGAGATTACTACTACCGAATACTACTTCCAAGACTTCTAAAACCTAAGTACCCCGTTGGGGACTCTTTCTTGCCTCAGCCGATGTCAGAAAAAGTGAATAACTGTTTAACTTGTGGGAAACAAATACCTCATAAAGATTTCCACTCTTACTGCTTACCTTGTTTAGGTCCAGACCACGATGTAGCAGCTTGTTTAGCCTGTGCTTCTTTCAACTGACGAACGCTTAGACGTCGGTCGGAGTTTGCTGAACAGTTTTTCGGCTCAGATTTTGCGTACATAATGCCGTCGGATCCTCCGACTACTCAAATTGTTAAGAAACGCAAAGAAAAGGACCGACACTCGCGGTCCGCGGTTTCGTCCGAAACCACGGTTAAGCAAACCACGAGTGTCTCGGTTTCGGCCGAAACCGAGCAAACGGTTCAATCTTCAGCTGAATCCATGACTACTACCGAGGCCCCTTCTACCCTAGTTGAATCGGCCTCTGAAGTTTTACCTACTACTGTGGTTTCACAAGAATTATCGGACACCATCCCTTTGGATGTTTCTACCCCAGCACGTGGTGCTGCTAGGCCTCCTGCAGCCATGTCTATAAAAGCCTTTGCCAGGGCTAAAGCAGCCAAAACTTCTAAGTCTGTGCCTGTTAAGCCCCCCTCTCACAGGCCCAGTTCCAGTTCCCAAATGCTTACTCTGGCAGAGGATCTCATCTCTTTAATAAGGGGATCCCAATCTCTCCCAGACAGGGCCTCTCAACCTCCAGAAAAGAGACCTAGAGCAGAGCCCCCTGAGCCAGTGTCCTCAGATGACTCTTCTGATGATACAGACAATACAGACCATCCAGAGGCTCCTTTTTCTACTTATGAAGATTCCGATGCTGAAGAATCGATTCCTTCTGCTTCTCCACCAGAGGAATTTTCATTTGGGGAAACTTTACATGCCATGAGAGAGCAATTCCAATGGCAGGGACAAGATTTCTCAGATTCAAGGAAAAGGCTTAGGACCTTTTTACACTTACCGCAACATAGGCCTTTAGCTATACCTCCAGTTCTTCCTGTTGTGGATGATGCATTTAATGATGCTTGCACTGCTCCTGATACTTTACCTCCAGCCCCTGCTAAGCCCGATAGGTTCTACAGGGTCCCGGACACTCATCACCATTTATACAAGGCTCCTTTCGCAGATCCTGAGACTATCTCCCAGGGGCCTAAGGCAGTAGCTTCGACCTCAGCTAAAACCCTCTCCTTCTGAAAGGGAATCCAGGTCCTTAGAGAGATGGGGTAAAAAAGTATACACCTCTGCTACTCTCTCAGCTAGAGCATTGAACTGTCAGTTTCATATGATCCAATACCAAGAGTTTATGCTTGATCAGTTAACTAAGAAACTGTCCTCGGATGATTCTTTAGATAAGAAATATGTTCTAGAAATGGTGAATAACATTCAGCAGGTTAGTAACCATTCCTTAAAATGTGGCTATGATGCACTGGAGGCTTCATTTAGATCAGCCATGACTGGCACAGTTATAAGAAGGCATGCATGGTTGAAAGAACAGGTCTTGCCGGATCATGTTAAAGCAAAGCTATTAGATGCTCCTATGGATAAGGTCAGTTTATTTGGTTCTCCTGCCCAACAGGTACTGAAGAAAATGGAAGAGAAGGCAAAATCTGTACAAACAGTGAAAGATTTCTTACAGGTTCAGCCACCAAGGTTTAGCAGGAACTGGCCTTCCAAAAATTGGTCCTTTCCAGACTCCTCTAAAACTCAGAGAGGCAGGAATAGGTGTTCAAGAGGCAGAAATCAATCCAGAGGAGGTGCCTACAGTGGACGCCAGTGGCAAGGTAACAACCAACGAGGCACAGACACAACCACTACCACTGCAACAGGACAATCACAGTGACTTGGCTCTGACACCGCCTACCAGGGAACAAATAGCAGCACCCTTAGGCGGAAAGTTAGCCTTATTTTCAAAAAACTGGCACTATATCACAAGAGACAAGTGGGTTTTGCAAACTATAGACCAAGGCTACAGGTTTCATTTCCACACTTTACCAGGAAAAAGAGGAATGCCAAACCTACCACCAAATCAAAAGACAGAAGCTCTAAAACAAATAGCTCAATTAGCAAAGATGAGAGCTGTGGAAAGGGTACCACCTATGGAACAAGGCAAGGGATTTTACTCCAGACTCTTCCTGGTACCAAGAAAAGAGAAAAATTGGAGGCCTATTCTCGACCTGTCCGCTTTAAACACATTCATCATTGTTCCAAAATTCAAAATGCTCACCCTACAGCAACTTCTTCCCATGCTGGGCAAGGAGTATTGGCTGGTAACTCTAGATCTCAAGGAGGCATACCTGCACGTCCCCATACGACCAAATTGCAGAAGATACCTCAGATTTCTTGCAGGATCAGAGCATTATCAATTCTCAGCATTGCCCTTTGGCTTATCTACTGCGCCCAGAGTGTTCACGAAATGCCTGGCATCAGTAATCGCTCACTGCAGGCTTCAGGGAATACAAATTTATCCATACCTGGACGACTGCCTGATACAAGCAGACAACAAAAACAAGCTAACAGAAGACTTACAAAGAGTCATTTGCTTACTACAGGCCCTGGGATACACAGTCAATATAAAAAAGTCAAGACTGATACCATCCCAAACAATAACCTTCTTAGGTGCAGAATTGGACACAGTAAAACAGATGGCATTCCTAACTGCAGAAAAACAAGAACAACTTCCTCTCTACTTCTTGGCATTAACAAAGCAGAACAAACTAACCGCAAGGAAAGTACTGCAGGCCTTGGGCTTCATGGCATCCTGCATAATCCTGGTCCCCCATGCCAGACTGCATATGAGAAAGCTACAGTGGTACCTAAAGAATTTATGGTCTCAACACAGGCACAGCTTAGAAACCGAAATACCACTAATTCCATGCCTGAAACAAGAGTTCCTATGGTGGGCTCAGACATGCCAGTCAAACCCAGGTTTGCCCTTCCACAGCATTCAACCAAGCCAAACCATCACAACGGACGCCTCAGACCTCGGTTGGGGCCCACATGCTGGACAAGTGCATACAAGGCTTATGGACTCCAGATCAGCTGCACCTGCACATAAATCAAAAAGAAATGCTGGCAGTACAACTAGCAATCCAGAATTTCAGACCATTCCTCCAAGAAGGCCAGTTGATGATAAGGACAGACAACACCACAGTCATGTGGTACATCAACAAACAGGGAGGCACTCATTCATACCCTCTATGCCGAATGGCCCTGGACCTGTGGAATATGGCTCTGAGTTACAACATTCAGTTACAAGCAATTTTTGTACCGAGAAAAGAAAACATCCTAGCAGACATATTAAGCAGAACTACCTCGGATGCTCACGAATGGATGCTACACCCGGACATCTTCAAGGCCATCACAAAGAAATGGGGACTGCCACAAATAGACCTATTCACATCCCCACTCAATCACCAGCTCAAGAAATTCTGCACAAGGACATACCACCCACTTGCTTGGAAGGTGGACTCTCTATCCTTCAGTTGGAAAGGCCTGACAGCATATGCATTCCCACCTCTTCCTTTGATGCACAAGGTGCTATTGAAAATCAAAGAGGAACGTCCAAGGATAATTCTGATAGCTCCAGATTGGCCAAGACAACATTGGTACCCATTACTGAGGAGCATGTCTCGGGGGAAAATGTGGACACTACCCCTGATTCCTTTGATGTTAACTCAGAGCGACTACAACATCCTGCATCCAAACCTGAAAACTCTGCAACTGACTGCCTGGAACATTACATAAGAGCAACTAACCCAGATTGATCCCAAAGGGTTAAAGACATTATCCTTGAGGCCCGCAGACCTTCAACAAGAAGGAACTATGCAGGAAAATGGAAAAGGTTTCTCATTTGGAGTACCGAGAGGGGCAAAGATGTGTCAAAGGTAGACATTGCCAACATCCTGGAGTATTTGGCAGAGCTTTTCCATACAGGCCTGTCCTATTCCTCCATCAAAATACATGCATCAGCTATTTCTGCAGAATACAGCTTCGATCCCCCTGTCTTTTCGCATCCTCTACTCAGGCAGTTTCTGAGAGGAATTAAGAATGTAAAACCTCCTAGGAAACCACCATTACCAGCATGGGACTTGAACTTTGTGCTAGAAAAATTGACACTTCCCCCTTTCGAACCAGCAGCAACAGCAGATCTTCAACACCTATCCTGGAAAACTGCTTTCCTGCTGGCAATTACCTCAGCAAGAAGGGTTTCGGAACTACAGGCTTTAATGGCAGTACAACCCTTCCTAATCTTCCATCAAGATAGAGTGTCCATGAGAACTAATCCTGCATTTATGCCTAAGGTGGTATCCAGAGTGTCTTTAAACCAGGCAATCCACCTACCTACCTTCTTTCCCAATCCACAGAACAGGGGGGAAAGACTGCTGCATACCTTGGATGTACATAGACAGTTACGCTACTACCTGGACAGAACCAAGGGCAATAGAAAAACTGACCAGCTTCTGGTAGCATATGCAACAGGAAGGGAAGGAAAAGCAATTTCCAAACAGACAATCTCCAAGTGGATAGGAAATTGCATTAGATTCTGTTACTCCTACCATGGAAAGCAAATTCCACAGAACATAAGGCCTCATTCTACAAGGGCTACAGCCACTACCACAGCTTTCTTACGAGGAGTGGCTACCAAGGACATTATAGAGGCTGCTACTTGGACCTCCGTGCATACATTTGCCAAGCATTATAACTTACCTTTGTACTCTAGATCCTGAGCAGGGTTTGCCACTGCTGTTTTGCAAGGGATCCTAACTACACCATAATTTCTTCTTCCTCCTCCCCTAGTTTGGCTATGGTATTCTACCCATTTGTAAGGACTGCAGATGCATCCTTGAAGGACATAGTACAGTTTTGTACCTACCATAAATGTAGATGTCCGAACAGGATTGCATCTGCAGTCAGGATTACCCACCCTCCTTCCCCTCTGTGGTACTCCTAGGGTATTTGCCCACCTAATAGCTAGCTGGGGGGGGATCTCTTATGGTGTATTTGTTTGTATATATGTACATACATGATTATTTTTTGTTTGCCTTCTACTATTTGGAAACTTTGGCATTTATCCAAAAATTTAGCTATCCAAGAGGGCAACTGGCATCTGGGGCAAGAAACACTGAGGAAAATGGCGTTGGCTGATGCCTTTATACCCGAAGAACTGCAGCTATGACGTCGGGTGAAGTGCGACACCAGCCGAGGCCAGACCCAGACTTTGGAATCCAGCCGACCGAAGGGCTGCCTGACGACAGGACAACCCATTTGTAAGGACTGCAGATGCAATCCTGTTCGGACATCTACATTTATGGTAGGTACAAAACTGTACTTTTTTCTAACATTAATGTCGAAAAAAAAAACGAAGTGTAAAGCAGGGGGGCAAGCCCCCCTGCACCCTCCATGTGGGGGCTACACCACCCACACACCCCTACTTTATTATTCTAACTCTGAGATCGCACTACAGTGGGGAAAGGAACCATTTCCCAATCCCCACTATAGTGCAATCCGACCCAGAATGTCGAATGTGCAATGAGCGAAACTCACTGTGCATTCGCTCATTGCACATTCGAACCTTTTTCCGTTCAGTGTTTGCAGATTTTGCAGACTGCCTTTCGGACATTTGCAGTTCGCCCTTGTGCAATACGCACATGTAAAGGTAAACCTGATTTTTATGACCTTAACCTGCTAGGCTTGAATGAGTCAAAAATACGCACATGTAAAGGTAAACCTGATTTTTATGACCTTAACCTGCTAGGCTTGAATGAGTCAAATGCTACTATTGTACCCTTCAGGAATACCTATTTGGAGGAATCCACAGAGCTGTATTCCCAACCTTCCAACAGCATTTACAGGTTGCAACTAAATACATGCCTATGCAAAAACAGCATGGCAGACTTGGCTGTAGTTTCCTTTAGTGCTGCTAAAGCATCTAAGTTGACTACAGGTTGCAGTGCTTTCCCATGTGATAGAAATGGTAGAGCATTTCACCAGTTTGGGAAAAGTAATTACGCCTTTGCAACCCTCACATTCAGCGCTATCAACTGTCACATCCACATGGTAAAATACTTAGGAGAGATTTTGAAATAAATTGAGGAGTAAGCCTCAGAAATCTGTAACAAGACTGTGTAAAGATGTAGATAAGTAGATGGTCTCATACTTCTCAGAAGGTGTGTAGACATGTAACAAAATATGGGTAAAGTGCTGTGGATGTCGCATCAAAAGGCAACAGTAACAGGATCAGTTATCAGAAAGCACACCTGGCTGAGAATTCAGCCCCTGCCAGCAGATGTCAAAGGGCACCTCCCATTGAACTTCCAGACAAAAGTCTCCACGCTGGTTCTTCTCGGGAAGAAATCTTTAAGAAGCTAGAAGAAAAAGGGAAACCATGGAAACAAACAACTTTTCTACCCACCCATTACAGGGTACAGATGAAATTACCCATCCAAGCACCAGAGGTCAACAGGCCAGGTGGAAGAGAACCTTCAAGAAGAGTCAAGGCAAACAAAAGGACAAGTTAGGGAAGCCTTCTGGCAATAGCTCTAATCCCTTCATATACTCATGATTCTTTACAAGGACACTGCATCCGTACCTTTTCCCAACTCAGCTAAACTCCTCCTTCCAAAGTCATGGGAAACAGTTAGCTAACGTTTTCAGGAACAACTGGAGAAAGATTACCTCAAAAGTAATGGGTTCTAAATATTACCTTTGTAGGCTGCTCACTAGAATTCAAGGCTTTCCCTCATTTTGTTGGAGTACTTCTTGTTAGATCAAATCAGGTTGGTCTTGCCCCTGCCTTGATCAGCTGTTGGTCTAGGGGCCCACAGAATATCTCCCCTTGAAGAGCAGATGGGATAGGTTTTATTCCAAACCCTTCCTAGTCCTCAAAAAGGAAAGCCCATGAGAACCTATTCTGGGGCTGTTAAAATTGAATCAGTTTCTGTAAATGCCCACGTACAGAATTTTTACCCTCCAGTCCCTTTTCCCCTGTTAATGCCCATGGGTACATTCACAGCCACTTATCTACATATTCCTGTATACAAAGAGGACAGACAATTTCTGAGGTTTATAGTGGAGGACTTCTGTTTCTAAGTTACATCAATTTGAGCAGTAGAAGAGCTGAGTGGCAAGAGATAGAAAGAGAAAGTGAGAGACAGGATTTATGATGCAAAGTTAAACTCCGTCTCAGTGTGGGGGGGGGGGGTTGAGGTACATTTCTCTAGTGTGTGCACTCTTGGTAGTGCCTGTGTTCGATACTAGAGTCTACCAGATTTGCTTTATTTCACGAGGTCATAGCCATTGATGGGATGTCTGTCAGAAAGGCAACAGATGTGCACTTCATATGCACCCATTGCATACCAGCCTTGGATGACATGCCAGATGTACACAAAAAGAATGATCAGAGCACAAGTCAACCCACTCCCAACTTCCTTTGCAAGATGTTTGCACCATGATGATCGCTTGATACTTTTTCCAAAGGAAATTTACAAAGGAAAGATGAGTGGGCCATGTGGCTCTTGCCTGTGGAAGAACAAATGGGATGATTAGCTGAAGCAGGAAAGATGCTAAATAGTCAGACCAAGAGGAGAAGCAGTAGCAGCTCCTCCCAAATCATTTATTACCTTACTGTTCAGGCTTTCCATCACTCCCAGGGTCTTCATAAAATGCCTGGCATTGATGCTGGTATTCTTGAGGGTAAATGCTATTCATATTTAGCCACATCTGGATGACTGCCCAGTCCAAAGAAAAAAAAACTGCAGTCAGATTTCTTTTTCACCTTCAACTATTTCCAGAACTTACTTTCATTACACATTTCCATGTCTTGACCCTCCCCCCAGCACATGCAAGATTTTCTTTGAGGCCAGCCTTGACACATGTACTTAGCCTGAGCCTTCCTGCCATCCGTAAAACTGACTTTTCTGGTGTTGTGTTTGTATTTTACCTTAAATGAAGACAAGACACTTCTTCCTCTCTTTCAGTGGTATTTATTACACACGTGTGGGAGCCTGCTGGAAAGTGCCAGGGAGACTCCTTGAACAAAGGAATGCATAAGCTTATATGCTGGTGATATTGCTGACAGTTGTCTTTCGGCTTATCCCAGTTAGGAATCGCCACAGCGGAACTCCGGTCCGCTAATGTTTAGTAGTGTATTTTTACGTGCCGAGTTACCAGCCCTAACGCACAACCTTCAATGAAGGCACGCCCATTCACGCATGCCTCCACACAGAATACACTCTAGCTGAGAATCGAACGGGACAACGTCTTGCTGTGAGGTGACAATGCTACTGCAGCACCACTACCGTGGATTGCTGACAGTACAAAAATATAAACTAGACCAATTAAAATAGTACAAAAGACAATTAACCAATCAGTGGTTTACCCGTAGGCGTGAAGCAGTTCACACAACTGCATCTCTAGGCAGAGAAAGAAAATCGGATACACTTCCATATAAGGCACAGCACATTTCCTGCTATCAGACAGGCTCTTGTTTTTCAGTACTTTTCCACTATTCACAGTTTACTTAATAGTTCATAGTACAGAGTTCAAATCAATACATACAGGTTCTCACATACTCAATCTCCTTTGAACACATGCTTTGACCATTCATATTCTACAATCCCCCATTTGATGCTGCATAAGCAACACCATTTAGTCTATCATACATTTGCCCCAAGTCTAACATAACCATGTGGCTAGTTCCTTCAACATTGTCACATATTTTTATTTCATCATCCATAACTGTAGGCATATAAAACTTTGGCACCTTTTTAGTAGTCTTGAAAGACATTAATTTCAAAGTCAATGCTTTGATTAAAAACACAAGAAAAGCAATAAGAGCTAATACTGCGATTAATAGGATCAACTTTAAAAGTCCACCTCCCCAACCTGAGAACAGGTTAGTTAACCATGCCCACGTTATCGGTCTCCTTGGCCTTAGAGAGTTCGGAGACTCTCTGAATGAGTTCGAGATGACTTTCAATTTCATGCTGATTGTCATAAACGTACAGCACTCCTCCTGGATTAAAGCGCAAATTCCGCCATTCACCACTAGGGTGAAATTGAGAGCCATACGGTTTTGGAGGACTACAGCTCTCATGGCAGTCAGTTCATCAGTCACTAGTTCTAGGGCAGAAAATGTGGCATTGCTTAATACATCAGGCAATTTAGACAGTTTTCTCAGTTCCCAGATTGATTTTGCTGCTCCGTATGCTGGGATTATACCACCCCATGATATGATGTCATCACCCAAGTTTATATGAGATAGTCCTTTGGTGCCAGCATGAGCTAAGTCATGATAAATCCATGATGCATCAATTTGACCTAACGGATTGGTAGGCTTTTTAACCTCTTGCACATTCCAAATTTTCCCTTGGGGTAAAGGTAGATGTATGTCGGATGGCTGGGACTAGATAACCTAAGAAACAGCTACCAGACCAGTTCTCTGGTAGCCATTTATAGGCCCTTCTTCCGCATATAAAATAACAGTCGTGTACTGGGGTGGTAACATTTGAAGAATGGTCACTGCCCGTGGTTATGCCATGGAATATGACAAAAAATACGATATTACGAGAACCAAATAATGAGGCATTTCTCAATATCAGCTAAATGGCATCAAATGAAACTTGACAGCCTTTGGCTAAGTATTTTCCTTCTGTATAATTGCACTGGTATTCAATTGTCATATTGCAGATACTTTGTCCCATTTTTCGAGACCAGTGATGTTGACTTGAGTAATTCCATCAGAAACACGGAGTGCCATTGCGACGAAGAGAAAGTTGTAATGCAATAGATTTACTGGATGACGTAGTTAGAAGAACCAGGAAGGGCCCCTTCCAGTGCAGCTGGAGCGCTGTTTTTCTAGAGAAGGATTTAACGTAGACCCAATCCCCTGGTTGCAAAGCAGATGCTAGAAAGGGATCAGGAAGATGTTGAGCAACTGCTACTTGTCGGTGGTGAAACTGTAAGAAAGAAACAAGAAATTTGCAATACAAAAGAACGTCATTATCAAATGCATCATATTCAGAAAAAGGTGGTGGTGGTGTCATGGGCATACGCAGAGGGTGACCCATGAGGATTTCATGTGGAGAAAGACCCTTAGTAGGATGCGGTTGTGACCGCATAGAAAGTAAAGCTAGTGGTAAGGCCTGTACCCAAGTTAGGCCTGTTTCTGAAGTGACTTTAGCAAGTCTGGTTCATACATTCAATAATACCTGATGCCTGTGGTCTGTATGGACAATGAAATTTCAAATTAATGCCTAACATTGTACACAATGAATCAACTAACTTAGCAGTAAAATGTGTCCCTCGGTCAGAATATATTTGACAAGGAACACCAAAACGAGGTATTAATTCATAACACAACTTTTTTGCAACTGAAATAGCATCATTCTTAGCACATGGGTAGGCTTCTAACCACCCCGAAAAAATATCAACAATAGTCAAAACATATCTAAAACGAGCACAAGGTGGAAGTTCAATAAAGTCCCATTGTAAGGCACAAAATGGTCCCATTAGTTTTGGCACAGTTTGAGCGGGAGTCAGAGTGCCCTTTGAAATGTTATGCTGTAAAGAAATGGAGCACATGCTCAAAAAATGTTGCACAGAAGCAGAAAGTCCTGGGGCAAACCAATCCTTCGGAATTTGTTTAATCAATGCTTGTACCCAGACATGAGCTGGCAAATGGTACACTTTTATAAGAGAATTTAACATGGATGTGGGGCAAATTAATCTGCCATCCGGGTGCTGCCAAATTGAATCGGAGCATTGGAAACAATTATGGGCCAGCCATGTTTATCTTTCTGATTCCGATGCTTCAGTTTGTAAAGCTTTCAGTGCAGTAGTGTCAAAGGTAGTTTGTAAAATAGACTGCAAAAATTTTCCCTGAACAGTATTCAAAAGAGCAGCCTGCTTGGCAGCCCAGTCAGCTAAATTATTTCCCTTAGCTACTAGGGAGTCGTTAGACTGGTGAGATGCACACTTGACAACAGCAATTTTGGAAGGTAATAAGTCCTGCAAGAGGTGATCAATATACAGGTAATTTTTTATTGGTGTCCCAGAGGATGTCAAAAAACCCCTTTCCCTTCCATAGGGTACCAAAATCATGAACAACACCATGGACATAACGTCAGTATAAATAGTAACAGATTTGTCTTTGGCCATTTTACATGCATGCGAAAGTGCCACTAATTCCGCGGCTTGTGCAGAAGTGCCAGGCAGTAATTGCCCAGTTTGCAAAGCCTGAGATGGCGAGCAGACTGACCAATGCAGCCTGAAGTTCACCAAAATTATTTCGGAAACGGGATCCATCCACAAAAGGAACTAAATCAGGATTAAGCAAAGGAACATCTTGCAAATCTAATCTAGGAGACAAAACAGTGTTAACTACAAGCACGCAGTTATGTGGTTCGCCCTCGTCACTAGTTGGAATTAATGAAGCGGGGTTTAGTGGTGGGCAACGTGCAATTTGAATAGCTGGATTACTTAATAAACTTAACTCATATTTAGTGAGGCGAGCATTAGAAAGATATTGAGTCTTTGTTTTTAAAAGTAATGCTTGTACCGCATGAGGTACTGCTAATATAGTGTCGTGCCCTAATGTCAATGGTGCTGCCATATTTATCAAAACATCAACGGCTGCTACTGCACATAAACAGGATGGGTAGCCAGAAGCAACAGGGTCTAACTGAGTACTGTAATATGCTGTAGGTCGATATTCTCGTGTGCGCGCTTGTGCCAGCAGGCCCAGGGCAGTTTTGTTTCTTTCGCAACAGAAGAAAACAAAGGGTTTAGAGTAATCTGGGAGCCCAGGGCAGGTGGGCTAATCAATGCCGTTTTAATAGCCTGAAAGGCGGTTTCATGTTCAGGGGACCAAAGCAGAGGGTCTGTGACCTCCTTTTTTAAAAGCTGTAACAGAGGGGCTGAAATTTCTGAAAAATTGGGCACCCACTGTCTACAATAACCTGCTAGGCCAAGGAATCCCCTGAGTTGTCTCCGAGTTACAGGGCGGGGAGCAGTCTGAATGGAGGTGATTCTGCTTGGAAGTATTTGACATGAACCTGTGGAAATATGTCCCAGGTATTGTACGTTTTCTTGAGCAAACTGCAATTTAGATTTATTTACCTTAAAACCTCGTTCAGCTAAAAATCTTAAAACTAGAAGTGAGTCCTCTATACAAGACTGGGTATCTTGTGAAGCAAGAAGAATATCATCTACATACTGAACTAATACTGAACGTGGTGGTAATTGTAAATCCTGCAATTGTCTATGCATCTCTCTGGAAAACAAGGTTGGAGATTTTACATACAGAATAGCAGGCTAGCATGTACGGTTGATGCACGGATAAACCAACCTTGAATAATGCAAACAAAATCCAGCACCCTGAGTGTGTATAGCAAAAGAACTGATTTATTGTCAACCAAACCGGTTTCAGCAGTTAGCTTTCTTCAGTGGTATGGTCAGAATGATTAGACCGTCCTTATTTATATATTATTCAAATGAAGCATATGACATCATTTCCTGTTTAGATTAATATTTAGATAAGACATTAATCTAATACATGACCAGAAAATAAAAATAAAATAAAACTGTGGAAAAAGAAATATAATCCACAATAAACCATCATAATGAGAAACCCACAAATATTCCAAAATTATACTATTGATAACATATTAAATAATAATAATAAATATATCAGACCAGTGAAAATTATTACAAAATGGAATTTAAAACTAAAAGTGTTTGTAACCATAGTAGAAAATAGTAACAAGTTATTTATAACTTATCATTGAGGCCCAGTGGAAACAAACCACCCAATTTGATTATCCATTTAGTTTCCTTGCTGTTTAACAGTTTATGCCATCCAGTTTTGAATCCTCTGTGACCAACAATCTTATCAATACAAATGAAAGAGAACTGAGCTGTCTTGTGTACAACAGTATGTTTGTACAAAGCGTTGGTAGTCCTGGCATTTCTAATGTCACCTAAATGCTCAGAAATACGAATATGCAGCTGTCTAGAAGTTTGACCAATATAAAATGCCCGACATGTACATGTGGCCAAATAGATCACCCAGTCCGTGCTGCAATTGGCAAAATGATTAATGTTAAATATCCTGCCTGTATTCTTGCTAGTAAATTCCTTTGTTGTAAATATATATTTACAAAAAGAGCAGTGACCACAAGGATGACATCCAATCAATCTATCTCCTGACATAGTAATCTGGATCATGCAGACATCCTGAGATGTGATTCTTTTGTAATGTGAGAAATGTGATCCTAAAGTTTTGCCTTTACGATAAGAGTAAAGACATCTCTCGTCTAACCACTTGCCAAGATGTGTATTTGTTTGCAGTATATTCCAATGATGACTGATAATGTCTTGTAATTGGTAGGTGTTCCTGCCAAAAGTGGTTACTAATCTAAGTAGCTGACCTGAGGACTGAGCCGTCCTATCTTTATAGCCCAATAAACTATCCCTCGATAAATTGTTGGTCATACTAGCTGCAGATTGGACATCCATTTTGTTATACCCTCGCTGTATGAATCTGTTCAAAAGGTCATTCTGACAATGCTGAAGGTCTACATGAGATGAACATATTCTCTTAATTCTGATAAATTGAGATTTAGGAATATTTCTCATAATGTGTTTAGGGTGGAGGCTAGAGGCATGTAGAAGGCTGTTATATTGTGGATATTTTCTGTGCATAGTGGTACGAAGAGTATTATCCACTTCCTTGCTCAGGTGGACATCCAAAAAATCAATTTGGAGTGTGTCATAGCTTACTGTAAAACTAACACCCCATTTATTGCTATTCAAATATTCCACAAATTCCATAAGATACACAATTCCCCCTTTCCAAACCAACCAACAGTCATCCAGGTACCGTCTCCAAATATCCATTTCAGGCAAATATAGATTGTGTGTTTCATTATATATAATCTGGTCTTCCACATATCCCATGAAGAGATCTGCATATATAGGTGCAAAAGAGGCACCCATCGCCGTGCCCTGAATTTGCCAGTAGCATTGATCTTGAAAATAGAACACGTTCTTGGTTAGAACGTGTTCAGCCATACAGATGAGTGAAGTATTAAATCCTGGACTGTAGAGGTTGGTCTTAAGTAGCCAATAGACCTGCCCAATATGGTATACTGGTATATAATGATGTTACATCTAGTGTACACATGATCCAATCGGCTTCCAGTTGTGATTCAGAGACAATCTGCAGGAATTCAGTAGTGTCCTGTAGTCTAGCCTGTACATGTGACAACAGGGGCTTTAAATATTGAGTCAGGAAGACTGATAAAGGTTCTGTCAGTGATCCAATGCCTGAAACAATAGGTCTACCAGGAGGTGTAGAGAGGGATTTATGGATTTTGGGCAAAAGATACAAGTATTGTTTAACTGGATCCTGAACACTGAGATGAAATTTCGTTTTAACACTGATAATGCCCTCCTCAACAGCAAGCTGTAAAAAGTTGTCTATCTCCTGTTTGAATTTAGGTGTTGGGTCAATGGGCATATGTAGATAATGCTGAGTATTTGACACTTGTCTTTTACCTTCAGCCCAGTAATAACTGGAATTCATAACCACAATGGCCCCACCCTCATCAGCAGGAAGAATAGTAATATCTGTATTTTTTCTAAGATTGGTAAGTGCCTCTTGTTCCTGAGCATTTAAATTATTTCTGATAGTGTTTCCTGTACCCAACTGGTGATGTAGATCTTAGAGAACAGCATTCTGGAATATGGCTACGTGTTTGTCCATTGGAGGACAAAACTTTGAAGGTAAGAATCGAAATTCAGTGGATCTTTGAGTTAAATCCTGTTGATCAAAAAATATTTTTAAATTCAGTCTTCTACAAAAATCCATAACATCTGATGCAAATGTGCTTTCATCAACAAAGAAAACAGGAATAAAACCTAGACCTTTATTCAGCAAAAGCTCTTCCATGGGTGTTAATACATATTCAGAAATGTTATGCACATTAGAACAGTCTATGTTCATTTCACTATTGACAGAAACAATTCCTCTAGCGTTCTTATGCTTCCGGCCCCCCCCTGTGTCTGTGCCTAAAGGGTGATCAGCACTGCGTACCCTTTTTGGAGTGGGAGAATCCGACATATTAGTGGATTCAGTATCAGTAGTAGATGATTCTTCCCCCGAACTCCTGTTGGGTGATGTACCCCTTTTAAGTATTGATCTGGGCCGCTTTTGTCATGTGTGTGTAAAGTTTTTGGTGCCCTCTGCAAATCTCACCCCTTTGTATAATTCAAAGGGTTTCCCCCTTCTATAATCCTCTGTATCTCTAGTAAATTTCTTTAATTTCTTTTCTTTGAGAGTTTTTTTTATTATTATTATTTAATATGTTATCAATAGTATAATTTTGGAATATTTGTGGGTTTCTCATTATGATGGCTTATTGTGGATTATATTTCTTTTTCCACTGTTTTATTTTATTTTTATTTTCTGGTCATGTATTAGATTAATGTCTTATCTAAATATTAATCTAAACAGGAAATGATGCCATATGCTTCATTTGAATAATGTATAAATAAGGACAGTCTAATCATTCTGACCATACCACTGAAGAAAGCTAACTGCTGAAACCGGTTTGGTTGACAATAAATCAGTTCTTTTGCTATACACACTCAGGGTGCTGGATTTTGTTTGCATTATTTGAGATTCTACATACCCTTGAGGTAGCTGGTCCAAATCTACTGTTGGCCCTTATAAGTGAATGCAAACAAATACTGACTATCTTCATGTACTGGGATAGAGAAGAAAGCTGATGAAATATCTATAACCGTAAAACAAAGTGCTGTAGGTGGGATACAACTCAAAATCATAGTTGGGTTTGGTACGATTGGGAAAACAGGCCAGACAGCTTTATTGACTTCCTGCAAGTCTTGCACAAATCTCTAAGCTTATTTACCAGGTTTCTTTACCGGTAGAATTGGGGTATTACACGGACTTGTTGTAGGTACTATAATTCCTTGTTGCACCAGGGCAGAAATGACAGGGGCAATACCAGATGTGGCCTCTACCATCAAAGGGTACTGTGTTACCCAAGGTAACTTTGCTCCAGGTTTTAAGGTTATTTTAACAGGAGTGCTGAAATTAGAAACCCAACATCATTATCATGAGTGGTCCATAGATGAGAGGGTAATGAGGTTAAATGCTTATTCTTGTTGAGGTCAGACTGCATACACATTGTTTGCAGAGTGACGTTTTCATCTAAAGTAGCTAAAATACCATCTTGTTTGTCTGAAGGTACTTGTAAATATACTCCTTCAGCGGTACAGAAGATAGTTGCTCCCATCTTACAGAGCAAATCTCTTCCCAATAAATTTAAAGGTGCTGAGGGCCCTACTAAAAATGCATGATTGTCTTGCAAAGTTCCCAAAGCCACTGGGACTGGGATGGTTTCAGAATATTCAATAGGAATACTGGAGACACCTACCCCTCTGGTTACGTTATTGGAGAGGGGGACATTTATGGCTGCCTCACCGGCTAACATAGATTTGGATGCTCCAGTATCAATCAAGAAGGGGTACGGTTTGTTTTTGACAAGTAACATAAAGTGGTCCATCTTGATCCACAGATATGAAAGGGCACAACTGCTGTTGTCCTTGCTCAGGGAACCTTCATTGTGATGACTGCCGATTGGATGGAGTCCAATTAGAATTCTACTGAGGTGACGTATCAGTGGGTGGGGCAGGTTGCTCAGCCAGATACGGACATTCATTTCACCATTGGCCGCAACTAAAACACTCCGTTTGATTTTGGGGTTGGCTGATCAATCTTCCTGCCAGTTTTGTCTATTATGGTTTCCAGCCCCTTGGCGTCCATCTCTCCCTCGTCCCTGTCCATGCTGCCCAAAGGCAGTGCACATCTGAATTTGCCCCTTAAACAATTTCTCTTGTAAATCCTTTTTTTCCTGTGCTAAGTGGTCGGAGAGGTATTACACTTGTGTAACTAATTTGTGCAATCCAAGACTAGGCCAGTTTAAACACACTTCTTTTAACTTATCTTGTACTTGTGAGTATAACCCGTCTACGAAATCAGCCGACAATCCACTTTGTGCCAGCCCTTCAGTGGGTTCAGGGTACCCAGAATAAGTGTCAAAGGCTTCAGTGAGATGATTTAAATACTCGTCCATGGGTTTGTCTTCTTTTTGAAGAACTGATTTGATTTTGGACGAGTTGGGTGTGGGTGGAACTATTATTGTGATAGCATCTACTAAACGCTGTCTAACTGCTTCAAACCCATTATCTCCATGTGAGTCATGTTTCGGAATCGGAGTAGGGACATTGGCATGGTCCCAAATCTGTTTCATCAGATCAGCCGGTATGGCGTACTGAAGAACTGCCTTAACTTTTTCTGTCGTAGGATTTTGTAAACAAATATGTCCTGCCAGCACACTCTGGAATTTGGCTGGATTAGTACGAGTGGGCGGTAACGATTTAGTAATGGCTTGAAAATCAACCACCGACCACGCCCTAGGTACTACAACAGTCGGTGGTTCCTGTGCACTTCTAGCATGAGCTGGGTTAGGTACCTCCCTCAAAGGTAACAATCTGTCGGTCTGACACCTCTGACCCTGAATCTGGATTAAATTTATCTGGTCCAAAATACCCGTCCCCACTGTCAATTATAGCGGGGAACTGACCAAAAAGCCTTTGTTGCTGTATATGTCATTTTCCTTTTCCTTTATACTAGGGTTTAGCTTTAAAATACATTGCAGCTTTTGCTTCTGTATGAGTCTTACTACGAGTTTTTGGTCCCTTTTTCTATCGCTTGTGTCTGGATTTGAGTCACTAGAGTGACTATCCACTGATCGTTCTCTTTCTTTAGGGGTGGGGTCTTTATTGGTGGAATCTGGCTGCTGTGCTTCCGCTCCTTGTTAAGCAAGGGGGGGCTGATACTGCAGGGGTGCAACTGGTGGTGCAGTTGGTGGTGGGGGGAGCGCCAAGCATTATCGTCTTCCGATGATTCAGTTATCTGTAATTTAGCTAATTCCTTCACAGGATAAAGCCCCTTAAAGGGTGGGTCCTTCAAACATTTACCGTTTACTGTATCCAAATTACTAGCAGTTTGTTGCAATTCTTTCAGTTGCTCTTATAATTCCTGCTGATTATCCTTTAAACTACTAATAAACAAATCCTTTTCTCTCTTTTTCACCTCTGTCATCCAATCATTAAATGCTGCGCAGCACAACCCTGGTGTTCTTCTCCCTTTTCTTCTTAATTTCCCTTGGAGATTAAGCTAAATATTTTTATTAAAACTACCATTCTCTGGAAAGGCGAGTTTACCATCGTCCTCAGTGAGGGCGACCCACTGACTTATAAACATACAACTGTCCCGGGACACACGAAAAAACATATAACCAGCTGGTGTACCTCTTTCTGGATCTTTTATGGTTCCCACACTCGCTCCCATTTTCACACGATAAGCTATTCTGTATTTTACAGAGGTAGCTATGACATTTTGTAAACGTTGCTTTCCTCACTCTCGTATCTCCTTTCACTTTTATGTTGCCAGTGTTTCGTTTTATCCCACTCTCATACTGCACAATCAATAGCAAAGAGAAAAGAAAAAAAATACATGCCACTTACCTCAAACAACTGAATGAGAGGAATTATTACATTTCTATAAAATTATCAATACCAAATTTGTGAAGCAGATAAGTACAGGAAATGAAAGAAACACTGCCAGAACAGAAAATTCTGTCATGGGCCCTTTTACTAGCAGTACTTCGTTCAATCCCCAACTACCGCAGCCGTTGTCAATTCAGATCCGAGTAAACAGCACCAATTGTTGTGTTTGCATTTTATCTTAAATGAAAACAAGACACTTCTTCCTCCCTTTCAGTGGTATTTATTACACATGTGTGGGAGCCTACTGGAAAGTACCAGGGAGACTCCTTGAACAAAGGAATGCATAAGCTTATATGCTGGTGATATTGCTGACAGTACAAAAATATAAACTAGACCAATTAAAATAGTACAAAAGACAATTAACCAATCAGTGATTTATCCGTAGGCTTGAAGCAGTTCACATTACTACATCTCTAGGCAGAGAAAGAAAATTGGATACACTTCCATATAAGGCACATTTCCTGCTATCAGATAGGCTCTTGTTTTTCAGTACTTTTCCACTATTCGCAGTTTACTTAATAGTTCATATCAATACATACATGTTCTCACATACTCAATCTCCTTTGAACACATGCTTTGACCATTCATATTCTACACTGGTAACGTCTTCCCCCAGCTGTCCCTGAAGATGAGTATGACTACAAGGGGATTTTGAAGGACCTTCAGGTTTGTTGCCACTATTGTTCTCATGTTACCCTTGGCAAGACCTCATATGTGAAAATTCCAGTGGTACTTAAAAAAAGCTGTGAAACAACAAACATACACACACACAGTCTGCTCGTAGAAGTCAGATCATGCAATCAGAGAGGATTTGCATTGGAGGAATTGGAAGTCAGAGCAAACATAGGGATGCCTTTTCAGAACCCCACCCCCCACAAATACACAACCAGTGTCTAATTGCAGGAGCATCAGAAAAGCTTGGGAGGCTTACTCCTGCAGAGTCTGCAGAACATCAGACAGGAAAAGGTATATCATAATCTAAAGAGCTCATACCCATGATTTTTTGTTTCCTTCTTGTTAAGGAAACTAACTGTTTTTCTTAGATGGACCATATGCTTGGAGAGACTCATAACAAAGAGGACATTGTAGTCTAATATGGCATTGATAATGGAGGAGTGCAGCAGACCAGTAAATTTCTTGGTCCTGAAGGATATGCCTTTATTAATTAGTTGGCCTATGATAGATGATAAATGGTGGTTCAAAGATAGTTCATTGCCCACAAACTTGTCAAGGTCTGTATTGATATATTTTTTTAATCTTCAGTTCTTGCTCCTGCCACCATGGCTTTACATGAGTAAGGCCCTCTTGGAAGATATGGGTGTCATCTGGAGTCTTGATGGTAGCCCCAAGTTTGCAGTCATCAGCACACTTGGTCAGTCTGACCTTTGACATCAGCTTCGATGTCATTGAAGTGTGTGCTGAAGAGCAGTGGTCCCAGAACAGAGCCTAGGGGAAACAACTGATTGTAAGCCTTTTTAAGGAAAGGAAACCAACCCAGATCATATGGGTTATGTTGGCAGTTTTGCCATCCAGCAATTTACATAAGGCTTTATAATGCCAGAGTTTGGGATAGTGTTAAAAACCCTGTCTAGGTAAGTGATGAGTACTTATTTGCCTTTGTTCGGTATCTCTCTGTGATTCTCTCAGAAAAGTCAGCAGGATCTGCCCTTCATAAAGCCAAATTGTTTTGGGTCAAGAGGTTGTAATCTGTAAATATCCTTTTTTCATGAATTCTTTGAAATGTTCCATTATTGTACAAACCAGGGCGGTAAGGCTAATTGGGCTGTAGTTGCTACGGTTAGAGAGTGAGTCAACCTTTCATAGCAACTGTTCTCCAGACTTCAGGTTTATAAACAGTAGAAAGGCTGAGGCTGAAGAGGTTTTATAAGGGAGTTTGTGAGGCAGTGTTTCATACTAACAAGGAAATAGTCTGATATAATGTCTGGACCCTTAGAGTTAATGATTTTGGTTTCAGAAAGGATTTTAGTATTGGTTCTGGGGTAATTATAAGGGAGGTGCTGACTGGAAGTGTGCGGGGAGGAGCACAAGGGGTACAAAGAGGTAAAGTTTGAGGTACACTTGTTTGTTAGTAAGTTTTCAGTGTCTTCGGGGTCTGAGTGGGTGGTGATGTTTACTGTCAACTCAGTGCAGTGCTGGATATGGTTTCTAAAGTTCCTGGCATAATTAAAGAAAGACTTGCAGGTCACAATGTTTTGCCTTAGTGTTTTATTTACCTTTTTGAGTTTGCTTCTGAGTAAACGTATTTGTGTTTTCTTTTCTGCATTTGTTTATCAGCCCCTTCCAGGTAACATACAGGGAAACTGTAAGTATCCAGTTTGGGAAGTCTTTTTTTTCCTCCTCAGAATTTGTCTTTCCTTGTTACTGTTTTTATTGTAATTGCTATTTTTACTAATATTATTATGATATTTTTTCCTGACGTCCATGATGTCCTCAAAAGAAAATCACTAGCAAATGTGCCTGTAGGAGACAAATTCCATGAAAGGATTGCTATATGAAATGCCTTCTTGTTTGGAAGGAGATTACCAAGACTCCATAGATTCATAGAGTGTTACTAGGTCAATAACCCGAGGGGCCTTTCTAAGCCTAGCCAGGTTTTCCCAAAAGAATAATGATGTCCTGTATCCAAATAGGACATTGAGGGTTGGGCATTTATAAGCTTCTGGGACCAATGAGTGTTTCTTAATAAAACACTTGTTTTTTTCTGGACTAATAACATCTAGGCCATGAGCACAAGGCATTCTAACTAGTGTTTAAGTGTGTTTGTTGTAGCACTGCATTTGGGGATTCTTTTGCTGTATTTTTAGATTAACAGGAATAGAATAATTTATCATGTGGCAGGAGGTGTTTGCCTGGTCTATTTCAGTTGGGAAACACAATAAAGGGCTCAAAAGTATAATAATTTTATTGCCTGGAGGACACAGTAGCTAGTTTTCTGCGTTTTTTTTCCTACTGGTATAAATTTGGCACATTTGTGTGACTCGATCCTAATTTCCACAGAGCTCAGCAAAGCCTGGCATCCTAGCCTGAGATCCAAAAGTGTTTTGCTTGCATCCAGTGCGTTAAGGCAAAGTTAAATACTTTTAATTTTGTAAATTGCACGTTTTACATTATTTAAGTGATCACTGCTATTTTCTGACTTTATGTGGGCATTTAAACACATTTTCTATTAAAAGGGTGTTTTTCTTTCATTGTGTGCTGCTTATATTGTTTGCCTTGAAACTGCCTTGTAGTGGGGTGCTCTAGCTAGTAAGTTTGTTTGTTGTAGCATTGTACTTGGGGGATTATTTTACTGTGTATTTACATTAGGAGTACTGGAATCATTCATCTTGTGGCAGGAGGTGCTTGCCTGGTATCTCTTTAGTTGAGAAACAATAAAGGGCTAATAAGTGTAGTCATTTTATTGATTAGATGGCTCAGCAGCTAGTGTTATGTTTTTTTTTTCCTTGCTGGTATACATTTGGAGCATTTGCGCAGAGCTGCTCGCTATGCAGTGGTGGTTAGTAGTGTCCTGTACACGTCTAGATAGTAAAGTTCATCAACAAAAATTCCCTCAGAGCTCTAACCCGTAACTTAGTGAAACTAAGACAAAGCCATTGTGTGTAGACAAGCTCAGAGCAGATAGTTTGCCCATTAAGCAGCACTACTATTAAATCTCTTCACAGTCCAACCTAGCCTAGTCCCAAACCCCAGAGACCACCTTAGGAGAGCTAAAGCCCAGTCCACATCCTACAGTAGGCCACCCAAATACAGGCCTGGACAGCAGGTATGTGCAATTTCCGAATATCTCTGTAGCCTGCTTAGTTGATATGGGCATCCTAAGACAGTACAGCAAATGTCTTGTTTTCACAGACAACCATTTAATCCTTAAAGTATGTGAAAAACGTACATACACAGTTTCACTGGAGGCTAGAATTTTGCTTGCGTACAAGCTTGTCAGGATCACACACATACTCTCCTACATTGCACATAGTGCCCTCCACACACATAGAGCCAACTTATGCCCAGGAACTAAAAGCAATCTTCTCAAACCTCATAAACCTCCTAAACTTCTAAACAGCAATGCCTATCCTCAGCAATCCCTAAAGCTTTCCTCAAAATCAACACTAAACACCACACAAACACATTAACACCTTGTGGATCCTCAAAAGCAAAGCCCATAAGGCAAGTAAACACATTGCCAAGAACTCTAGTCATAGCAGACTCCATAGTATGACACAGATGCCCCACTCACAAGACTGAACAAGGAGAAGGTAACAGCTTATCTGCCAAAGTTATGCTTGCACTCAAGTCACTACACCACAGGTACCAGTATGATCCTGTCTTAGTCCACATGGGAATAAATGACCTGAGACATACCTCCCTGGACTATATGAAGAAATACATTATTGATTTCTCTAAATATGTGTCTCAGCCAGGTATATGCCTTGCACTGATCTGCATTCTACCTTCAACAAGGATGATACCACGGTACAAACAAAACATAATTTACTTCAATATTTGGCTTAGTTTCTGACGTCATTCCAGAGAGATACATTTGTCAGCATAGGAGGACATGGTTAGCAAACCACTGTACTTACAAAGGATGATCTGAACCTGTTTCCCCTAGGCTTGCAAATATATGGCTAAACTTTGTCCACCCCGTGGAGGCTTTTTTAAGCAATGCTAAATTGAGAAACCTGCTGACATAGCAAACAAAACTCAAAGAAACCTTAAGGTGTTACTGCTCAATGCTAGGAGCTTAAACAAGAAACTCCACACTCCTAACCCTGAGTTCACATTAACCCGTGTAGAATTGTTCAGACAGACCCTATACAACCATGTAAATGGCTGCATAGAGGTTGCAGTACCTACCATAAGTAAGCCCAAAACAAACTCTAAAAATGACCACACTGATGGAATCCTAACCTGAACAGGTTATACAACAAAAGAAAAAAAAATCTTGGCCAAAATCAGAAAGAACAACTGTCATAATAAGAGTGCTCTCATTAAACTAAACTAGATGGGAATTAAGAGGACTAATCAGGTCCAACAAGGCCAGTTATGAGGCCAAGATAGTCTCTCAGGCGAAAGGCAGCCACAAGGTCTTGTATAGCTATGTACAAAACCTCAGAGGAAACACATAGCAGTGTGCCGAACTGTTGATCAGTGGTGCCACTTTTACTGAGTAGAGCAACCTGGTGAACCTGCTAGCTGACACATTCAGTTGATATTTTACACCCCATCACCCCCCATGTAATACCTAAGAGCATAACACCCACACACACACACACACACACACACAAAACTATTAACATAGAGCAGATCCTGGTGGCTCTTGATAAAGCCAAAAACACAGCCTCGATAGGCCTTGATGGTATCCCGGGATGTCCCCTAAGTAGCCTCAGACATAACCTATCAGGACTACTTAAGTTACTTTTTAATTATAGTCTCAAACAGGCTTTGTACCTTCTGAATGGAAGAGTGCAATAGTTATCCCTCTCCACAAGGGTGGGCCATCAGCCGACTCCAGAAACTACAGACCCATTAGTCTAACTAGTCTCATATGCAAAGCCATGGAACAAATTATCATGGAAACGATCAACAGTCATCTCATGGCTGTATATATCTGAACTCTGTGATGGAGAAATCTAGCTAATCATCTTGTAACCTTACAAATGGAGAGTGAACAGGTAAACTTTTCAAAGTCTACTACAGGGCTGCAGAACCTCAAAGACAGACCTGTTTAGTTCACATTAGAGTTACTACCAAGGGAGCTTGGATAGTAAATGCTTTCTCAGTCTCCTGTACAGGGTACTCCAGCACCTTCATTTCCAGTGTACTACAGAATGTTAGAAAAGAGAAAGTAAGTCTTGCTCTAATTATCCCTCTTTCATTGACACAGCCATTGTTCTGTCAGCTTATCCAGAGGAGCTAGGGATACCTGCAGAGTTCTGCACCTTCCTTCTGCAGCAAAATTGATCACAGATCTATAGACCCTTAAGTTAGTAGCATGGCTGCTCCTTGCCAAAAATCTTTACTAGCACCAGTTGTTGGAGAAGTGATCTGTATTATGTAGGAGGCAAGGAAGCCAAGCACCAGAAAATCCTACTTAGCCAAATGGAAAAGGTTCTTCATTAGGTATAGCTTCAATGGAAAATGGAGACAGTCTTGCAGTATCTAATAAAGTTATTCCAGAGCAAGTAGCCTTATTCATCTATTAACACAGATCTTTCAGACATTGCAGTTTACCTGTCTTTGTGCTCCCATTTGTTTTCCCGCTGTGCAGTCAAATAGTTCTGATGGAAATCTTGTACCTCACATCCCGAAGAAAGACTGTGTCTACACTTCATGGTAGAAAAACTAACCTTGATCCCCTGCAAACCCAGTACCTCAGGGGTCCTTAAATTTGCAATATTCACAATTATTTTTCTCTTGGCTAATACCTCTGCCAGAAGGATATCTGAGCTGCATCTCCTTGTGTGTAAAGAGGTCCATATGTTATTTAATATGGACAGAATAAGGCTTCCTAATCTCTTAATCATGTCTGAGGTGTTATCAGAATTAGAATTGCAGTAAGCCATGTATCTGTCCATCTCTTCTAGTCCCCAGAATAGGTGGGAAAGAATATTGAACTTGATACCTGTACATGGGCAACTGCGATACTACACAGAAAGAACACAGGGCTTCAGGCAGTCTGACATATTTTCTTATCTTCTGAGGCCAGGTGGGAAGAGTGGGCACTCTCCAAGCAAACTCTGTTAAAATGGTAGCCAAGTGCATGTGTTTTATTATAAAATCAATAAATATCTTTGAAGGAATGGTTAAAGGCTTATTCACCAAGACAGACATTTCAGCAGCAACCTTCTTTAAGATTTATCTGAGGTCAGAATATTTGTCAGACAGCCACTCGGACCACAACCCACACTTTTCCAAGCATTACATTCTGGGCACTCAGTCTAGAAACAAGGCGAGCTTCATCACGCCTGATGTCCTTCTTTAGACCACTGTAGCAGTATTCCAATACTTTTGTTTTTTCTCACTGAAGTAACCTGACATCTGTCTGGGATACCAAAGTCAAAAAGCCTTCCATACAGTCATGTGTGCAAAGTATGACCTATGCACATAACAGAAGAGTACATAAGTGAATGCATGAATTGAAGATCCACAGGCTTTCTCACTGCTAGTTCAAACTTGGCCCTCACACTCTTCAGTCTGATTGTTCACGTGTCATTGGTGTTACCATTGCCTTCTCTTATTTGCTTATTCAGATAAGATTTTGTTTTGGGGAACCTTCATTTTTTCCTTCAGCTTTAGTGTTTAAAACTGTTAGATTTCAGCTAAGAGAAGAATGTGTGACTATATAGTAGTCAGATTCCTTATAAGAATCTCCACTCCCACAACTATAAGATTTACATGAACCACACTATTTTGTGACTGTAGGAATTGTCTAATTTGTCTGTCATTTGTTTCAAACATATGTGTCTTTCCTCCTCGAACATGTATTTAGACACCCAGCATTTGATGTGTCTCATCAAATCCAAAATGGTGGAACCCATGGCATCCGATGTCCTGCTCACACCCAAAAATGAAATTCAGGAGAACTATGACTGTGGGAATTCAAATGTTCCATACCTCTGCAACCTTCTAGAGGGTAGCCTGTCAGTAAGACCTATTAAGGCATATCACCTACATCATCTCCCTTCTGCAGAGGCTGTACTTTATGGTCAATCTAAAAAGTTTGCCTAGACCCCTAGCCAGGAATCTAGTCTTTCTGGGTTGCAGGCTGGACACATGTCTAATGGTAGCTTTTATCCCACAAAATATAAAGTTCAGACTCTCTCCATGTATTTTCAATTCCTCCTTCCTCTTCTGACTTGTCCTGCAAGGGAAATTCTAAGGGCTCTGTAGTTTATGGCAGCTTCCATCCCCATGAGTCACTTTGCCAAGCTCTAGTATGAAAAAGATCCAATGGTAGCTAAATACTCTCTAGTCTTAACATTGTCACCCATTGCACAATCAGATTCCACTGCTATCTTTCTAAACTGAGAGTTATACTGGTGGATCATTCAGGTGCAGCTGACTCCAGGACTACCATTCAAACCAGCTGTTAACACTCGAACTGTACGCACATGCAGCAGACCTAGTTTGGGGTACATGTACAGGCGTCTTAGCAGTTCAAGATCAGTGGACCCTCAAACAAAGTAAGGAACATATCAGTATGAAAGAAATGAGGGCACTCATTCAGGATCTACAGGTATTGTCTCACATGGAATCCAGGACTCCTTAGGATTTTCAGAAATAACACAACAGTCACGTGGTATATAAAATGATGGGAGGGTAAGTTCTAACTGTGTAGACTGGCTCTTCTGGCTTGGGACCAAGCTAGTACAACAAATAAATCTGTGCAAGCAGATTGTTCCTTCCCAGGACAGTGTTCTTGTGGATTCATTAAACCAGTCCGTGGAAGGCCCTCATGAATGGATGTTGAATACGGAGATGTTCTTCATGTTTCACTGTTGCAGTCATTACATTTGGGTAATCTGCTGGCAAGTTGCCCTCAGTCGGCCTGATTAACAAAGTCTTGGGTCCTGCGTCGGTTGCTGTCCCTTCTTCCATGATGCCAGGGGTATAAAACATGCAGCTGATGCCATTACATCAGTCTTTCTTGCCGCGTGGTGCCTGAAGCAGAAGAAGTTCGCAAGTGCCGGTCAGCCGACTCCTGAAATTTTCGTTTTCGAGTTTCAGAACCGAAGTCTTCAACTAAAAGCTAAGTACCCCATTGGGGAAACTTTTTCTTGCTCCTTACCGATGTCAGTAAAAGTTAATAATTGTATTACTTGTGGGAAGCAAATACCTCATAAGGATTTTCATTTGTGCTGTATTCCTTGCCTAGGTCCTGACCACAATGTGCCTTGCTACCGGTTTTGTCCTAAATTTAATCAACGCACTATTAAATGTCGGTATATTTTTGCTTCTAAATATTTTGGCTCGAGATTTAACTATCTGGAAATGTCGTTGGTTAGCAATCAGACTACCGGAATACCTAAAAATCGCAAAAAAAAAGACAGAGACAGACCATTGAGGTCCAAAACTGACGTCAAAGCTTCTCCTAAGCCAGTCACTGGTTCACCAGTACTCAGTGAGGCACCTTCACAGCCCCTGATGCCTGTTACTGTTGATTCGCAGGCCTCTACTGAGACCCATTCAGAGTCCGGTATGCCGCGAGATACTTTAAGTATTGAACCCGTGGATGTCTCTACCTTAGATGGGTCCAGAGCCACTGAGCAGGCACCGGCTTCTGAGGGTGCTTTCAGGCCTAAAGATTTGTATATTAAACCGACGCCATCTTCAAAACTAAGGCCAAAATCTACTTCTATGTCTAAAAAACTGACGCTTGGGCCATATGTACAGGTCCCAATGCCTAAAAAACAAATGATCAAAATGGCTGAGGATTTAATTACCTTGAACGTGGGTACTCATCCCCCTCTTGCTAAGAGGCCTAGACAAGGCACTGACTTTGAATCTTCAGATCAGGTTTCTATTTTGATTCCTCTTCTGATCAGGAATTATCTATTCCCACTTATGAGGACTCTGATGCAGAAGATTCCATCACTTCTGCTTCTCCTCCTGAAGATTTTCCTTTTGGAGAAACTTTGCATACCTTAAGGGAACACTTTCACTGGAAGAGTCAGGATTTCTCAGAATCTAAAAAGAGACTTAGGGATTTCCTTCTTCCTCAGCATAGGCCTTTGGCTTTACCTCCTGTTCTAGACATTGTTGATGACGTTTTCTCAGAATCCAGTATGACTCCTGATTCCCTGCCTCCGGCTCCTAGTAAGCCAGACAGATATTACAGTGTTCCTGACTCCCACAAATTCCTCTTTAAAAACCCTACTGCTGACCCTGAAACCATTTCTCAGGGTCCCAAGGGCATTAAGGCTTCTACTGCTAAAAATCCTACCCCTTCTGATAGAGATTCCAGGGCACTGCATAGATGGGGTAAGAAGGTTTACACTTCTGCAACCTTGGCCATCAGGGCTTTAAACTGTCAAGTTCATATGCTTAAATATCAACAGCATGTCATGGGCTTACTTAAACAGAAAATGATGTTGCTTTCTGACTGTGTGGAAAGTAGAGTTGCAGGAGTTATTGCATTCAGCTGAACAAGTTGGAAAACATACTTTGCAATGTGGTTTTGATTCCTTGGAGGCCTCTTGCAGGGCTGCTGTAACTGGATCTGTGATAAGAAGGCATGCTTGGCGTAAGGAGAAAAATCTGCCTGACCATGTTAAAGCAAAATTGTTGGATGCTCCTTTACAACAGGACAGTCTACTTGGTAAATAAGACAGAAGAAGTTTTGAAAAAGATGGAAGATAAAGCTAAATCTATGCAAACTGTAAAAGATTTCCTACAAGTACAGCCACCCAGGTTCAGTAGGCACTGACCTACCAAGAACTGGTCCTTTCCAGTACCCACCAGAGCCGCTGAGGTCAAACCCAGACATTCCAAAAGCTCCAGGTTTCAGTCACAAGGAACTTATAGAACAAAGCAATGGGGTGTCTCCACCTCCAAATCTGGAAGTAACAAGGCACCTTCCTACGGTAAACCGTCTCAATGACTTTCCACTACAATCACCAAGCACTTATCTTTTGGCCGCCCCTTTGGGGGGACAACTTGCACTTCATGCATGAAATTGGCAACGGATTACCCAGGACAAGTGGGTTTTAAATATAGTATCCCAGGGATACAGATTTCATTTCCACACGTTGCCAATCCCAAACAGATGGCCAGATCTGCCTCCAAATCAGTGGGCAGAGGCCCAGAAACAAGTTATGTCCCTCATGAATATGGGGGTTATTCAACCAGTACCAGAAAAGGAAAAGGGACAAGGTTTTTATTCAAGACTTTTCCTGGTACCTAGAAAAGACAAATCATGGTGTCCAATTCTGGAATTATCCATTCTAAATACATTTCTGGACATTCCAAATTTCAAGATGCTGACTCTGCAACAGTCACTACCTATGCTAGGCAAGGATGCCTGGTTGGTAACTCTAGACTTAAAAGAGGCTTACCTGCATATCCCAATCAAGGAATCTTGCAGAAGATACCTCCGCTTCAAAGCAGGCTATTTGCATTACCAGTTCTCTGCACTGCCCTTTGGCTTATCTACTGTGTCCAGGGTTTTCACAAAGTGCCTGGCACCAGTAATTGCATTTTGCAGGCAAAGAAATATTCACATTTATCCATACCTGAACGATTGTCTAATTCAGGCAGAAAACAAGGACACTCTTCTAAAACATCTGGCCTTTGTAAAAAGACTTCTAACTTGTCTAGGGTACACCATAAATGAAAAGAAATCACAACTGGTACCCTCTCAAATAATTACATTCCTGGGTGCAAGCTTGAATACAACTGCCCAGATGACTTACCTTATGCCAGAAAAACAAATTCAATTGATGACTTACTTCAAACAGGTGGCCACAAAAATCCAGCTATCTGCAAGACAAATTCTGCAGGCCTTGGGGTTCATGACCATTTGCATTCTAATAATTCCATATGCAAGACTGCTTATGAGGAAACTTGAATGGTACCTAAAAAGCTTATGGAGTCAACATTGTCACAGCCTGGAAACAATGATTCCTATCATTCCTTGCCTGCAGCTAGAGTTCCTATGGTGGGCAGAGGCCTGCCACCAAAACAAGGGACTGTCATTCATTCCACCCTTTGCCGCCCAAACCCTGACTACAGATGCATCAGATTATGCTTGGGGGGTGCATCTGGCAGGGAGATGCATTCAGGACCAATGGAGCCCAAATCAAATGCACCTACATGTCAACCAGAAAGAGATGCTAGCTGTGCAGAATGCTCTGACAGCCTTCAAGGACTACCTTCATCCAGGAAAACTACTGACAGACAGACAACACCACAGTCATGTGGTACATAAACAAGCAGGGGGGTACCCATTCCTACCGCCTTTGCAGACTAGCTATGGCATTGTGGAACATGGCCTTGATTTATCAAATACATCTACAAGCTCAATTCCTGCCAGGAAAGCAAAATACTCTGGCAGACGAACTAAGCAGAAATCTTATGGACCCACACGAATGAAAACTGGATCCACAAATCTTTTGCATGTTGACAAGCAAATGGGGGAGCCCAGACATAGATCTTTTTGCCTCACCCCAAAACTATCAGTTGGACAAATTCTGCACAAGAATTCATCACAAAAAAGCTTGGAAAGTGGATGCTCTATCCTTCAGCTGGAAAAACCTGTCAGTCTATGCCTTTCCCCCTCTGCCTCTGCCCTCGAAGGTCTTACTAAAAGTCAGACAAGAAAAAACAAAAATGATTCTGATTACTCCAGATTGGCCTCGCCAACACTGGTACCCGCTCCTACGCAATATGTCTCACCTTCCTCCGTGGTACCTGCCTCAGACACCTTACCTACTGTTAGGGTTGCCACCTTTTCAAATGCCCAAAGTGGGACATTTTTGGTACAAACATCAGATTTTGCAGGCCAAAACATACCCACGGCCAGTACTAAGGACAGAACTTCACTTTTTTGCATAAATAAAAGCTTATTCTTGTAGCATTTTAGTTGCTTATTCTGTTTCTTATAACACTTAGGTGTTTCAGATACAGAATAACTGTTTTATGCCACTATTACATAAAATATAGGAAATAATTTTGTCCTAAAATCTCAGGACACTTGCCATTTTTACAACTTTTTTGCAGGACGCAACTCCCCAAAGAGGGACTGTCCCTCGCAAAGTGGGACAGGTGGTAACCCTGCCTACTGTCTCGGCAGAACTATCAAATTCTGCACACTCAGCTCCAAACTCTGAATCTTGCAGCGTGGCTAATCAACTAATTTCACCAGTTACATCTCTCAGCAAAACTGTGATGGATGTCATTTTTGAGGCTAGAAGGCCTAGTACTAGAAAATCTTATGCTGACAATTGGAAAAGATTCTGTGCCTGGAACCAAGCGCAAGGAATAAGCACAGCAATGCCCAATATTCCTCAGATTCTGCAATATTTAACTGAGATGCTTCACAAGGGCCTATCTTTTTCTTCCATAAAAATCCATGCCTCTGCCATTTCGGCTCATTACAACGCAGAGCCTCCCCTCTTTTCTCATCCTGTGGTAAAGCAGTACTTCAGAGGGGCCAAAAATTTAAGACCTCCCAGGAGAGCACCTACTCCTGCATGGGATCTCAATTTTGTTTTGGAAAAACTCACTCTACCTCCTTTTGAGCCAGCTGCTTCTGCAGACCTAAAATTTCTCTCTTGGTAAACAGCTTTTCTTTTAGCAGTCACTTCAGCTAGAAGGATTTCAGAACTACAGGCTCTTATGGCAGTGGAGCCTTTTATTATTTTTTACCCGGACAGGGTGGCTCTCAGGATCAATCCATCCTTTATGCCTAAAGTGTGGTATCTAGTGTGGCCCTTAATTAGACCATTCATCTGCCAACTTTCTTCCCAAATCCGCAGAACAAGGGTGAGTGGATTCTGCATTCATTGGATGTACACAGACAACTAAGATTCTACTTAAACAGGACAAAATCTCTAAGAAAATCTGAACAATTACTGGTGGCATTTGCTGCAGGGGCAGAGGTAAAGGCTATTTCAAAGCAGACTATTTCAAAATGGATAAGCCATTGTATTAATTTCTGCTACATGCACCATGGTAAACCTGTCCCCAAGGGGATCAGATCTCATTCCACCAGGGCTGCATCTACTTCTGCAGCCTTTCTCAGAGGGGTTCCTACCAGAGACATTCTAGAAGCTGCTACCTGGAGCTCAGATCATACGTTCACCAAACATTACCGTCTACCTCTCTTCTCTAAATTCAGAGCAGGCTTTGCCACTGCTGTCCTGCAGGGCCTTATAGCTGCTCCTAATGCTGTATAAACACATCCTCCCAACCATAGCTTTGGGATTCTACCCAAATGTAATGACTGCAACAGTGAAACACGAAGAACATAGTACAGTTGCGTACACTTACCATAAATGTAGATGTTCGAGTGTATTCACTGTTGCAGTCCTGGTTACCCTCCCTCCAGCCCCCTGTTTTTTCTCTAACTATACCTCTCATTTCTGTTACTATCTTTAAAAGCCTTGTTGGTGTATTTGCTTTTGCATGGAGGTATATGTTTTGTGTTTTTCATTCTACGTATTTATATATTTAGCTCCCCATTTGGGGGGGCACCTGACATCTGGGGCAAGAACAACTGATGTAATGGCGTCGGCTGCATGTTTTATACACCTGACGTCATGGAAGAAGGGACAGCAACCGACACAGGACCCAAGACTTTGTTAATCTGGCCGACTGATGGCAACCTGCCAGCAGATTACCCAAATATAATGACTGCAGCAGTGAATACACTCGAACATCTACATTTATGGTAAGTGTACACAACTGTACTGTCTTCCTGGACATAGTCCACAAATGGGGTATCCCTCAGACAGACTTATTTGCCTTCACTCACAACAAACAGTTCATGCTGTTTTGCACCAGGATCTCTTGTTTCCAGGCCTGGAGGTGGACACCATGTCTTTTTATTGTGAGGGGAAGTTCCTGTATGCCTTCGTTCCACTTCCCCCTAATCCCAAAGACTCTGCTTAAGAGCCATAGAGACAGACCTAAAATCTTGCTGTAACTCCCCTTAGGCTCCTGCAGTATTGGTTCAACCTTCTTCATCATCTCGCTAAGGGTCATCATCACAAGTTTACCCCCACAATGTAGACTTGATCACACAGAAAAACGCTTCTCTGCTTCACCCTAACTTGCTAGTTCTCAACCTGACAGTGGGTATAAGAGGATTATAATTCTTTTCAGACATCAGTTTTCTGAGAATGTACTCCAGGATCTTCCAGAAGTGGGAGAACCTACCACTAGGAGTTCTTATATTTTCAAATCAAAAAGAGTTTCTATCTGGTGTCACAAAAACAGAGAATCCCTTAAAGACAGGGATTCCTACTACACTTTCATACTTGTTTGAATTCTTAAAAGCTGGTTTAGCGTATTCCTCAGTCACACACTTTTGTCTGCCATGAGGTAAAGCAGTTTCTCAGGGGTGTCCTTCATTTGAACCCACCTAGGAGGGCTACCTCCACTCTTGGGACCTTAATTTTGTCTTGGAAAAGTTTACTCAACCACCTTGTGAACCAGCGGATTCTGCACTACTTGGATGGGCACAAACAACTTAGATTCTATTTGGATGAGACCAAAGTTATTAGGAAGACAGATCAGCTGTTTCTTTCCATGAAATCAAGTTGGGTAATCCCATCTCCAAGCAAACAAATGGATTTCTAAGTCCATACCTTTTCCTTATTCCCATCTTAGTAAGTCTTTGTCCTCTCCGGTTAAAGCCCATTTCACTAAAGCAGTTTCTGCCTCTGGAGCTTTTTACAAAGAAATTGATTCCAGGACTATTTCAGAGAACAACTGGTCATCTGTGCACACTTTCATGAAACACTACAAGGTTGATGCTGTCTCTGTAGATCTAAATTTAGAGCCTCTTTTGCTAGATCTGTGTTATCGTGATTGTTTGATTGTGCCTCTCTTCCTGCGTCATCAACCCTTTCTAATTGATAAGCTTTGGGAATTGCCCAACCATATTGGAATACTGCAACACTTATCTAAGGAAGGACATAATACAGTTGTGTAAGAACCTACCATAAACAGTAGGTGTCCTAATGATTACTATTGCAGTATTGCTTTTCAGCCTCCTTCCCCCTTTTCTTGTTGGCTGTCATGGACTGAGGAAGAACATTTCCATGCTCTCATCATCTTATCTGACCTTAATTCTTTTGATATTTCTTTTTGTATGTAAGTACTGGGTTAGCTGCCCTTGTGGGTCATTTTAAACCCAGCCAGTTTCCCATTTTATGCTTGAATTAATCTATCCTATTTTCTTCGGTTATCTCAAGGTCTCCTGGCTTAGATTGTCTAAAGATCTTGCATTCATATGTCTGCTTATGTACCCTTATGCCTGTGGCTTGGGTCATACATTCCACATACGGTCATATGAAAGATATTTTTTTCTTTCATACCTTGACAAGACATCAGGTTACCTCAACAAGATAACCCAACAGTATTGGAATTGTGCAACAGTGATTGCTATGACATCCACTGTTTTGCACAACTGTACTTTCTGTAGGGCATGCTATGACTGCCTCCTCCTTTTTTGAAAGGGCAGCAAACTGCTTTATTAGTTTTCCTGTGGATAGTGATTAGTACTGGAGCAGTGGTGTTTACAATAAACATAGTGCAGCTCTAACAGTGCAACACTGTAAAAGTAGAAACTGAAATAGAAGCAGTGTAAGTTCTCTCTGTATTCCCTGGGAGTAGCACTTTTTTGTTTAACCAGGATGTGGAAGAGGACCTGGAGGATCCAATGTCTTGCCTGTTTGAGAAGAAGGGAAGCTTAACCTATTTCTCTCACCA
The DNA here is from genome assembly GCF_019279795.1 of Protopterus annectens. Classification (NCBI taxonomy): domain Eukaryota; kingdom Metazoa; phylum Chordata; order Ceratodontiformes; family Protopteridae; genus Protopterus; species Protopterus annectens. The sequence continues at coordinate 709,429,570 of NC_056745.1, read as the reverse complement.
TCTCTCGCTCATGCCATTTTTCCCATGCTTAGCCCTTTGCTAGATGAAAAAAGTCACTACCGGAACTTTGACCATTCATCCCAGTCTAACTCTTCTAGGTTTTTACAAGGTTCTATCCCTTTGTTGAACTGGGTACCTTAGGGCTAATTAGGCTGAGGACCACTGGGATATCTCATACCCCCATCACAGGCACACTTGTTAGTGGTCATCTTACCAAAAAAGGAATAGAAATGGCATGACCTGCTTTTACTTTTTAGTTAAGGGACAAAGTTCACTTCTGCTTTGGGGATGTCTGAAAACTGTGAAAGTCAAGTCCAGAAGGGTGGACATCTGCATGCATCCAATTCCCCCATAGATATTGAGTACTGCTGTAGCAATGATCCTTCTGGTTGAACATCTGCTATTATAGCGAGCATACTTGCTCAGCTTTTCTATCCATTAGATTAATGCTATCCTCCTCTATGTTGAACAAATGACAGGGCAGTTCATACCCCACACGCATGTGCGTGCACACACACACACACACGAGCACACATGTGCGTATACACACACATATTAAGTTAGCAACATCATATTTTATTGGTGTAGGCAGATGTATTTTAAAGACATTATAGAATGACTATACAACTTTTTGAATCAGTTTATTGTCCCAAGTAAGTAGTCATCCATAACGTGCCCCCACAGTACATTGCACATGCCTAGACATTCACTCAGATGTTTTAAGGGCAGCCCAGCAAACCTCACATTTTCTCCCATTTTTGTTTGGGCTGTTGTGGTACTATGCAGTATAACTAACTTGTCTTTTATTTCCTTATTGTCATGGTTCATGAAGTGACCTGCCTGATTCATTGGGATTATAGAGCTTAGCTAACCATATTCTCAGCTTGACATGTGAGCACCATTTGTGTGTCAGTGGAGAAGGATTTGCATATTCTGCTGCAGCTTTTTTGGGAAGGAAAGAAACATATTCCTCGTGTTTTACAGGAAAAAAGTAATCAAATAAACTTTTCATTTCAGTGTCTAAATAAAGCCAGATATGTCTTTCTGACTCCTCTGTTCTACTGCCTTGCTTGCTTTCTGACACAGCAGTAGTTAGTTGCCGAATGAGAGAGGGGTCTAGAGAATTCCTTGATTATGCACCATTTCTGGAGTTAGTTTTAGTGTGGAATTTCAGTGAGTGGCATTTTGAAATATTCTTCCCATTTTGGTGTGCACAGTATGCATATCTGTGCCCCAAATACAGAGCTTTTTGTTCTCACTGTTATTTCAGCAACAAAACTCATCAAGCAGTAGCTCATCCAGTTTCAGCTGTCACACCTACCAGCATTTTAATTACTGAAAGCCATGTTGTTGAGCAGTCATATCCTCAGCAGCGATGCTTTCTCTCAAACTACCCATCCTCCCATCCATCCAGAAGAAATTCTCCTAGTAGGCTGCTCAGAGCTGGACAAATGCTGGAATGCTCCTTCAGTAATGAGCCTGACGGCTGATACATCAGACAAGGTCGGGGGGCGGGGCACACATTGATTTCAGAGTTCTTAGTTATTGGACCTCTGTACAGAGGAAGTTGCACATCAACATCAAGGAAATGCTTTCTGTAATCCTAGCTCTCAAATCATTCAGCTTTGTATGATAACCAAGGGTTTTGCTTTTGACCATGTAAAGCACCTTGGTTATGAGCTATGTGAAAAAACAAGGGGTCATCCACTTATATCCCTCTGCTGTTTAGTGAGGCAAGGTTGGATATATATGAGACTCAGGACAACCTACATACCAACAGAACTCAGCAGCACAGTACACAACCTCAGCAGAGTGTTATCCAACAATCACAACTAGCTTCTAAGCATCTAAACAGGCCACCTTCAAAAGGCTAAAAAAAACTGGGGTGATGGAGTATCTGGCAACTGGCTTACTGACTATGAAGTCTGGTTCCTTATTGCACTCAAACCTCTAACACGTCAGACTTGCATGGATGATCTGATATGCTTAAAGTATAGGAGGAGGCTAGGAAATCTAATTCAAGGAAGTAATTTCTAGCAAAGCCGGGAAGAGTCTCCATTTGGTGGAACAAGAAAGATGAAAACTCCAGTAAAGCAGGGCTGCTTGTGGGGCTTTCTGACCTCTGGCATTTCTTTACAGCAGGGCTAACATAATCTTCAAGCAAGGTACAAATTTCAGCTTTCTCTGCATGTCTACCCCTGATGAGCCATTTGCAGGTAAAGCAGTTCTTTAAAGGTGCCCTGCATCTCTGTCCACCAAAGAAGGCTAACCCCAAACTTGGGACCTCAGATTTGTGATTGTGAAACAAACAGACCCATTCAACCCAGAAGCCTCTGTTCTACTAACATATTAATCCTGGAAAACAGCTGTTCTAGTTAGCATTGCCTCAGTTAGCTGGTTGTCTTAACTGCAGGCCCTCATGTAGCCTTTCTTTTGCAGCATTCCACAGGAATAGGATAAGTCATAGAACGAACATGTCTTTCATGTCAAAAGGGGTTTTAGAGATATCCATGAGTCAAGTTATTCAGTGCTAGTCTTCATACAAGACAGTGACTAAAGAGAACAGGATTTTGTGCTAATGTATGTCTTCAGACTACCCTGGTACAGGAGCGGCCTTAGGTCAACTGGTGCCCTAGGCAAAAGGGCTCCACGGCACCCCCCCACCACACCACCCAGTGCCCTATCCTGATCTATTTACACCAGATAAATACCGGAAAAGTGCCCCTGCTAGAGCGGCACCCTAGGCGGCCGCCTAGTTGGCCTATGCCTAAGGCCGGCTATGCCCTGGTATATGGTACTACATTGACAGAACCAGGGCTTACAGGTAAGTGGATGCACAGAGTCCTCTCTAGGCACAAAACTGTCAGTGGAAATAAGGAACTACAAACGTAAAGAAACACCGACAGTACCACAGCTAGGAGATTTATTTAAGTAGAACAGTACAAACAGTACACAGGTTAGCGCTTTCAGGGATCAACCTCTTCATCAGACAACTGTTAAAATTCCACACTTCCTTAAATACTTGAAACAGTCACATGATGATGATGCAGGCAATTACCCTAATCACTGTTAATTAAAGAGAAACACAGTTGCCAATGCAGAATAAAAAAATATAAATGGCGCATGCATTAGCACATGTACTCATTGGTATCAAGTCAGATGTATTTTATATATATATTTTTTATAGATATATTTTATATATTTTTCTATGCATGTTTTAACAGAATTATTAGCTTGGATAAGGAATGTGTGATATATGATATTCTTATTGCATTATTTAGTTTTATATTTTTTATTCTGCATTGGCAACTGTGTTTCTCTTTAATTAACAGTGATTAGGGTAATTGCCTGCATCATCATGTGACTGTTTCAAGTATTTAAGGAAGTGTGGAATTTTAACAGTGCCTTTTTTAGGCAAGGTTCAAAGGACAAAACCACTACCATAACAGATACAAGCATGCAAAATCTGAAGGTAATGCTACTCAATGCTAGAAGTTTAAACCTCAAAATGCACTCTCTTGAGGCACTCCTAAAAATGGAGAACATTGATGTCTGTGCAATAACTGAGACCTGGTTCAAGACTGCAGCGAGCAGCCCTGCAGTACCAGGCTACAACTCGTGCCACACGTTTCGGCCACCAAACCAAAACTGAAACACTAAAGGTGGAGGAGTGTCCATATTCACCAAGAATATTCACACTTCCAGGCTAGATGCCCAACACAATGCATCTAAAATTCTCCAGGTGCAACTAACACTAGGTAAGACTACAATCCAAACTGTAGCTTGCTACAGATCCCCCACCATGCCCCAAGATTCTCACTACACCTTTCTAAACATACTGGAAAATATTAAGATACAATCAAACACCCTAATACTAGGGGCTTTCAACTACCCTGCCATTAACTGGGAAAACTACTCGGGTACCAACACCTTTTCCCAACGGTTCTTGGAATTAATAAATTCCAATGCCCTGGATCAACTAATCTGTTGTCCCACCAGAGGCTCCAATATCCTAGACCTGGTCATTAGCAACATGAGAGATAGATGCTCCACACCAGTGGTCAACACCTCATTGGTCAGGTCTGACCATAAGCAAATCACCCTTGACATCCACATCCCACCCCCATTCCCAGTAAGTAAACCTCTGTAAAACCTTCTCCAAAGCCAACTTCATGCTACTTCAGTCAGAAGTGACCAACTTCATGGCACCCATGCAGATGGGAGCTGAACGTTCGACTGCTGAATCCTACACTAAGGCACTGTACGAGCACATCCACTCATGCATGAATCATGCCATCCCAAATAGAACCAAGACACTCCAAAAAAAAGGAAACCAATCTGGTGGTCCCCTGCCATAAACAAACTGTACAACAGAAGGAAGAAACTATTGCAGAAAAGAGGAAAATCCCAGGATGCAATAAACTCCCTTACCAGCCTCAGTAAGAAGCTGAGATCCCTCATAAAATCCTCCAAGGCTAGTTATGAAAACAAATTTGCCAAAGATTCCAAAGACAACCAGAAGGCATTCTATACTTATGTCAAGAATGCTCTGAGCTACAACAGAATGGCATTAAATATACTGATCCCAAGGATATTGCCAATATCCTGACAGATTGATTTAGTGCCAACTTCACCCCCCTCTCACCCCCTGAAGGGCCCATCTCAATACCAAAAGATTGCCAAATTCCGGTAATCACGGCGACACAGGTAGAAACCGCACTCTCCAAAGCTAAGAATACAGCATCCATGGGACCAGATGACATCCCGGGCTGTGTACTACATGAACTACAAAATGAACTGTGTCATATTTAATCATAGCCTCACCTCAGGCTTCATGCCCACTGAGTGGCGCACAGCTACAGTTATCCCACTCCACAAAGGGGGGATCCACCTTGGATCCCGGGAACTACCATCCCGTCAGTCTGACGAGCCTGATTTGCAAGGGCATGGAACGCATTATCATGGAACTTATAAACAAAGACATTGGCAACCTTCAAACACTGGACTCCATCCAGTTTGGGTTCGGGAAGGGCCAATCTTGTCTCCTGAACCTGATTGACTTCTTCGAATCAGTCTTCAGAGCTGTGGACGAGGGTAAGGTGGTCCACACAGCCTATCTGGACCTTGCCAAGGCCTTCAACACCATCCCCCACTCTGGAATCATAGATTAACTTACTTAGGTGGGTATAAATCCCTACATCACTCGATGGGTTGCCAACTGGCTTACTGACAGAACCCAGACTGTAAAAGTAGCAGACTCCAACTCCAGCTCCAGACAAGTGGAGTTCCTCATGGTTCAATCCTGGGACCGCTCTTGTTTTGCATCTACTTCTCTGAAGTACAGGCCAACACTAAGGGACTCTGGCTAACAAAGTTCACAGATGACTGCAAACTGGGAGCCATTATTGAATCCCCAAATGATGTGGATATTTCTACAAAAGGGCCTTACATAAACAGATGCTTGGTGCCAGAGCCATGGGCTCAAGCTTAATGCCAAGAAATATGTAGTTATCCCCTTTGGGAAAAAAACATGTACCCATGAATACCACATAGGTGGTAGTACACTAAACACCGAAAGTGTGATGAGAGACTTGGGGACACAGGTGGACAGTGGTCTCACCTTTGATAACCACATCACCACAACAGTCAGGAAATCCTTCTATGTGCCACACCTCATCACTAAGGGCTTTTCCTCCAGAAAAAAGGAGGTCATTGTCCCACTGTACTCATCCCTCATTAGACCCGTTATATAATACAACGTCCCATTTGGTATGTACCTCACAAGACATCTGCAACAGCTGGAAAGGCCGCAGAAATACCTCACTAAAAGAATCACAGGCCTAAAGCAGATACCCTATGCTGACCTTCTAAAAAAACTCCAGCTATACTCTGTGGCATATCGTCTACTCAGAGGCGATCTCTGCTTAGCATACAAGGCCATGTCAAACCCTGAGCTGTTGGACATGCTCCACTTAAAGAAATCCCAAAACCTCAGAGCCACACACTCCAGGGATCTAAACCTTGTCATCACAATGAACAAAACAGGCTGGAGGGATAGATTCCACTCTGGAATAGACTACCCATGCATGTCAAGCAGAGGGCTTCCTTGGCTCTCTTCAAAAGGAACCTTGACGATTGGATGGGAGATAGGAAATTCACCCCGTAGATCACGTCAGTCGTCCTGCTAGGCAAGGGTCCAGGGAAGTAAATATTGTGTGAAGAAATATCCGGGGAATTGTTTGGCTAGACTTGTATAGGCCCTAGGGCCGATAGCCTAGTACCAACCTATGAAGCTATAATGCTAAAAATGTTCAGTACCTTGGGGAGACATGGGTAATACACATCGCTTATGCAAGGGTTGTATTTTCAAGAAAAGTAGTGTACTGTCTTAGAATTTATTTTCCAGGCATACTTTGTCCTTTCCATATCCAATTTGCTAGGTTCCTTCAAAACATTAATGTCAGTAATTATACAAAAGTGGTTACAGTGGTTGTACTTCACACAAATAGCACTCATCAAAAGAACTGCTGTGTTGCTGTCATGATTTAGTTTGGTTGTATTAGTTTTTGTAACTTGAATTTTTCTCATGTTCACTGTACTAAAGCATTCTGTGCAGCCTGAGCATGTTTGGAGAAGACTCAAACAGGAAACGAACAATGAACTCTGTATCTGGAAGTAGAAGGTTTTCTTCATTTCAGTATGCCATAAAGGACACAAGGGAGTCTGAGAGAATCACAGAAATTGTTTGTAAATAACTGTTATGTGCAACTGGACGGCTCATTTCTCCATTTGTTTTTCATGCAGAATTTTGCGGCATACCAAAACAAAGGAATATAAATGGTTTTCTGCCAGACTGATTCTCTATGTTCTTGCAAACCTTTGATTCTTCTGTTTACAACTTGCCTAATGTCAAGTCAGCACAACATACTCTGGTTTGTATGCATTTAGTGAACATTCCTGCTTAATGTTTCTGCAAGTTTCTGTGTTTACTTGCAAATCATATGAGTTCTGTAAATATTTCACTTACATATGTGTGTGACAGTTCAGGTATCTTATGACTGTGAAGCATACTTCTCAGCCATCCTTTCTAAGTGGGTCACTGATTACAAAGGAAAGTCTTTGTTTGACTTCACCTTTCACAATAATTCTTGCTCATACAAAATGAAATAATTATTCACTTGACAGGTCCATCTACTCCCGTCACCACTGTGGGAAGCACTGGCAAGATACATACAGTGGAATGTCTGTATTTGCACCATTTAATGTCATAATTCTGTTTCAGAAAAATGCCAACAGTATTCATTTGGCTTTCTTTGCTAATGTGCAAGCAAAGTAATATGGATGCAATGAAATTCAAATGGTCTTTATATCACAGATATAATTATTGCTTTGGCTCACTGCCTTCTGGGTTTCAAGGATACAGAAAAAAAGAGTTATATGTAGCTGAACTTATGGTACTTTCCAGAAGGTTAAAGTTAGGTAACTAAACTTTGTCAGTAAAGTATCAGAATAAATGAGTGAAACTCAGATATAAAGATAATGTCCATTAATAAAGGAAATTTGAAATCATGAAAACATTATGTTTTATAATAAATGCTTAATAATTCATTGCTGGTGCCATGTGGTTGTAAAATGTCATTAACAGCAATGAACCAGACCTTTTTCTTCAGGAAGATTTGGGACACACAGATGTACTGTTCTGGACTACAGCTCTAATTCATAATAAAAAAAAAATCTTAACAAATTGAGGTCTTGTGAGCAAACGTTTAAGTAATGCTGAATTGTAGGCCTGCTCCCCAAACCATTTTTTGCATCTTACATGTTCCCAAACTATTATTTTAATTATGCGATTTAGATTGAACTGGCCTAGATGGTGTTTATTTTATTACAACATATAGCACATTCATAGAAAGGGTAAGTAGAATTCTAAGACAACACTGGCATGTAGTCCTTAGTGAACTTGTTCCATGCCATGTGTTTTCTTTTCTAAAGACAGATTACAAGAACTCTCCAAGCCTGATGTTCCTTTTAAGCCATCCAGTCTGGAGGATACTGTCCCTTGTAAAGATTGTTCTGTATATCACTACAGAGGTAAAACTTTCAGTGTGCAGACTTTTACCTCTAAGACCCACCAAGCCTGCTATACAGTTTTCACATACACAGTGTCATTGAAGCACCCTCGGTTGTGGCTGTATTCTTACCGAGAATAATGATCAAGTCCTCTTCAAAAGTGTTGATTGTGCCCCTCAACAGCCTGTGCCCCGGAGAGGCTTTGGCACAAGAACCACACCCATGCACCCAAAGAGAAAGGGACTCTTTCAGTGAATGATCAGTCCATTTGCATCAGCGCTTTATACTGCCTTGGTTTGTTCCTGAAAGGTTATCAGCATCCCCTGTAGGTGTCTTGCTGTTGACCCACTGCTTGTGATTCAGTGTTACAGTGGCAGTGGTCAGGATGTAAACTGTTGTTGAATCATAAAGGCATAGAGTAGGAATAAATGACAAGAGTAGAGAAGATGAATGGGATTTGTTGAAATTTGCACTGAAAAGTGTTGTACATAACAGTTATTTACAATTTCTGTGATTATCTCAGACTCCCATGTGTCCTTTATGGCATACTGAAATGAAGAAAACCTTCTACTTCCAGATCCAGAGTTCATTGTTAGTTCCTTGTTTGAGTCTTCTCCAAATATGCACAGCCTGTACTGAATGCTTTAGTACAGTGAAGCAAAACTCAAGTTACAAAAAGTAATCCAAACAAACTGAATCGTGACAGCAACACAGAGGTTATTTTAGCGAGTGCCATTTGTGTGAAGTATAGTCAATGTAACCACTTTCAGTGATAATGGACTTTGCACTTTTTCCCACTGCTGTGCTACCATGGAGTTGATATATATATATATATATATATATATATATATATATATATATATATATATATATGTGTTTGTGTTTAGAAGGTGGGACATTGTCCTCCTATATAGGAAGGGGTGCAGGATAAGCGAAAAAGTTTGTCATCTGATCCGACTTCAACCTTGGATCCTAAATTAAGAAAGAAAGACTCCTCAGATTCAACTTCACTTTCGGATCCAAAACCTAAAATGGTCAAAGATACGTCAGATCAGAGAGCTTCAGATCCGACACAGAAAGCATCAGACTCGACACCTGACATTCTCTGTCTGCCAAGAGCCAGATACTCTCCATCAGTGGACCTAGTCCCCTCTAGGGTCCCTTCTACTTTTTTAAGAAAGACATAAGTCACCATCAATAGTTTCCACTCACTCTTCTAGCAGCCTTATGGAAGAAGACATGAAGAGGTTAGTGAGAAAGATTCTCTTGGTTCAAAGCATGTCAAGCATCCTCTGAGTCAGGAAATCCGACCTTCTACTACACCCCCTTTGCAAGTTCTTCCTTCAACTCCCGCTCTTGGTCTTGGAGTTTTCAGATCCAAGGCTTCCAGGTCCATCAGCATCAGATCCGAGAATTGCTTTATCCTCAGATCCAAAGCTAGCTCTGAACTCTTCAGTTCTATTAGATCCAGAGAGCTCTTGGAGCTGGGGTTGCATTGTCAGGTCTGTGGATGTCAGAGTTTTCAGAGCACTCTCTGCATGTCTGAGCCTCAACACAGGTTAGTTTGGCTCCAACTTTGGCCTTAGGGAGTTCTCCTCTGAGCAGGAGGAGACTACATTCTGAAGGCTTGCCCTTATGGATCCAGGGTCCTCTTCTCTGCGAGGGTCTGCCTTTGAGGCCATGGAGAGAGCCTTGTCTGCTTCCATGAGAAACATGGTTCCCTTCCGTTTGAATCCTCAGTTTGCAGGTTTGCCATCTCTTCATCTAGAGTCTCATCTGTTCTCTCCACAGGGATAGCTGGTACCGAAACCCCAGGCTTCCCAGAAGGGTGTTCCCACATCTTCTGATACCTTCCCAGGGCATCCCAGTAAGGAGGGAGGTCCCTAAGAAGAGAACGTGCAAGAGGGAACACAGACTTCTCTGAGGAGTCAGTCACAGGAGATACAGACTTTGATGAAGGTGAAGGGTCCCCATGGTCACCTCCTAAAGATGTCCAGTTTGGAGACATCCTTGAAATCCTGACACAGAGAGGTGGCTGGAAGTCCCAACAACTCTTCGTCTGAGGTGTCTGTATTCCTGGAGGCGTTCTACCTCCTGGGTGACTCTGCCCACCGATGACCTCATAGATTTGATCTCTCAGTGGGCATGGATGGCCGGATATTGAGCCCGTTCCTCCAGAGATGGGATAAAATTTTGACAGCACCAGAGGACAGGCAGTTTTGGACAAAAGGTATGCCTGCAGATGCCATGGTTGTGGCTGTAGCACAAAAAAAGGAACTCTCTGAAGAAAGTTCCATTGTGTATCCACTGGAGGAGTCTCAGGCAATGGACAGGTTTAGGAAGCATGTCTGTGCTTCAGTGACCTTCACCTTAAGGTCTCTGAAATATTTTGCACATTTCAGAAGGTTACAGAAAGACTTAATTAAGGAACTATCTGATACCTTTCCAGGATCTGTTTCTGATGAGGTACAGGCATCTGTTACCTCTCAGTTGCCTACCCTGTAATCGATAGCTAGTTCCTCATAAGGCTAATTTTGCATGCAGCTGAAGGAACCTCAAAGGCAGGCGGTTCCAGAGTTTCTATAAGGAGGCATGCCTAGATGCACTTACGTGATTTTGTGGAGCCCTTCAAGTCTTCATTTGTCAGTGCTCCCCTTTGACGGAACATCTTTGTTTGGTCCCACAGTTAAGAACATTTTATCCAGGTGTGAAAAGGACAGAAAGACCCTGTCTGCCGTGGGCATACATTGTTCCATGCCTCAAAGATCCCTCTCCAGGAATCAACGCGGCACTGGAAAAATGTAGTTCAAGAAGTCCCAGGGTCCTTTCCAGGATATACATGGAGGAGGGTCCCCCAGGAGTAGAGGGGGGAACTCCAATGGTAGATGCTGCCCTCACAGCAGAGGTGGCCCACAAAACCAAGGGTCCAGCAATTCCTTTTTGGATAGACCCTTTGAGCACTTCTGAAAGGAGGAACAGTTGTTCCCCTCTGGAGGCAATCGAGGGTCATTTATCCCTGCGCAAGAGAGCCTGGTTAGAGATAACAGCAGATACATGGGTGCAGATGATAGTTTCCAGAGGTTATGTAATACTCTTTTCCTTTTCACCTCCAACCGCAAGAAAAATCCCCAATGCTCCACCCAGTCAGATGGAGCAAGCAGCACTTCAAATACAGAAGTTGTTAGAAAAAAAGAGTCATCCAAGAGGTCCTGCTAGACCAGACAGAATCCAGAACTTACTCAAGATTCTCTTTAGTACCAAATTAAACAGGGGACTGGAGACCAATCTTGGATCTCAGCAACTTGAACAAATCAGAATTGCATACCAAGTTTCGGATGGTCACGGTTCAGTTCATGCTCCCATGTCTGGGAAAAGATTTTTGGATGTGCTTGATAGACCTTCAGGATGTGTACTATCATATAGAGATGAACAGGTGATCAGGAAGGTACTTGCGCTTCCAGCTGGGAGCCAGTCATTACCCATTCAGAGCTCTGCCATTTGCTGTCACCACAGCCTCCAGGGTGTTCACCAAATGCATGGCAGAAGTAGCATCTCATTTGAGACTGCAAGGATTTCGGGTGTTTATGTATTTAGATGACTGGCTCATTACCACCTTGACCAGGCATGAAGTAATAGAGGAAGAGGTCATGTTCTTCAGACATGCTCTCGTCTAGGCATAGCCATAAACTACGAAAAGTCTCATTTGGAACATACTCAGAATTTGGAATTTATAGGAGCACTATTCAATACAAAGTCAGTGATGGCCTCAATGCTTCATAGGTGGTTACTAGGCTATTGACCTGAAGGTATTTATAAACATAGCCATGTGTACCCAATATAATGCTAGAGAAACCCAATATAAAGGATCTTGCCTACACTCGAAATCTTATCAGTGGCGAAAATTTACGGTTTTCCATTCAGTCATCCAGGCTGTGCTTAAACAAGGTCATAGAGGGGCTCTGTTTGATGTGAATTGGTAGCCTATACCAGAGGAGTGGCAACCTCTGAGAGACGCATCTGTTTCTCCAGTAGGTCTGTTTATGTTGCATCTGTTTCTCCAGTATGTCTGTTTATGTTGCAGACCAGGTTAAGATTCCTGGAGTGGGTGAACCTTGTCCTATTTGACTTATGGATGTGCAACATTTCCTTTAGGTTTGGATCCGAGATTCCTCTGTAGTTCAGGCACAAGTCTCCTCTAAGTAGTCTGTACCCTGCTGATTACATTGACAGTGACTTCAGTCTGTCAATTTATGACGTGCTGGAGACCCTGAATTTTCTTGGTTATAAATCTCTGAGGTCTTTGAAGTTGCTGCAGGTGCCTGATAAGGTACGTACCAAAGGGGAGTATTTACTTAGTTTATTGGCATGATGATTGGGCTCCTCTAAGAGTGCAGACCTTAAGCACACAGGTCAGGAAGATAGTCAACAGCACCAACATTTCAGCCCTCGCAGTCCTTCAGGCTGTAGGATCAATGGAAGTGGACATAACTTTAGTACCTTTAACAAGATTTTACATGAGGATTCTGCAGTGGATGCTAAAAATGCAATGCTCAATATTTTATCAACGTATGTCAACCCTGATGCATATTACTCAGATTTGCAAGAGAGATCTCAGGTGGTGGATTCAATCAGATCAGATTCTACAAGGGTGTCCATTCATTCCCTCCTCAGCCCAAGGCCATACTGAGCATGGACGTTTCCCAGTTGGGGGAAATGGTCCAAGGCACTTGGTACCCTGAAGAGGCTAGTTTGCATATCAGTGTCATACAGATGAGCAGTCCTCTTAGCATTGCAGGCCTTTCAAGAAGCTCTCCCCTTGGGGACAATTGTAATTCAAGCGGACAACATGTCAGTAGTTTGGTACACCAACAAACAAGGAGGGAGCAGATCTTATGAGAAGAACTCAACATGTGGTAAAGGGCAATTTCATCCAACAGCTTTCTCATAGCAACACATATTTCGGGGAACCCAATATGATAGCAGACAAGCTGAGCAGATGCATTCTTCTACTTCACGAATGGTCTCTCAACAAGAATGTGGCAAAGATGATTTTTTCAGTGGGGCCAGCCTTGCTGCCATCTTTTCGCTTCTCCCTTAAACAACAAATTCAGAAGCAACTTTGCTCTGATCCCCTGACAGGGGGAGTCACCGAGAGATGCTCTACGTCATGATAGGCCCCCTGGCCTGCTTTATGCCAATCCACCAATCCTATTAATTTCCAAGTTCCTGCAGAAAGGTGCCATGATGAAGAGCAAAGTTACCCTTATTGCACCTTTTTGGCCTCTACAGATTAGATTCCCCTTCCTTTGACCTCACTTACTCCACCCACCGTGGATTCTGGCTCCATCTCCAGACCTCCTGTCACACCTGACAAGCATGATCCATCCAGACATATCAAGCCTCAAGCTGACAAGCCTGGCTTCTCCAATTCCATTAGTAGCCAAACAACCTATGCTGACCTCCCAGTCTGTCAGATACTCTTGTCTTCCCATTGACCATCTACACCTGAACTGTACTTCAATAAATGGAAAAGATTTGCTTACTGGGCCTGCCAAAGTAAGGCTGATCCCTTTTCAGGTCCTTTGCATAGTATTCTTGAATTTTTAGCCGTACGTTTTAAAGAAGGCGCGAGCTCATCCGCAGTGAAGATGCACTAGTGACGATATAAAATTTTCACGTAGGATTTGAAGGTGCTTCTGTTGCCTCCCATAGGCTATGTAAAGCCTTTTTGTAAGGTACTCTTCTTCTTAGGCCTCCCTTTAGGGACCCTACACCCCCATGGGACCTTAATCTGGTACTGCAGCAACTTACTCATCCCCCCCTTTGAACCTGCAGCTAAAGGTGACCTCAAGTATCTTTCCTGGAAAACTATTTTTCTAGTAGCCATTATTTCTGCCAGAAAAATTTCAGAGATTTAGGCTTTATCTTCAAAACCACCTTATTCGATCTTTCACAAAGACAGGCTCACTTTACAAACTAACTCTACCTTTCTCCCTAAAGTTGTTTCAGAGACTAATATTGATCAATCTATTAACTTGCCAGTATTCTTCCCCAGATTTTCTAACAAAGGTGAGTGCACTTTACATTTATTGGATGTTCACAGGCAACTACATTTTTACCTGCACAGAACAGAAAATATTAGGAAAACTAATCAGTTATTTGTTTCTTTTTCCTGACATAAAACCGATGCCAAAATCACTCGAGCCAGATGACTGAAGGATTGTATTTATTTTACATACAACAAATTGGGCATTACCTTATCAAAACCATTATGATTTCATTCCACTAGACCCATGGCTACTTCATCAGTCTCCCAGCACAGAGCTTCCATGGATGACATTTGTGTGGCAGCAACTTGGGCTACTACCCATACCTTTGTTACTCATTACAAATTGGCCATGGTCTCCAGTGGCAGAACATCATTTGGTTCAACGGTACTCAAGAATATCCGTGCTTGAGTCCACCCAGGGATTTAGGTAGCTGTAGAGACTCTGTCCCATAAGTTGAGGAAAGAATGAAAATTGACATCATCAGATAAAGACGTTATGTACTGGCCATAATGTTCCATCTGTGTTATCCATTTTCATTCTTCCTCAACTCCCCGCCCTAAAAATTCCTGGAATAGGGAGTGTTTTTAAGTATGACAATTCCTTGGTAAATAGCTCCAGATATAGTCTCCTCTGTCTGTAACTACAATATGTCTTTCTGCTGTTATTAGCAAACAAGATCTGAGGTACTTGGGGTTGGTGCATTGTGGGTAAGGGAAGAGCTAGAGAGATTTTTGGTTACCACAAGCTTTTGCAACATCCAAGCTGGATCCAAAGCCATGAGTTCCCATGAGTTGAGGAAGAATGAACATGGACAACACAGATGGAATGTTATGGTGAGTACATAACTTCTTTTTTCATTGTATCCCAATCCCTATCTATATTATCTAAACAAATTTCAATCTTCCATAATAATTCCCAAATAATTTCTAATACCCATTCCTTAGTATCCTCTCTCTTTAACAGATAGATGGGGAAGTGCTAGTGTCTAATTTTATTTCAATATCCTGCATTTTCATATTAGTTATTATTGGCATGTGATCTGAAATAGTTATTGAATACTTATCAGAACTTTCAAATAAATGCACATGTTCTCAAGAAGTATAATTTCTGTCTAGCCTAGCCCAGTTTTTGGACCTTGGGGAATAATATGTAAATTCTCTCTGAGCACCTACTACTGAATTCACATCTTCCATACCAAATATTTTCATTTTTTTATATTTTCCCTTCTAGCCCCCCCATACATCTTTACCATTGCAAATCAAATGCTAGTCCCCACCTAAAAGTAATGATTGATTATTTCCCAGAATTTTCTTAAACTCCATTATAGCAGTTTTAGGTGGAATGTAAATGCATGACAGTGTAATCCTCTTTACTTGCCAGAAGACACACCCAGAAGAGTGTGGAAACAGTGGCTAAATTTAATTTCTTTTTCTCAACAATTACAAAATAAGAAAATCATTCTGAGACTTCTAAATAAATTGGAATGTAACATAATATATGGATCCTGCAGTGCCACGCAAGATGGTACTGCTTCACCCAGGCTTCTGAAAGCAAATTAGGACTATAGATGTTAATGTCATTCACAGTCATGAATAAGGAGCAGCTAGCACAAATCAAAGTCACACAATATAATTCTTTTCCATCACACCAATATATAGAGAGTAGAAAAAAAACTTCGTACACACCATTTCCACTGTTCAAACACCCTTCAGGATGTCATCACAGTGAACAGGAAGAGAGCTCATTCCTCCAATAAGATGTTCTGGATGGCAAACATCACTTCCACAATCAAAATGCCATCCAACAACGGCTCCTGTGTATTTTATCAAAAAACACACACACACACATACATTCAAGGGCTGAAAATAACTGAAGATAATGTTAAGAGTCCAACCAATATGCTGAATGAATTTTATATACCTTCTTTGTTTTAATAAACTTCTTAGTAAGCTTGTATGGCACTGTTCCACATAAAGCTGTAGAGTAAACAACAGCTCATCCAGTGGTTTCCAGTAACACTGTCCATATACTTATAAACTGTCAGTTGTCGATGAAAAAATATATCACCAAGTGTGGCCCACTTGCAGTTGTTCAGCATTTTATGTTGGACAAACTTCACGTTCATTGAAACTCAGGATTTCTGAACATCTTAATGACATTAGATGTGCCAGAGGATCCAGCGCTTTATAGAAACATACCTTACAGCACAAAACTGCAATGGTTCATTTTGTTATTATTGATAAGATTGTGTTAAACAGGGATAATAAAGAAGGCTGGCACACCATGTTAAATAATAAAGAGAAAGGTTGGATTGTTAGGCTGGGAGCCGTTTTTTCTCCTGGACTTAATACGAATTTGTAAGAGGTATGTATTTAAGTCTTGTAACATTGTTTGTTGGTATTGCAGCACTGATGGTGTTATTTATTAACTATCTATTCACCATAGTATGAGGAGTGCTGGCTCGTGTGTTGGTGTATATTAATTGTTTTTTCTGCCATGCACCGGGCCTTACTTGCATGAATTGTCAGTGGTTAACTGGAGTCATAGCATAGAATATTTGAGGGGACCCATGTATGGGATAAAGCATTTAGGAGTTGTCTGTGTCTGTTAGTTTTAATGGGGGCAGTATGGAGGTAAATTTTCTGTTTCCCTTCCATAGATCCAAGTTGTGCTTGCGTATGGACAGGAATGAATATGATTTTATGTGGATGGGAAGTCTGCTCCAGGGTAGCAGTATCTTCTGCAAGATGTACCTATTCCTCCAAGTTGATGTTGCAGAAGAGGTTTAGATCCCTAGATTGAGTATTTGTGGTGACATTTGACTGATGTGCAGTAAATCCATCAGTACTGGGATGGAGCATGTTTTGTATGCTAGATACAGGTCACATCTTAGCAGTCTGTAGGATACCAAGTATAGTGACAGGTCTTTGAGTGGTCCATGTAGAACATGTTGTTTAGGCCTTGTATCCTTTTTGTAAGGTATATCTGTGGGCATTTCAGTTGTTGCATGTGTCCAGACAGATACATGCCAAAAGGGCATTATACTCAATGATTGGCCTAATGTGGGCTGAGTAAAGGGAGGCAATGACATCCCTAGGGCTAAACACAGTCCCTTTGTTTATAAGCTGTGCAATATAGAAAGACTTTCTCCCAACAGTGGACACTTGTTGGTCAAAAGTTAGGTCACTGTCAGGGTAAGTTCCCAAATCCCAAACAACTGCATCAGCTCTTAGGGGCATATTATCAGTGTGGTAGATTCTTGGGGTAGATGACTTCTCAAAGGATACAGTAATGCATTTTTTGACATTTAGTTTCAATCCATGATTTTAGCAGCAGTTATTTATTTGGGGCAAACCATCCAGTAGGATGGCTAATTCATTTAGGGATAAAATTATTGCTCCTATCTTAAAGTCATCTGCAAACGTAGTCAGCCAGCACTGTTTGATATTGGCTTTTACTTCAGAAAAGTAGATGCCAAACAGGAGAGATCCCAGCACATAATCCTAGGGGACTACACTGGTGATTAGTCTCTGTGAAGTAACTTCCCCTATTTTGATTTCTCACGTCCCATCTGTTAGCCTATTGGCAATCCAGTGAGTAACAGTTTTTTTTTTTAGCTTTTCTACTACTCCTGAGCAGGGAATTATATCAAAATGTTTGTCCAAGTTGAAGTATGTGGTGTATACTTTATCGCCTTTATCCATTGCTTTGTTAACCTTTTCAAAAAATTCCATCAGGATGAGTAAGCATTACCTGGCCTTGATGAATCCAGACTGAGATGGTCCAGATTTTGGAGATTCCCTATGTCCTGACTGATTAGTTCCAAGTAAGTATTTCAGTGGCTTTGCATATGAGGCTGGTCAGACTTATAGGTCTGCAATTGCCTGGGTCTGTGGAAGGTCCTCCCTGATGGAGGGGAATGACTAGCTAGGGACAAAACTAGTATGGAGAATGAGATTGAACAGTGTTGTTAGGAGTGTGTTTCATGCTATTTAAGATGTCCAGAGATACTGTCAGAACCCCTCAATGCAGTACTTTTAGCTTTTGATAGCACTTTTAGGTTGAGAAATCCTTTTTTTTCCATATCCTGTCAACATCACTGGTTGAATATATCCATCTCCTATAATCAAGGCTTGTAATGTCATTATAAAGTATAATGACGGAGATCTCCATAACCAGGAATAGGTTTGTAGTTTAAATCAAATGGTGTTGCACTGTTGTGAATCAAATGCTTAACTAACAAGAAGGCATGGAGAACCATTGAAGGGTTCAAAAAGAGGTTTCTTTAAGCATGTGTTTATGTTTAGATATTCTGTGGCCCAGAATATTACTAAATGTGTATGCAGAAATAGTAGGATCAGAAAATTATTTAAATGCAAAGAAAATGCTGGAGTGGAGTTGTTAGTAATCCAGGCACTAACTTTACTAGTCAGTTTTTTTTTTCTTGGAATCAAGAAGATGCACATAAATGGGCATACCAAACACAAGCCTACTCTAAAGTGAGTTTGAAGATGTTGAGAAGATGAGTTTCTGATGAGTGAGAGCAGTCTGAAAAGAATGTGTCATGGTGATGCTGGTGTGTGTGTTTACAGCCAGAAGGGTAAAAAAGTAGAAGGGAAAACCTATTTCAACTGCTATTTTGTGTGCAATTTAGTTAAAAACGTAATATGGATCCATTATTTCCCTATCAAGTATAAAGAAGTCAAAATTGATTAGTAGCATCTCTCAGTAACCTTATGTTTGCACATATGATTTCTAGATGTATAATTAGAGTTTCATTAAAAAAAAGTATTTTAACCTGAGCCTCTTTGGTTTACAGAATTTTAGTTTCCTTTCAGTATAATTTGATTTTTCTGAAATATATTAATTCGGTTTTCAAATTACTGTTTATTCGTTATGGTCAGTTATTTGGTAGGATGATTTGATAGGTTACATTTTGATGCTATACCCTTAGCATATCTCCATTTGCCTGTCATTAGCAGTAAGAGAAATTCACTTTAGGGGTGGCACTGGTTTATACAGTTCAATACTAAATATGTACAATATGAGCATAAATAAGGATAGTAACACTTATTGTGTATATTGTAAAATAGTTATTAGTGTGTGGTTTTAGATCGGTATATATGTTAGGATTGTAGTTGAGCTTTGGTAAGATCTCTACATTTATTTAGCACTTCAGTTAAAATATTGTGTAATCACACTGTATTTCATATAATTCAGTAAATCGTATAAATAAAATTCATAGAACTGCATGAACATATTAGCATTAGAAAGGTTTATTGATAGAATTGCACTAATAAACTTTGTGTTGCAGAAATTTGTTAGGGGAGTTGCAGTCATGTACCTATATTACAGAACATCACTGCTAAGGGTAGCACAAGTATTGTTAGGAAAGTGTAGTAGGCTTTGTTAAGATTTTGAGATGAGTGATGCTGTTTAGCACAGTAGTGCAGAGGTTAGTGTTTCTACCTCAAAGTTCTTGGTTGCCACTTCAATTCACAGCTGTGTGGAGTCCTCATACCCTCACTCTGTTTGTGTGGGCTTTCACCAGATGCTCAAGCTTCTTTGCACATCCCCAGAGACGTGATTCTGGTCGTTTGGCAATTCTCATGCTGCTTATAAGTGTGTGTTTGTGTGTCTGTGTGTGTTAATCACACAGTCGACATTTATCCTGTCCACAATTAGTTTTTCATTGCATTGTACTGGCTGAGTACTAACATAGGTCTGGCTCTCCAATACCCGAATTGTTTGATAAAGTGGGTGATCAGAAAGTAAGTGAATAACTGAATGAAGGTATGAGAGAGATATGTACATCTGAGGGGAGTTGAACCTAGCTTTCTGCTTTATCTTGCAGGAGGTTTGCATGTGTACTTATAGCTACTTTGTAATGTTTTTGGCTGTGCACATTTGTGAAGTTTTCACTGGTTACATGTGTACATTATGCCACCTCTTTCAGTAACACTATATTCTGAAATAAATTAAGATCCTAATGATACTTTTTTTTTTTTTTTTTGCTTTTGTGACCCTTGTGATATAATAATGATAATGACTGCATCCTTAAATCAGACAATTTTGAAAAAGTACTTCCAGACACCATCAAGAGGAAAAACACTGCAAATCCAGTTGGACAATAATATTTAAAAACAAGTTCATTCTCTAACATCCAAAGCTGAGTGAGCAACCTAATGAAGTCATTCACAGAAATATATATTTGCAGCTTATTATTATTGATTATAAATGCCACAGCTAATGTTAAGTTTTGCCTTTTTTTCCTGCTAGATTTGGTTCAGAGAACTTCAAGGCCTGCAGCAGATATCCTCCATAATCCTCCCAGCATTGAACTACTTCATCGGTCTCGATCACCGGTCACAACCAATAACCGACTATCACCTGAGTCTGACCATCGATCCTTGAGATCTCCATTGGATAGTACTCCTCGTCACTTGTCACCTGCTGACAGGAATCATGGGATAAGGCCTCAACAAGAGAATAACAACCATCCCTCTGAGGAGACTTATCGACTGTCTGTATCTCCTGTTGAGAATAATCACTGCCCTCAGCCTCCTTCAGAAGTACTCCATAGACCATC